>NC_052061.1:16374211-16692068 GCF_903992535.2 Arvicola amphibius
GGGGAAATGATGTAATTATTGTTCTGCTGGAAGCTCTTCGCCCCCCGCCCCGCGGCATCCATATACCCAAAGAGTCTTGTATGTTCCTGTGGAAGTTCCATCTCAACCCTGTCCCCCATCTCTCTCCAAACCCTACTCCTTCTCAGAAAACCCGCCAAATGGGTCTCCTCCTCCAGAGATGCTCAGGACCACTCCCACAGGGTATTTAAACTGTCCCCCCAAAACATGTGGGTTTCCAGTCTTCCTTCCCCATCTCCTCTCCAGGGCGCTGGAAAATCAAACCCCCGAGCATTTTATACATAAGTCCTTGGCTTTTTCTAATTTGGTTTGATTGGGTCTGATTTGGATTGCAGCATCGACGGAGAGGCTTATTGGGGCGCAGAAACTTTTCAATTATAAACTCAAAAATATAAAAGAAATAATTAAAAGGAAAAACAAGCATCAGTCAAAATCCTGTGCCCATCTCAGTGACCTGGGCTTTTGCAAAGTGACTGGAAGAACCAAAACATACGATTCCTCTCTGTATATCAACAAGACATACAACTGCTCTCTGTATATAAGCGTGTTTGACAACGGGAGTTGCCTGAAGCCAATCATTTTCTCCCCTCAGGGAAAAAAAAAACCCACAACGTCCCCCCTTTGCATATATGCTTTCTGCCCACCGTTTAAAAACCTCCTGTCCATAGGACAGTGGAAAGGCTCTCTGCCATTGTAGCTGTTAGAATTTGGCTAGGCCAAGGTAGACGCTATCAAAAAGTTATTGTTGCCAAGAACTAATGATTCTGCCATTAATTGACATGTCTGGGCCCAATTGTCTTTAGAGACAGTTGTTAAAGTAACAAAGAGGTAATAATTATTTACTCCAAAAGACTACAGGCCCAGTCTTGGCAGGCTTGTAAGATGTTCAAGGGCTCCTTTAACTCTAAATGTAAATGGAACATGAAATACTACCCATTAAGTTTGGGAGAAGGCCTTTAGATGACTAAGTTCAAAGAAGGTAAAAACAAATTCAGGTGGTAAATGCACAGCAGCCGGGGATGAGTGTCCGCTCCCTGCTTATGACCATGAAGGCCAGCACTGCTTTCATTAGGTAACAGTGTGGCTTGGCTTTGTTTGGTTTTGCTGTTTTCCAGAGAAAAGTCTACTGAAAACTTGCAGTGTGTTCCTGCGCTGGAGCCCCTTACTTTGTTCCTGCAAAACTGGATTTGAATTTAAAAGTCTCTGAGGGTCTAAGATTCCCTGTGGACATAACAAGAACCTTTTCTTCCACCCTTTCTCTTCCTGCCTCCCCCTCCCCCTTTTCCCCCTCTCCCCCTTTTCTCTTCCTCCCCCATTTTCCTTGGCCTTCTTGCCCCACTCCCACCCCCAGAACTCTCTGAAAGCATCACTGCCCTTCTTTGTGGATGGCACTGTCTAGTAAGTCCTTTGAACCTTGTCCCATCTCACTTCCCCTACTTCTGGTCTCCCTTCTCCAGCCTGAGCCATGAGAAGGGGTGCACATCCCAGCACTGCACACTGCAGCTCCCCTGTCCCACAGAAGACCATAAGAACCTCTCTCTGGATAGCAATGGTCACAGGACTCTAGATCCCTATGCAGATACAGCTGTCCATGTGTTCCCCTACTACAAGCATGAGGTATAAACACATTTTATGTATTATTTATATGTTTATATTTAATATATAATATTTGTACATTATGTGCCCCCCCCCCTCTTTAAGAGAAGATCTCATTATTGAGTGTTGGCTATCCTGGAACTCACTCTGTAGACCAGGCTGGCCTTGAACTCACAGAGATCTGCTTGTCTCTGCTTCCAGAGTGCTGGAAATAAAGACATGGGCCGTTACTCCTGGCTTAACTGACTTTTCTTAAGGGACAACTCCCCTCCCCAGACTCCAAAATTCCTAAAGCCTTTGTTAAGTTGTTTTTCTTCTTGATGTCTGCAATTAAAGAAGGCTTTTTTGGCAGTTTTTAATCATTTCCTTCTGAAATTCACCTTTGCCCCAGACTCTGTGGGCTCTCTGTGTCTTTGTCTTCTCTCTCTTGCCATTCATTAGCATTTGGTGGCCCCAGCCTGAGCTCCTCCCACTTCCTGTTTTCTGCAGCATTGCCCATGAGTCTTGCCTTTTTGCGGGCACACTTGACTATTGCTCAGAATAAGAGCAGCCATCCCCCTGCTTCTGACGTGAAAATGGAAACATTACACTTCTAAAGACTTTGGATTCTAACAAAACATCAAAGCCCCCTTAAAATCTCATTGGCACTATTATTCTTTTGGCATGGTCATTTATTTATTAGGATACTGGCAGTTCTTTACAGCCTTTGGTAGATTTGAAGATGAAAGTCAGTTCTATTGGCTGCTACCCTGGACTGGCAGCTTGCTGGGTTCCAGTGGTGATGTTTGCCTGTGTGTGACTTAAAACCAAACTGTACCTTGTTGTTTACATTTTTAGGCATTTTTCTAAAACTATACAATTGTAGGGTCACCAGAATGCTCACTCCCCTTTTCTATTTAAGAGCTGAAATAAAATTAAGACAAGACAAAATACAGCAGTCTTTAAGAAACACCAGTGCAAGCAACACCTTCCATAATGCCACCTGTTCTTCATTATTGTTTAATCTGGAGGTGAATCCTTTTAGGAAAATGTATTAGCAGAAAGAAAAGATTTTTCTCCTTTGAAGCATTTGTATGTTTTCCTCCAAGGCCTCGCCTAACTAACTCGCTGTGTTTTCCTTTCATTTGGCTGCCAGAAAGCTTGGGGCTCAGTCAACCTTTGTGGTGGGGATATTTGTTTCTTTCTTTTCTGGTTTTGATTTCTATCTCAACAGTATTATTTTATAATCAACTTTAAAAGAAAGCTGCATCAGATTCCTTTCGTTTTTGAGCGGGCAAGTTTAATAATTATAAATAATGAAAATGTTTATTTTTCTGGATGAAATATAATTTACATTTTTAGAGTCAAAAACTTGCTTCTGGGATCTACTTGTCTGGCAGTCATTTAGAACTTTAGTGAAGTTTCCACGGAAACACACATGTGTAGAGCCCGATATAAGGGCTCTGTATCTAAGTCCTTAATCTTAGACCTTTCCTGGAAAGGAGGCGATGGTCTTTTGTTTGGGTTCTTTCAAATAGCCTCTGGTTTCCTCTTTTCCAGGATCTTCTCTCTTTCTTGCTTCTCTTCCTAACAAGTGTCAGGGTGGTGGGAACAAGGTTCTACTTCTCATGATTCCCTTCTGAATTAATCAAGAGACAATTCTTAAAGTAACAATCATTTGTTCTTCCTCCAAGTTTATTTCTTTAGTGCAAGTATACCATTTAGCCCACTGATCCTGTTTATAACCCACTTAAGCCCTCTAAGTCTGTTCTACTGCTCCTTAAAAATCATCTGTATATGTACTTGCACATATACATAGATATACATATATTTGTATGCGTGTGTGTGTGTGTGTGTGTGTTGCATGCTATAAATGAAGGCCAGTATTGAAAAACCCATGGCCAGCATCATAATCAATGGGAGAAAGTGTAAACTTTCTCTTGAAGAGCCTTACCCACTGTAGAGCACCTGTACTTTTTTTTTTTATTGTTGTGATAAACACCACGATCAGGGCGATTTATGGAAGGAGTTTAACGTTCCAGAAGAACAGGAGTCTGCTGTTCAGGGAGACTTGACAATAAGTGTCAGTCACAGTAGCTGGGGCGGAAGCTGAGAGCTCAGATTGAACCACAAGTACAAAGCAGCGAGATCAAATAGAAAGGACGTGAGTCTGTGGACTCTCCAAACTTACCACTTCACCAGCAAAGCCACACCTGCAAAAATCTCTCTGACCACAACTCCGACTGAAGATCAATGTGAGCCAACTGGGGACATTCTCAGTCAAAGGCCGCGTTCACTCTCTTAAGAATCACCTGCCTGCCCTGCTGGTGTTCAGCTGGAGACAGGGAGTATTGAAAAGGGCAGTGAGACAAGAAAGAGAAATTAAAGGCGTCGAATCAGAAAGAAGTTAAGTCATCCGTCAATAGACAATCCTGTGCATGAAAACCCCAACTCTACAGACAGTCCTGTGCAAGGAAACCCCAACTCTGCACATGGTCCTGTACATGCATGGAAACCCCAACTCTGTAGACAGTCCTGTGCATGGAAACCCCAACTCTGCAGGCTGTCCTTTGCATGGAAACCCCATCTCTGCAGGCGGTCCTGTGCATGGAAACCCCAACTCTAAGAAAGCTCTTAGGACTCATAAAGAGATGCCCTGAAGTTGTAAGACATTAAAGCTAAAACACAAAAATTGATAAATATTTTTAGAAATCATTAATCAAGTTGAGAAAAATTAAGACAAGAATCCCATTTACGACCATAAAAGACTTTAGGCGAGGCTAAAGAGGTGGCTCAGTGGTTGGAAGAGCATCACCTCTGGATGCTCCTCACCTGCAGCATCAACAGAACAAAACAGTTCCCCATGCGACTGTGTGTCTGAGAATGGTGTGCGAAGGTGCGCAGCCTCCTCAGGGCTGGAGAGATGGCTCAGCAGTTGACAGCGCTGGTTGCTCTTTTAGTTCCCAATACCCACAGGATGGCTTGCAACTGTCTGTAACTTCAGTTCCAGGTGACCAGACATTCTCATACAGACATGCATGCAGGCAAAACACCAATGCACATAAATAAAAAAAAAAGATTCACAACAAAAAACCACATTGTACGCTTTAAACGCACATAAAGTTGTTAGTCACATCTCAATAAAACAAGAAAAGGAAAACATAATCCTTGTAAAACTACAAAGATCATGGAAAGAATTTTTCATTATTTTTCCAGGTCAGAAAATTCATTCCTTTTCTATATACCAACAGCAGGAAAAAATTCAAGCTACTCTTAGCAGTCTAGAAAGATTATTTTAATAACGACCCCCTTTATTCCTATACAGGAAGTACTTAAAGTGTTCATGGACATGCTACTTATTTCACAAATGTCTCAAGTGGCCATATTATCAGAAAGATGGGGCTCCAGTTTTCTGTCTTACGAAGGCTTTGGGAGGGAGGTCACGCTCTCTACTGTCTTCAAGGTAACCCTGGTGGTGGCATCAGGAGACCTGTTCGCCAGTTCCCGCAGACTGTTAATGAGTAAAATGGGAGGCAGTTACAACAGCCTCACCTGCCAGTGCAGCAGCTACCGATCATTACAGCCTCTTCTTGCGCTGCTCCTCTGTTGTGGGAAAAAATTCAAGGGAGGGACTTGACAGGAGAACCCCAATTAAAGATTCCAGAACACCCATCCTTGTGATGGTTGGCTGTTCTCATCAGTGAGGACAGCACCCGGCTGTTTGGTCAACATTAGTCTAAAGACTGCTGTGAAGGTTACGTGTGGCCAGCATTAAACAGTGCCCTCCCCCACCCAAGTAAAATGTACCACTCCCTATAATGTGGGCGGGCCTTGCACAATCAAGACTAAAGTCCCTTGTGCAAGGAGTTTTGCCTCAAGACTGCAATTCCTACTTTTCTCTGGGTCTTGTCCCAGCCTGTGCTGCAGACCCAGGCTTGCCAGCCTCTCTGTTACTGACAGTAACTACCCTTCTGCCTGTTTCTGTTTCTACAGAGAATCTCAACGCATGCATCTCTTTGTGGGTTTCTTCTCGGATACTTGGACTGGAGTGTTCCTGATCCCTAACATCTAGACTTTCTCCCTGTGCCATTGCTTTCTGTACAAGGTCAAGAGAACCGGAGGGCAGGGGGCACCAAACGGCTTTGGCATGAAGTGCACCAAGCAGGGTGCCTGTTCTGCTTATCTTCACATTCTTTCTCTTTCTCTATTATTCTTTCAGCCTGTTAATGTCACCATCTGAGGTTGAGTTCTGCTGCTCTTTGCTGGGAAGACAGAACGTAAGCTTCTTTTATTAACAGTGATCACATTGTCCCGACCTCTTTGTCTTTTTCCTTCTGGGGAAAGGTGGCCAGAATTTCACAGAAGACAGATCAAGCTCTCATTGCTGGATTTGCTTCCAAGTGAAATAACCCTTCGTGCTGTTCAATTCTTTGATAGCCACACCCGCTCTAGTCCAGCAGTGTTCCACACAACCATGGGATCCTCTGCTGAATGTGACCGGTCAGCACTTAAAATGTAAGGAACATAACCAAGGGACTGAATTTTACATCTTATTTAACTTAAAGTTAGTGAACTTAAATAGTACGTGAAGTTAGAAGTTACATCTGAGGGTGTATGAATTTCCAGTTAATTTTTGCCCAAGTGATGATTTTTTAAAAAAAACTTCTATATGTGTATATGTGCATTTGTTATTTTGTACTATATGTGTATATGTACATTTGTTATTTTATACTATATGTGTATATGTGTAGTTGTGATTTTGTACTATATGTGTATATGTGTAGTTGTTATTTTATACTATATGTGTATATGTGTAGTTGTTATTTTATGCTATATGTGTATATGTGCATTTGTTATTTTATACTATATGTGTATATGTGTAGTTGTGATTTTTGTACTATCTGTGTATATGTGGATTTGTTATTTTATACTATATGTGTATATGTGTAGTTGTGATTTTTGTACTATATGTGTATATGTGTAGTTGTGATTTTGTACTATATGTGTATATGTGCATTTGTTATTTTATACTATCTGTGTATATGTGTCGTTGTTATTTTGTACTGCTACTCATGAGGGTTCGGGTGGGCACCATCCTTCAATTTCCCATGCTTGCGGAATATCCCATCACCCTCTACTTGTTGCGTGGTTATCATCATTAGTACCTGAGAACTGCTGAAACAAGGCCAACTGTTCAAACCATGCAGCTTCACAGATGAGAACAGGGAAAATGTATCTTCTCAGAGCCAGAACCTGGAAACAACCTAAATACCCCTCGACTGAAGAATGGACAAGGAAAATGTGGTCCATTTATGCAATGCAGTACTACCCAGTGTGTGGGAGGTGACATCTTGAAATTTGTGGGCAAATGAATGGATCTAGAAAACATCACATTGAGTGAGGTAACCCAGACACAGAAAGACAAATGTCATATGTCCTCACTCATAAGTGGCTTTTAGACATAAAGAAAATAAACAGCCTAGAATTCATAATCCCAGAGAACCTAGACAATGAAGAGGATCCTAAGAGAGACATACATGGATCTAATCTACATGGGAAGTAGAAATAGACAAGATCTCCTGAGAAAATTGGGAGCATGGGGATCATGGGAGAGGGCAAAATGGGAGGGGAGAGGAAAGGAGGGGAACTTACTGATATAAATATCACATTAATTATATAATTAATATATACATTAAATTCTTCCCTTTACTTGATACTTTTCTCTCATTACTTTTCAGGGTGAAAATTTCAGGCTGCATACAGAGATTGGAGCCGGCCTACTGACCCCGAAGCTACACTCATTCATTATCTTCTAAAAATGATTCTGAACTACTTGACGTTCCTGACATTGGGAGGGTGTCATGCTCAGAGGTCATGCTGGCTTGCCATCAAATGGAATGGCTCTAAAATGCTGTGTAGATTTATAATGCAAAGGGTGGCAAGTGCATTGCAGGATATTGTGGTATACGATTTTGTTTTTGTGTCATTCTTAATTGAGTCTCTGCCATCGTGTTCAAATATTATTATTATATTAAAGACAGCACCTCGTTGTGTAGCTCTGGTTGGCCTGGAAGTGGTTATGCAGATCTGGTTGGACTTGACCTCACTGAGATCTACCTACCTCTGCCCTCAAGTGCTGGCATTTAAGGTTGCACCACCCTCCTTGGCATTTCTTTATGACCTATTTCTATTCCATATCTTGCCATATTTTATGCATCTTTCCAAGCTAATAGGAAATTTAAAAAATGAGAATTTACATCAAAGTCAAGGTTTATTTAACTATGATCCAAGATCTGCAGCAGAGGCCCTGACCTTGAGCTCCTTCCTACTGACGTTTGATGCATCTTAGAATCTCCTGGTCTCAGGGTGTACTCGAGTCAGAAGGAGGTCACTTGGGACTGCTGAGCAGACAAGGAAAGTGATTTGGGATGTCCCACTCAGTGACAATGTTTAAAGCTTTGGTGCGCACACACACACACACACACACACACTACACATACATACACACATCTGTGTGAACACACACACAAGCACATACCTCTGTGCACACATACACAAACAATCACATATAATATCGTTCTTTGTCATATTATATTCTGTTCTTCAAATAATACATCAGAGTAACATGGGAGATGCAGTATTAACCATTCCCAAAGAGCACGACTTTGAATGACTGCATTGTCTTCTATTGTCTGGGCGTTATAGCCTCTTCCTATGTTCATTTTCTTGGACTTTGTGGGTTTTTTTTTTTCCCGATTTGTTGACTTAAGCAGTACTTTCTTGTTATTGCGTCATATCGCATAGACTCTTTCTTCACCCAAATTGCTAAATTCAATTCCAGAGAGGCTGTGTCACTTATGCCCTAGGCAGCATCTCCTGGGACTCCAGTAAGCATTGAAAGCTGACATTTAAAAGCTGCCCATTGGATGCAAGGATAAGCAGCTGCTTTAATGGGTTAATCGCTTTCATTGATGGTTTTAATTTGAATTTCTTTACATGGTCACCTGAAACTTTATGCAGTTAAAAATTGATGCTAATTAATTAATTAATTAATTAGTTAATGTTAACTTGGAGGTTTGAACCCAGGGCTCACACAAGCTGAGCATGCACTCAGTGCTGAGTTACATACCTATGTTCCCAGCACTCAGTGCTGAGTTATATACCTATGTTCCCAGCACTCATTCTAACATTTAACACATGTTAACATGTTGAGGGATTTCAAAATGGTAGCATGTTTCCCACAATAAAGTTGAAAACTTTTATTGCAGAAATTTTTCAAAAAATGCAGAAATATGCAGAAAAAGTAAAAGCCACCCATAATCCCCTTGGTTAGGAGGACTTCCTGTTGACGTGTGTGTGCTTAGAAGTCTCGTGTTACTTCCGAGGTCTACGTGCCACATCAACAACTACGTGTTCTTTCCTGGGACCAGAATGGAACCACACATTATTTTTATAACTGACCCTGGACAACTAAATCCACATTGTGGGAAAAACAAGCCGTGTAATGTTTTTATTTGGAAAATGACCTTGGCTATCAGGCTCCTTCCCTTCAGATCGCAGCCTTGTTATTTACCAGCTGTGACATTGAGCGACTTATACATTTACCCTGCATGCTCTTCTCGAGTTTGCAATAAACAAGGCGCTAGAACAATTAGGAATGATAATAAAGGGAATAATGTTTGCTCTCTCCCCAGCATTTGAACACAAACGATGTAAAGAATATGAAACACTAAGAATGTGCATGCCTCAGTAGCCCCCAGCAAAGGGAACCTTTACTGTCTTCTTCAATAAGTGACAGATTTCTGTTTCTAGGAGGGCAGCTGCTTGCCATGCTGTCCTTAGTACTGTCCCAACGTGTTACTTATGGCTTTGTGTGTAGTGGATCAAGACTTCGGGCTTGTAATTGCTCATCTGAACCCTTGATAATGATGGATAGTGGCGTGGCTCGTAGTTTCACAGTGTTGGTTGTTAAAATTGCTATCTGTGTCCCTAGGAAATCCAGCTGGGCCACTGGCTGGACTTGACTAAGTCTTAATTTCTCCTGTATAAATTACATATAGCAAAATCATCTTTTTATTATTTACTTTTAATTATCTAAAAGTTACCTTTTAGCTTCTATTGTTGCAAAGCAAGTGGAGTGAATGGACTTGAGATTCTGTAGGTCAGCATTTATGCTGAGGTCAGCCTTGTGGTTCTTCAATTGTTCTTGCTGGGGAGCATCCGGGTGCTCCCACCATCTGTGATCACAGCAATGGTGAGGTGATCGAAGCTGGCCTCCTTCACAGGTTCTGTGCCTGGTGCTGCTTACTGACTGACTAGAGGTCTTCAACTGACTAGCTAGAGTCTCCTAATACGGTATAAAGGTCTTAAAAGTAGCAAGACAAGAGAGAGCTTCTATTGTGACTTGCTGGTATTTCATGGGTTTAAGACAAATGATACCACGAAAGGGGACCATGCAAGGGCAGAGGCACAGGGAGGCTGGGAGGCTGAGAGGGAGCCTGGGAAGCAGGGAGGCAGAGAACCAGAAAGGGATTTTCATCCTTCTTGGAAGAGGCCATTATTGCAACAAGATGTGATGCAAAAGGAGACAGGGACTGGAGCGGCCTAAGCTCGCTTGCGTTTTGGGACTCAAGGGAACAAGAGCAGATGCTCTTTCTCTACACCCACGCTGGTCAGAAATGACTTGGAAGGGCACTCGCAGGACAGATATATAGAAGAGACACACTGTCTTGGCAGGTAGGCTTGGAGGCTTTGTCAGAATGTACCACGAAGGCTGTGGGAGGTCAGTTGCCTTTGAACACTGGCTGTGAGGCAGCTGTGTGAATCCAAGGCTTCCGGAGAGCAGAGAGAGCTCTGGGAGCCACAGTTTGGGCCTGATTATGTCTCAAAAGTCTGTAGGGCCATGGGCTCCAGCAATCTGCCTTCCAAGATACATGCGAAGCAAAGGAAGGAGGCTCAGAATGGTTTCCAGGGACTGCAGCCTGAAGCATCTTCCAGAGAGCAGGTTGCTATGCCGTCGGTAAGCCTGCGGAAGTGGGATCAGTGCAATGCTGCTCCTTTGATACATTTACTAGCTCTAAGATGACTGGAAAGTTGCTTGGCTTCACATGCCATTCATACGGGAGATGACATTTATGGTTGGAGGAGAGTCTTACGAGAATCCACGTGCCTCACGTGGCGTTTAATACAGGTGCTGGGACATAGCTATATTCTGACGGATGCCAGTGCTTCCTCTCATTCCTAATGGCACTGCTGAAGCCACTGCTCAGTGCCAGCACTGTTGTTACTTCTCTTGAGTCATGGGTCAATCCCAGTACCTCATGGTTTCTAATCAGAAATACATTGGTAGCCCTGGAGTGTTTGGGGGCTCAGCGCACTTGAGTCAGTGATACTGTAAAGCTATTGATCTCGTAGGCTCTCTTAGTGGTTTTTATTGCTGTGAAGAGGCACCATGACCACGACAACTCTTGTAATTAAACACATTTAGTGGAGGTGCTCGCTTGCAGGTCTAGAGGCTCAGTTCACTATATCCGTTATAGTCACATCTATTGTTCCAAAGTCAGGACAGAGCACAGTGGACAGTCAGACTGTTAAGGGACCAGGGAGCCTCCCCAATTACTGACGATCATCAGGGGCTGGTTCATGTGGGATGTGGAGAAGAAAAAAGTTTCCACTATTTTAGGCTGTCTACCTATCTGTTTGGAGCATACCTGTGTGACTGCCAGTAACTATATTAAAAGACGGTTTTAAGCAGCAAAGATCCTTCAAAAGCACTTGAAGGAGGGGGCCACTGTAACTTGTAATGACACCAAGCTAGATATAATTATGATCATATAATGAGGGCACATTGGGAGCCTAGGGAACACGTTTCCCAGGACATTTGAGATCCTTGCTCTCAGAGCTCCTGCTGAGAGAAGATGCTCTCTGTAGACTACTACAGCCCTTTGCAGGGGGGCTACCCTTTCCCCAAAGGGGTGTCTGGGTCACCCTCCTTTATGGACAGTTTTATCCTGACTGGGAAAAGGGAAAGGGCTCAACAGTTAGTTCATTCTGAAACATCTGTTCTGAGGCAAGAGAGTAGAGGCTCTGGGAAGAGTAGTCAGCCTACACAGCACCAGGAAAAGAACCATTTCCTGTCCGTGTGGTGAGAAGGCGCTGAGTCTGGGTGGGCGAGAGGAACCCATCCCAGGACCACAGCAGCCGACTGTGCTTGGCCCCCACAGCCAGTCTTCACTTCACAATTCATTCTCGGGTGCCGGATGAGTCTGCTCTCCACGTTTACTCTTTTCTCCTTTCCTTTATCTCATATCTCAGACAGTCGCAGAGAAGAGTTGTAAATGTGGTGTAGGAATTCTGGCGTTGTCTTCTGGCCTTTCCTAACACAAACACTAATCGTGCTCAAGATACCATTAGCATGCCAGGCAGTGGTGACACACGCTTTAATCCCAGCACTCGGGAGGCAGAGGCAGGCGGATCTCTGTGAATTTGAGGCCAGCCTGGTTTATAAGAACTAGTTACAGGACAGGCTCCAAAGCTACAGAGAAACTTTGTCTTGAAAAACCAATATCTATCTCTATCTCTCTCTCTCTCTCTCTCTCTCTCTCGCTCTCTCTCTCTCTGATCTATGTCTATATCTATATCATCTATATGTATATGTATATATCTATATCTATATCTATACCTATATATCTATATCATCTATATCTCCCCTGTCTCTATACACATACACACACATGTACACACACACACACACACACACACACACACACACACACACACACACATAGCCCCATGGTTCTAACGACTGTGTTTAGTTCCATTTCCTACTTCTCCCTTTTCTGCTTTAGGACTCACCCAGGACTTGAGCATTGCTTTAGCTGCCTTTGCTCTTTAGTGTCTTCAAACCTGTGACCACGTCTCTGTCTCCCCTTGCCTTCTGTGGCCAGGAGAATTTCTAAGAGTACTAGGGTTTTACAAAGCTGCTTATTGAACTTTGGTGTTTTCTCAGGATGACTGCAAGCTATGGCCATTTCCTTGCTTTTTTTTAAAGATTTATTTATTTTTATATGAATTGGTGGTTTCGCCTGCATGTTTGAGGGTGCCAGATCTCCTGAAACTAGAGTTACAGACAGTTGTGAGTGGCCATGTGTGTTGACTGAAGTTTTTGTCCCACCTGGTCCTGCAGTCATTCAGTCCCAAAGAAGCACACAGAGGTCTACATTAATCATAAGAGGATTGGCCCTGTATCTCAGGATCTTCTTATTAACTAATTCTTATGACTTATATTAGCCCATAATTCTTATCTGTGTTAGCCACGTGGCTTGGTACCTTTTTCAACGAGGTAGTTAGATCATGGGTCCTCTGTATCTGGGTCACGACTGCAGACTGAGCTTTCCTCTTCCCAGAATTCTCCTGTTTTCATTGCCCCGCCTCTACTTCCTGCCTGATTGCCCACCTATACTTCCTGCCTGGCTACTGGCCAACCAGCATTTTATTAAAAATAATACAAGTGGCAGGATAAAAGACCATTGTTCCACAGCACATGTGGGTGCTGGAAATTGAGCTCGTGTCCCCTGGAAGAGCAGCCAATGATCTCAACTGCTGAGCCATCTCTCCAGCTCCTCCCCTGTGTTTTTAAGCAACTTTCTTCTTGATGTCTCTTCCAGAAACACTGGTATTGAAAGTTGCAGACCCTGAGACTCTCCACTGGTGATAAGTTAGAGTTGTGTCCTTGCAGGAAAAGACAGAATTGACTGGGAAGAGACTGAATGCCCATTTTCTTTAATGGAAGAAGGCTCTTCAAAAAGAAAATCAGTAACTGCTTTTGGTCTAAAACATCATAGTGACATTGTTTTGGAGACTTACCCTTGTAAGATCTTTGCCTTGGTGAGTGGGTGACCCAGGAAATAGAGGTGAACTGCTGCTGTAAGCGTAGCCCAGGCACAGGGGACACACAAAACCTTTGTGCTTTTGTCTTTCTTCAGAAAACGTGCTCTAGGCCCCAATAAAAGCAGTTATAGTATGCCATCTGCTAGTTCATGTGTGGTGACATTATGTTAATTTATTAAACGATCATTTCCTTTATTTTAGGCACCATATTAATTCTAGTTTATGTTGGAATTCAATATAATACTTGCATGAAACCTAAACAAATTTTATATGCAGTTTGTGATGTTTGTTTTGTCAACTTGACTTGACCTAGAATCACACAGAGAAGATAAGATCAACAAGGGATAGTCTACAACAAATTAGCCTGTGGGTATGTCTATGTGGGATTGTCTTGATTGCCTTAGTTGTTGTGGGAGGACCCAACCCTGTGTGAATAGCACTGTTCCTTAGACAAGAGGTCTGTTGGTGGTTTGAATGCAATTGGCTCCCATAAACTCACAGGTAGTAACACTATTAGGAGGTGTGACCTTATTGGAGGAAATATGTTTTTGTCGGGGTGGGCTTTGAGATCTCATATATGCTCAAACCATGTTCAGTGTCTCAGACTACTTCCTGTTGCCTTTGGGTCAAGATGTAGGAATCTTATTTCCTTCTCCAGTACCATGTCTGCCCACCAGCCACCATGTTTTTTTTGCCATGAAGATAATGGCCTAAAGCTCTGAGCTGTAAACTTCTCCAATGAAGTGTTTTCCCTTAAAAAGAGTTGTTGTGGTCATGGTGTCTCTTCACAGCAACAGAAACCCTAGCTAAGACAATGTCATAAGAGGACAGAGCCAAGCACAAACAAGTGAGCATGCTTGTATTCATTTCTCTCTCCTGTTGTCCATGGATGTGATGCAATGGAGTGTAACCTGGAATCACAAGCCAGGTAAATCCTTTCTCCCTCGGTTGATTTTTGTCAGGATATGCTTGCTGCAGCAACACAAATGAAACCGGGGCAGAGTTTGTTCTTGCTAATCATGTTGTTGTCTAAGAAAAATAAATTATTAAATACAGAATATTACATTTGCAGAAAATACAAGGTTGTGTTCCTGTGAGTCTATAATCACATGTTCATCAACCAATTATTTTTTTTTAATGTGTTTATGCTCAACGATATTACTTGGTTTCTGTTGTTGATTTGTTAACATGGAATTCATGGTCAACAGCATCGTAGCTCATGCCTTGGTGAAGACTGACCAACACACATAGGCTCTCCACTGGCATATCAGAGCTTTCTTGTACTTAGAAGCACTAACTGATACTTCAGTGCCAGCTCAGGAGTTATTTTACACACCACAATCCCCACACAAGAGTACAAAAATGCGAAAACCGTGGCACTTGGTAGGTTGTGAAAGGATGTTGTTCACAGTGAAATATGAAGTCTGATGTTTGCCTGGTTCATCACTCGTGGGGATGTTTAAGGGAACCTCAAACATTTCCTGACTCTGAACACAGGGAAGGTTGATTTGGTGGTTACAAATACATTTTTGGCAGGTAGGAAAACTCAGGAATGTGGAATCCCTGAAGCAAAAAGTTGAGCCATCTGATGTGGGATTTCCCTCTGTATGCTGTGATTATCTTTGATGAATAAAGGAACTGCTTTGGGCCTATAGCAGAGCTATAGGGGAACAGAGCTAGGTGAGAAAAAACTAAGCTGAATGCTGGGAGAGAGAAGGCAGAGTTAGAGAGAAGCCATGTAGTCACCAGAGACGGATGCTGGAACTTTACCTAGTAAGCCACAGCCATGTGGCGATACACAGATTAATAGAAATGGGTTAAATTAAGATGTAAGAGTTAGTCAATAAGAAGCTAGAGCTAATGGGCCAAACAGTGATTTAAATAATATAGTTTCTGTGTGATTATTTTGGGGCTGAGCAGTTGGGAACGAACAAGCGACCTCCTCCTACAGCCGTCCTCACCTCTGCACTGGGTAAAGGAAGAGTATCTCTGTGTTATAAATGAGAAGAATGTGGGTTCCAGGGTGAGCAGACAGTCACCAGAACTGCCAGCCAGCTAGTGGGTAGGTCAAGGTAACCCCACTGTTTTAATTCCAAGACGATGATTCACGTTCATACTCCATGTCATGCTGCAGTTAAGGCAATAACACCAGACAAGCGTTTTCTCTATTGTTTGTAAGGTTCTGGGAAGTGAATCACCGCTGCTGCCCCTAGCCTGGCCTCAGACAGGATTTAAATCTGTCCAATCAGATCTGTCTCCTCATTTATATAGTCTCCAGGTCCCTGAGAGGCGGGACACTGGGTCTCCTTTATTAATGAGGCCTTCCATTCTCAGAGCATTTTTCCTGGATACTTCATTTCTTCTCTATGGAAGTGGGTCAGGACATTTTAATAAAATTTGAAAGTGTGCACAGAAATTTAAAAGAATAAATAAAAATCTCATGTTTCTTCTTTATTTTAGTGCTATCCTGTGTTTATGCGAGCATCTGTGTGGGCCAGAGGGTATCATCGATAGTCTTCTTCCGCTGCTCCCTCTTTATGTCCCATTGAATGCAGGCGTCATCAACTTGGAAGGCTGGCTGATTCCAGGGACCAGCCTGCCCAGCAGTGTTGGGGTTTTAGACACATGCCACTTGTCCAGATTTTACATGGATTTGGGGATCTGAACTCAGCTTTTTCCTCATGCTTGCAGAGCAGCTACTTTATTGAATGAACCATCTTTCCAACCCCCACATTTCTTAACACAGCAAAATAATCGTTATTGGGTTGGTGTGTTGGCTCAGTGGTAGAACAATTGCCTAGCATGCCCAAAGCCCGGGTTTCATTTTCTAGCATGGAAAAAGAATAATGAGAAATAATCATTATTAACAATGACTATAACTTCTCTGTATTCCTAGTTCTTGTTCCCTACATCTTATGTTTAATTAAACACACACACGTGTATGTGTGTGTGTCTGTGTGTGCGTGTGTGTGTATACACACATATAATCTTTGAGTTAATATGTATTTGGCTGGAGCGACAGCTCAGTGACTAAGAGCACTTGTTACTCTTTCAGAAGATCTTAGTTCAGTTCCAGAATTTACATTGGGTGGTTTATAGCTGCCTAGCTCCAAGGGATGATGATTCCTTCTTCTGACCTTTGTGGGCACTGTACTCTATGGAATACAGACACACACACACACACACACACACACACACACACACACACACACACACACGCACAGACGAAGACTGCTTGTTCTTTTCCCAGACACCCAGACCCAAAATAATCACACAGAAACTGTATTATTTACTATACTGTTTAGCCAATAGTTTAGTCATATTTTTTAGCTAACTCTTCTATCTTAAAATAATCCATTTCTATTAATCTGTGTATCTCCATGTGGTTTCGGGGTGTCTGTCTCCTGCAGCAGCTACATGGCTTCTCCTTGACTCCACCTACTCTCTCCTCCTCTATCTGCTTGGAATTTCTACCTTGCCCTATTCTGTGCTGCAATAGGCCCAAAACAGCTTATTTATTAACCAGTGGTATTCACAGCATACAGAGGGGAATCCCGCATCTCTCTCTCTCTCTCTCTCTCTCTCTCTCTCTCTCATACATACACTAACACAAATAAACACATCTGGCAGGGTGTGGTGGTGCATGTCTTTAATCACAGCACCCAGGAGGCAGAGGTGGGAGGATCTCTGTGATTTCCATGCCAACCTGGTCTACATAGTGAGTTTCAGGACAGTCAAGACTACATAGAGAGACTGTCTCAAAAACCCAAGCAAGTAAGCAAACAAGCAACAAACAAAAAACCTAAAATAAATAAATAAAAATTAATAAATATTTAAAATCTTTACATGGAAAAACTTGTTTTAGATATTTTAAAATGTCATACGAATATATCATTGTTAACTAAAATATGCATACTACTTTCCATTGTTAACTACTGCAAATATTTTTCTCAGTTGAGCAATGTTTGAGGCGAATGTCAACCTATGAGTAATTGTTCTATAGAATAGAATCACCATTTCTAAGACAAGAACTTTTGCATATTTATGTGATGGTCATTGCTAGATTGATTTCAGGAAACCTCCCTCAGTTTCCCCCTGTTTTATTCGCTGTGTTGTCCCTATCTTGTGTATAGGATGTATTTTAGAAATTTGCCTCAAGTTTCTTTATTTAAGCACATAAGTGCTTTTTATTTAGAATGCTCTCTAACTGGGATACTCCATCCGGTTTCAGTTTCTTCCAGTAGTAGGTGTCACGTGCCATGCAGTTGTCTGTACCTTAAAGTGTGAGAGAGTGACCCAGAGCAGGAGACCTTTGGTGGGGGAACTCCCAGTACGAGTGGGGAGTGTGGGTGGGAAAGAACCCCTAAGTGAGGCAGACATGGAGAAGCTCCAGTGACAGCAGGAAGACAGGAGGGGGCCGTTTCTCTCGAGCCATGAGAACAACCACATACTGCTTCAGAAAATATCCAGAAGGCCAAATGAGCAAGGAGCTAGACATTGTCCATTTAATTGAGCAAGCAAGGCGGGAGGACAGTTGGGATCACCGTGGGCTGAGATGCGTGCGTCACAGACATGCTGTTTTCTGTGTGGGCTGTTTCTGTTTAGTGCCTGTTGGAAGTCCTTTTTTTTTTTGAGGATGCATAGAGATGCATAAACACGGAAGGTTCTGGAAGCAGCTTCAGGCCGTCTGCTTCTGGGAGCGGCAATTCCATAACGGCAAAGAAGTAAATAGTTGTAGATACTATCTGTCTGCTTTTGAATAGCCATAAAAGGCCAATTCCAAAATTGTTCTTAAAATAGGCCAATGTTTTCAACTGACCTATCATTGATAGGACATGTGGAAGCTCGGTTTCCATCCAAAGTCAGTTCTGCCAGAAGCCAGTTAGTGGGGTTCATTCTGGAAACACCCGTCCCTTGACCTGAGGTTTCAATAGCAGTGACACCTTTTATTGCAGCAGCAACCTTAGGCCAAGTGTCTATTTGGAACTGACTAACACTTTCACAAGACTGACTTAGAAAGGTTGGCAGGGAGTTTGTGATAACTTGAGCTAAAATTAAGAGCAAGGTTTGAGTCCTGGTGTCAACTTGTGTGCTTTCTGGGGTCTGGGACCGTACTAGGTGAACAACTGGACCTGTCTGCAAAATACCTCTTGGCACTAGCTCGGGAGGAGGAAACAATTTAGATACGAGAGCATTTGGAGTGTTTTTTTTTTCATTCTAGACTTTTTATAACCTTACCTAAGAAGGGAATGTGAGATAGTAGAATGGTGACCCCTTTGATAGCCAGAGAAATCAGCGTCTTCTAGGCTCTGTGCCAGGCACTTGACAGGCTTCATGTAAGGCAGTGTTCACCGCAAGCTTTAGGGGGTACACAAAGGGAGGCACGGAGCAAGAAATTACTTTCCCGAAGTTGCTGTTAAGGGGAGAAGTTGAAAGCCAAGCCTTGGTCTCCTGGCCTTCCTAGTCCCATCTCTTTGCCTGCTGCCCTTCGACTCTGTAAAGCTTGGAACATAATATAATTCCCCACAGATGTTTAAGTGCAGGCCGGTCGGATACTGTTGCTGGACAGGACGGCCACACACCAAGAGCTGTCTGGACCCTGCTCAGCCGACAAGGAATGACAAGCATGAAGAAGGCAAAGGTTGCAGAACACTCTGGGAGATTTAGGACATTATATAACTCTCTGAATCACTGCTCGTTTTGTGGTACTTCTTGCTTATATCTTCTGCAGAGCTTCATGATTTTTCTTAGTAACTAATTTTCGATGAAAGACTTTTTCAAAAGGTCCTCCGTCTTTCTTTATGGGCCACAGACTGATTGCTCTGGATTAGGGGCTGAGAGGCACAGAAAGGAATGCTCTTTTTAGCGGAAACCCTGAAGAACATTGCAAGGTTAATGGGAGGGAGGTTTTCACTAGCAGAGAGCTGAGCCTGGCTGGTTAGGGCAGCTTTGTGCTTCTTCTCTTAATAAGTCAGTATTTATACAGACCCCCAAAGTATGGTTGTGTCCATGGGGGAATGGAGAGTGTCCTAAGAGGAAAGCCAAGGATTCCTTACCATCACAGTCAGACGGAGGTGGAGGAGAAACTCATAGAGGGGGCACAGCCCCACTTCACTGGACAGTGGAAGCGGAATAGCGCCCCCATAGGTGGTCTGAGGATGCTGCAGCCGTAGGTAGCTCAAAGACACATGTATTGTTTCAAATACAGTGCTGGTGCCTAAATTCAAACTTCTGTTTTATAACTAAGTTACACCAGTCAACTTACATTTGTCAGGCCGTTAGGTTTCAACCACTTTGGGAGTATAATCTAATAACAAATAATGACAACAAAAAATTAACCCAAAGTCACATGCCCAGATTTAAAACCAGGTTTCAGTATTTACTGACTATAGACTCAGGTCATTAAAAGAAATCTTTTGTGTATTTTCTATATGGTGTGTGTGTGTGTGTGTGTGTGTGTGAGTGCGCGTGTGTTATGAGTGTGGATGGGGGTCAGAGGGAAACCTTGGGTGCAGCCCCCAAGTTCTGCTTTGTTGAGAAAGGTCTCAGGTCCACTGCTGTGTATGCAGGCTGGCTGATGCGTGGTAGGGGATTCACTGCCTCCCATCTCTCCGTTGGAGGACTGGGATTCCTCTCTGGCATCTGGCTTCTGTGGTTTATGGGGACCTTAATTGAGGTGCTCACACCTCCTTGGCAAGTGTTTTGCTCAGCGAACCATCTTCCCAGAACCTCACTTAAGATCTCAATTAAAAAAATACTTCATGAGAATGTATGTTTCGCATTCATAGACTGTCTGGGCACCATGTGTAGAAGGTGCCCAATGAGGCCAGAGAAGGACATTCTCTGGAGCTGGAGTTACAGGAGCTTGTGAGCCATCATGGGTTCTGGGACTTGAACCTGGATCCTCTGAAAGAGCAGCGGTGTTCTTAACCATCTCTCCAACTATGCCCAGCCATTTAGGATCTTAAAGATTTTGTCTCTTCATTTGGAAAGAAGAGTCAATAATGATACCTTCCAGACAGGGCTATGAGAGGTCTACTTCTTAAGAATTAATAATATTAATACATGTAAGATAAGTGGTATTACTATTAATATTTTCATTGTTGCTACAACATCTCCTGTGCGATAGGAGTTGGGGGTGAGGACTTCTTACTAAGACACCAGCAAAGACTGTGAAGGAGGTTAGTTGAAGTGGAAGTTAGTTTCTCTGTGCTGAGGCTTTCTGTAAAAGCAACATCAAATCCATTGCACACTCACTAGGACAAACCAAATGAGGACGAGCAAATGGTGACACAGTGGGGACCTGGAGACCGTGCACAACGCTAGTGCGGATAACGTGACTTAGTTACTATGGGAAAATCTGTTGGCATCTTGAGAAGTTGGATTTAAAATTACCTTCTGACCCTTCTAAGAGTTCCACTCCCAGGGATTATTGTGTGAGACTCTGGGCGAGACACCACCTAAAACATCTGTTTACCCCAGGTACGGAACTGATGACAGACCAAAATCATGGTTATATTGAAGTACAACTTGGCAAACCCTAGAGTTTATTGGGATTATTTACAGGAGTATGGGGGAGGGGTTACTTACAGGAACAGGAATGACTCACAGGCGATTGCAGCCCGCCCCACCATGGGTGTCCACAGCTGCAGCCCTGGAGCTCTCTGTAAGACTTGCGGGCCTCCTCCAGATGCTATGCTGGCAGGTGGCTACTGCAGCTCTAATCTTCTGAGGAAGCCTGTGACTCCTGTAGGGGTTAGCTTTCCAGAGCAAGAGAAACTTGTTTACTTCCTGGGACTCAAGAGTCTCCCTCTAGAGTGGATTGTTTCAACTTAGAGGAAATGGCTACACACCCTGAACTCCGAGGAATCCTAGGGAGCTAACATCAGTTCACCGGAGCCAAACAGCGAGCACACAGATGTCTGTCAGGGGATTCAGTGATATGTTATGATATGTACATACAATGCAACATTTTTGGGGGCCACCCAATAAGCTAACTAAGGAAGCATGCTTCAAGATGGGTGAAGCTTTAACTCATTATTGTGAATGAAGGAAGCCAGCCATAAAGTATCAGACATTATTGTGAATGAAGGAAGCCAGCCATAAAATATCCGACATTGTGTAGCTCCATTAAATGCAAATACCCAAAGAAGGTCAGTTCCAGAGCAGATCGGTTGCCGCTCTTTGCTGGGGGAGGAGGTGGGCAGCGAAGTGCTTATTGGCGCAAGGTTTTATTTTAAGGTGACAAAATTCTTAGGAAGGAGATAAAAAATTTGAATATAATGGATACACAGAGTTTATTTATTTTGAGACATGGTCTCTCTATATAGCCCTGACAATTCTGGAACTTGCTCTGGAGACCAGGCTGGCCTCAAACCTGCTTCTGCCTCCTGAGTGCTGGGATTAAAGGCGTGCATCACTGGGTTGGGCTTGGATTCACAGTTGTAGAGGTACAGTTATTAAAGACCACCCAAACCATGATATTATTCCATCAGCAGGGGTTTCGTCATGCCCCACGCAAACAATTGGCTTGATTTTTATTATCAAAGAACAGCATTGCTTGCTTTAGAAATGGCGTGGATAACTGGGATGGGTGTCCCCTCTTCTGTACCTGGCTTCTTGCAGCATAATGCTTTTGAGATTCATTTATCCAGTTTTGGGTATCAGTATTTCATTGTGTTGCTAAGTAATATCTCATTATTTTACTACATCATAATCTGCTTGCTTGCTCATTTCCTTGTTGATGGATATTTGGGTTATCTACAGATTTTGAGACAATGAGCAAATGCATTCTTAATATTTCTGTGTAAGACCTTTTGTAGAAATGTGCTCTGTTCTATTCCTTGGATAAAGATAAAAACTTAGGAATAGAAGTGATGAACCAACAGGAAGGTATATAGCGGCTTTGTATGGAATGGTCTGGAACTTCAGTAACAAGGTCTAAGCTGTGTACTGTCCCCAGAGGCATGATGTCCCTCATGTCGGATGCATCGTCACCACCAACAGGACTTCCACAAACTGTGTGTTGAGTGTATAAATATTCACTTTCTAACAGTCAAGCTTCCAATTTAATTTTTGTTGTTGAACCCACTTTTCTTTTGTGTGTTGTATTATTTTTGTATATTTGTGTGTATATTAAAGTAAAGAGAACAAAACAGAAAAACATTTGGCTAGATTGTTCTCTGAAGGATGAGACTTAATATCCTGCAACCCCAATCCCACGTAGAGAGCAAAACCTTATGTTTTCAAGAAGCACAACTGTTGACTTCATTCAGTTTGTTTTAAAAAGATAATTTGCAATCCAGGAACCAGGCCTTTCCTTAGACATAACATTAATTTGAAGAGTTCTTTGTGGTTTAGCACAGCGCTAAGATTTTTGTTGTCTGAATAAGTGAATTAATGAGTGGAAAAGTGTCCAGTGTAAGAATCTAGAAAGAGGAGGAGGGGAGAACGTTGTGTGGTGAGTTGCTAAGATTTTGTTTCTTTCAATTGGAATAATTAGAATTCTGTGCTGTCTGCTTCAATTTTGTCCATGCTGTCTTCAGAAAAACACTTGCAACTTTTCACAGAGGGTTGAACGAGTCATTTACAGACAGCTGAGCTCAGATGAGCCAACACCTCTGAGCACAAGGAGTCTGCTCTTTGGACAGTCCTGGGTGTTTTCATTTTCTTTTTGGCATAAGGATCCTGCATTCTAGTTTCCAATGAAAGCCATCTTGAAACAAAGAGGAAATAGGTTAGGAAAGTATAGCTTTTCTTTTATTATTATTTTTATAAACCCTGCAAGCATAAGGTTCATAAATAACTTATCTACCACTGCGTGAATAGCTCAGAATAGCAAATATTAAATAGACTTGAGTGCCCACATTCTTGTTTGTTTGCTTTTTGAGGCAGGGTCTTTCTACATAGCCTTGGCTACTCTGGAATTCACTGTGTAGACCAGGCTGGCCTCGAACTTACAGAGATCTGTCTGTCTCCTGAGTGCTGGGATTAAAGGCAGGCCCTGAACAGTGGTGTTCTTAACTTCATTGAAAATGTATAGACTGTCACAATGATACCTCTGTTCCCCTCCCAATACCACAGCAAATGCCCTATCATTTAGTGATGTTTTATAAAGCAGAAATATTTTGTCTGTATAGATGAATAAATGGCAGACAGTCACTGCGAGTGGCTTTCCTTTAGGTAAAAACGAATGTTTCTGGTCCATTTTCCCGCAGTCATTATATTGCATAGCCATCTCTGTTGTCATGTATCCAGAAAGAACTCAGGACAAATCCACGCTATGGCCTTCATATGGTTATCTTACCTTTATCTCCGGGGTTGCAGGGAGACATGCCAAGAAAAAGCAGAACTGAAGAAAATGAGTTGTGTATATTGGAGCGCATCGCTTGCTTTTGGGGAGGGCTGCATTATGCACGAAGGAGTATACAGGGTCTTGCTCACTCAGTCATTACTCCGTGCTGTAGAGGACTGTTGATCCACCCTACCTGCTGGCTGAGTTTGCGGTGAGTTCCTTTGCTATAGATTTTATAAGTTCTTGTATCTACTTGGATTCTTCATTCACCAATATAGCATTTTCCATTTAATTTTGAATCTTTACGTTCTGTATATTTGAGTGTCTGTGCGTGGACGAGCACACGTGAGTGCAGGTGTCAAGGAGGCCTTCAGAGCCCCTGGAGTTAGAGGCGGTGGGAGCCACACAATGTGGTGTGCTGGAAACTGAAGTCAGGTTCTCTGCAAGTACAGCAAGTCCTCTTAGGCATGGAGCCCTCTCTCCAATCTCTCATAGGAAACTCGGAACTTGAGGCTTTCCTACCTCTGAGACCTGAATGACAGGATTACAGGCAGGTGCCATCACATGTGGCTTCAGAAAGCAAATGCTCAGTTCCCTGGAGACAGTGAAAGTTACGACAAGGGACATCTCTTATGGTGCATAGATTAAACAGAGAAAGCAACCAACCAAAAAAAATGAATGAACCACACACTTTTAGAGACCAAAAATGATTTTTAAAAAAGCTGCCGAGAGGTCATGGAGGCAGATCACACCTAGGGTTGTGATAGGACACACACACACACACACACACACGGATCAGTGTGTAAGTGGCAAGTTGAGACCCTGTGCATCCACCTGGCCAAAGAATGTCCCAGAAGGAGGAATCCTGAAGCAGGAAGAAGCCTGGCTCATCTAAAGGAAGGAGAGGAAGTTGAAGTGGCTGCAGGCTGGGAATAAAGAAACCTGAGTGGATGATGTTGGACGGTGTGGCTGAATCACACTGGGGTCTTGAGATGATGCTTGCTTTTATTTACGACATGCACTGTACTTGGAGTTTGTCAATGGAATATCAACAAATGCAGCTATAGAGTTAAACCGCTGCACAACTGATGTTTTAGCCATTTGACCAAAATTAGTTTCATTTTTCTGTCATTGAGTTGATCTGAAAATTATGCTCCGGGTAGACAAAAGCAAGAACGGCACTAATGTGAGACTCACCCTAGCACCACGAACAAATGCTGCTGCTGGAAGGTGCTGTCCTCCAGCTCCCCTGAACTCTGCGTGCCCTTTGACAAAGTCTACATGGGCCAAACCTAACACACGGCTTAGCATATCTTGCTCAAGAATGTTGGGGAATCTGTAGCTTCATTGTGTGTGATTCATAGTCTTGTGATGGAGTTGCCATTAAACCTTTGAGGCAGTGAAACATGGGCCAAAGCCCAAGCACTTCCAGTGTGGGCATGCCCAGAGAGCAGGCTCTTCACAGGGGCCGGAGGGAAGAGGAGCCAGCGCCTGTGGATTGTGAGCCCTGTATTCAGCTCCGGAGGATGGAGGCGCACACCTTGTACCTCAGTTCCATAGAGAACCTTTTTGACTCCAAACCTCAGGGAACAGACTGTGACTTGAATGTGGTGTGAAGCCCCCGTGTTTCCCTCAGGGTGGTGTGATCACTTCTTTCCTTTCATGAGGACTATTCGGGAAGTCTCTAGAGTTTACGGAAAGGACGTATTTTCCAATTGGAAGCAACAAAACCAAATTTTTATTTTTTTGAAGCTAGGTATCATTAAGTTCAGACGGGCCTCAAAGTTACTGCACAGCTGAGGCTAACCATGAATTTGTGTGTATGCATGTGAGAGAATGGGCATGCACAGCTGCGGGGTGCATGTGCAGGGCAGAGGTCAACCTTGGCTTGTTGGTCCATGCCTTCAATCTTGTGGGGGCAGGGGCTCTTCCCTTGTGCCATGCTAGCTGGTTTGTGGGTCTCCAGGGCTTACCCCCTCTCGACCTCCCATGTGGTAGAGGTGCTGGGATTACAGACATGCTCAGGACCTGTCTGTATGTGAGTCCTTGGGGTTACAGACATGCTCAGGACCTGTCTGTATGTGAGTCCCTAGGATTTGAATTCAGGTCCTCACACTTGCAGGGATCAGTTTACCCACTGAGCCATCTTCCCAGATCCCCATCCTTGAACTTTTAATTCTCCTGCCTCTACCTCCCCACTGCTGGGTTTATAGGTGTCAGCTACATTCCTGGTTTACGTGGTTCAAACCCAGGGCTTGGTGCCTTCTAGGGCAGCGCTCACCTACGTCTTCAGCACCAGTTTGCTTTTCCACACAAGTGTTTAGCGACCTCATCAGGAAATACTTCTTTTGAGGGACAGTGATTCGTCTAAAGCAATTTTTTTCTCCATTCTGTCTGAATTTTATGTTTCAAGCTTTCTGTGTGGTTCTTGGACAGCTCTGGTAGAAAGAGCAAAGTTGAGAAGAAAGACCAAAGCAAGAGAAAGCAGAGCTGCCCCTCCCCCGACACGCTGCTTCTGTGAATCTGGATTTATGAGGCCCAACAGCACTGTGATGGGTGTGCCCCGTTGGAAGCCTTTGGTGGCCTCCTTATGGGAAGATAGTGTGGGAGAGTGGCAAAGGCATATGTCTTGTTAGCTCTGTGGCTTCCGACAAATTACTCACACCAGCCTCAGAGCCCGCATTGGTGACTTCATCAGGTTTTCCTAACAGGCACACACATACATTCTGTTGGTTCTGTGTCCCCGGAGAACGTACATGCACGTGTTAATCCTCAGACATATGGGGGAAAGAAATGGTAAGCATTTGAAGGACTGGAAGTGCTGACTTCTGGAGGGAAGACATTGCAGACTTCTAGAATTTAGTCCTTATACCTGTGTTCAGAGACCAAGTTACTACACAGGTCCCCACAGGTGCGTACACTTGTGAGTCAATGAAGACTAAAAGACCTTAACATTTAGAAATACTTAAAAGGCTGAAAGTTTAGACTTTGAGAAAGAAAACTCAGTTTCAAACTTTATTCCATACATGGGCAGCAATGATAGTTCAGTCAGATATAAAGAATAAAAGGCCTGAACTAGGGAGGAGGGGGGCTCCAATATATACATCCTTGTTGACATATTGGATTTTTGAAGTTATTTTATTCTTGTTAACTCCTAAAATAGATGGTGTGCGTCTTTGTTATGTCAATTTTCTGGCTCGTGAAAATAAAGAGCTTTGCTCTACGAAGCCCAGCCCGGTGTGACCAATTCCCAACAGATGGCAGCGCCTTGCGGTGACAGAACAGTGCCCCTCTGCTTCACCTTGTGAAGGGGACGGGTTCCATCCCAAGAACAGCATGGGACTTGTTGGTCCAGTGACCTGGCTCTCCAAACACGGAAATTCTGGCTTATCTTGGTAACTCTCTTTAAAGACCTTCCCCTGGTTTTCCACACTGTGTGGAACTATCTGTTCTGTGTCACGTCTATGCCATTTGGTTCTCATTTTCTGGGCTACAGTTGCCTTGCCAAGTTACTGTTTCAAGCAAGAGTCTTACATTGTGACACCAGTTAGTATGTAGCGATTCAGTTTCCATTAATAATTCAGCAAGTATGTTTTGCATAGATATAAATTAGAGATTACCATGCAGCAATTTGTTACTTTTTATTACAGCATTTGACTTTGCCGTTGTTACTATGGGAATCCTGTTACGAAATACACTTCTGATGTAGAGATGGGATATTACTTTAGAGTTTATAAATTTTTGAAAAAGATCTGCATCCTTCCATATGTTAAAGAGGAAATTTGAGTGACTCATCAGGAATAGAAAAGAAACATTGGGAAATTGTTAAAAGTGAAAAGAAAAACTTTGTTTGGCTAGATAAATTTTCTGGGGAATTACACAGAATGACAGACCACAAGAAGAAAGTGTTTCATAGCAACCCTTCTTAGCTGAATGCAGCATAGATTTGCCATTAGCAAAGCAGCGGGGGAGGGGAACTTACCTTTTACCTGTGTGCCAACTCTTTTTTTTTTTTTTTTTCCCGAGACAGGGTTTCTCTGCAGCTTTTTTAGAGCCTGTCCTGGAACTAGCTCTTGTAGACCAGGCTGGCCTCGAACTCACAGAGATCCGCCTGCCTCTGCCTCCCGAGTGCTGGGATTAAAGGCGTGCGCCACCACCACCCGGCTTGTGTGCCAACTCTTAAGAAGTATTTCAAGAGACACCAGACCCGGGAGATGGCTCGGCAGGAAGAGCACGGTACCTGCTGCCAAACCTGAGACCCTGAACTGATCCCTGGAACTCACCTCATGGGATGAGATAAGTGGTCCCTGGGAGCTGCCCTCTGACCTCTACATGTGCTGTAGAATGCATGCATCTCCACCCAACTATATCAGAACAAATTGAAGGGGGGACCCTAGACAGCCATTGGTTCAAGCTCATAGGCATTTCGTTTGAACATTAAATGAAAGAATACAATCCTACTGTTGAAAATTATACGATTCTAGTAAGGAGGCACAGTATTCCGATAGAAACCTGTGTAGGGTATTTCAGAAGTGATCCATGTTAGCTGTTTCTCTTACCGTGACCAAAGACCCGAGGAAAGAAAAGCAAGAAAAGCAAGAAAGCAAGAAAAATTTACTTCGGCCCCTGGTATCCGAGGTTTCAGACCACAGTAAACTCTCTGTTGCTGTTGAGCTTGTGGTGGAGGAAGGACATCATGGTGTGAACATGTGGTCTGTTCTCTTCATGGTGGCCAGGAAGTAAGATGTCAGAGACAAGAAGGGGCTTGGATCCCAATATCCCCTCCACTTATCAGCCTGATGCCACTTCTAAAAGCTCCACCACTGTTCAGCACGTGGCCTTAGGGCTCTCACAGTCTGATCTGTAGCACAGTGACACATGAATTCTTCCAGATGATGAAAATGGCTAGATTACAGTTATTTTACCTCAAAAGATTACTTTTGGGACAGAAAAAAAAAATCAAGCAGCGTGCAGTAACTCAGAATTTGTTTATTGTTTCTTAATGAGTTTAAAATAATAGCAGCACATTAACAATTAGGTAAACAGTTCTACATAATAATTACTCATGTAAGGACCGGGTGGTGGTGGTGCACACCTTTAATCCCAGCAGTCAGGACGCAGAGGCAGGCAGATCTCTGTGAGTTCGAGGCCTGGTCTACCAGAGCTAGTTCCAGGACAGGCACCAAAGCTACTAAGAAATCCTGTCTCAAATAAACCAAAAAAAAAAAAAAAAAGAAGAAGAAATTACTCATGTGAATAGAGGCTATATCAAGAAGGGGAAAGTATTGATATGCTTGACTGAACCCCAAATGTACATGATCTAGTTGTTGACAAGACGGGATCTAGCATCAAGAAAATCATTCAAGAAACAATGCAGTGTGCTAATGGCCATTTACCATGTTTTGTAGAAATCAAAACAGAACTCGATATCATTGCAGCGGTCATTTGAGCTCAATATAAACATTGGCAACACTGTAACATAACTTCTTAGGGAACAAATCTAAAAATCACAACCGAATCATTTGGGTAACAACTGTAAAATACAACAACTGTTTCAGATACAATGTATGTCGAGTAATGAAGGGAACAGTTATTGTCAGTTTTGTGGATTACAGAAATACATGTTTCCACATGTGAACTCTTGGTGTAGAACTTTGTCATGAAGATTATATAACATTCATATGTGAAGGGAGAATTTCATATGTATGGGTTGAATTAAAAAGTAACGAAGGTAAAAATAGAGATCTTAAATGCATGACAGATGCCTGTAGACATTGTCAGATGGCGTAACAGACCCATTACTTCTCGGTGCTATGTTATTTAAACGTTAACATTATAAACAAGAGAGCTGTGGTGCAATTTGGGAGCAATAGTTAAAAACAATGTGTTATAGTTTTGAAAATCAGTAGCAAAGATTTTAAATGTTTTCATTATAAAAATGATAAGGAACTAAGATATATCGCACAGTATTACGTGGCCAATGTCAGAATCAAGTCAGGTTTCAAAACACCATGTTATACATGATAATGTTTTGAAGATTTGTCAGCTAGAATAGAAAAACAAACTAAAATTTTTTATGTCATACAGTTCGATTATATAACTGAAAAAGTTTAATATTGTAAAATAGCTTTTAGAAGATTTATTTTTGTTATTTTATAATTATATGTCGATGTCTGCATCTGTGTGGGGGAGTTTATGCACATAAGTATAGTGTCCATGCTGACGAAGGCCTCAGATCTCTTGGAGCTGGAGTTACAAGCAGCTGTGAGCTGGGGACTGAGGTCAGGTCCTCTGGAAGAGCAATATGTGCTCTTAATCACAGCCATTCCTCCAGTTCCCATAAAAATAGTTTTGATACTAGCCAATTTTAATTATATTTTAAGAACGAATCTAAACCTTCTGACATTCACTAAGCATTAGACTGTTGTTTTTATCTGCAGCGAATTTATTTGACAAGAAACTGCTATCTTATTATTTCTTTGCAAATTATTTTATAACAGATTAGACCATAGCCTTAATGTTGTGACTCCAATTTTGAATTTTGCATGATTTAATAGTTTCTAGTTTAATATGTGAATTTTATGCAGTGACATTCTGCTTTATAGTTGTTATAATGGAGAAATAAATGCTACATAATATTAGAAATGTTCACACGAGAATTGTGTGGTGGCAGCGCATACCTTTAATCCCAGGACTTTAAACCCAGGACTTGGGTGGCAGAGGCAGGCGAATCTCTGTGAGTTCAAGGCCAGCATGGTCTACAGAATGAGTTCCAGGCAGGATAGCCAGACTTTCAAATGGAAACCCTGTCTCAAGAAAACAAAAAACAAACAAAAAAAGCAAAAACAAAACAACCTCTCCCAAACCAAACCAAAAAAAAAGAAAGAAAAGAAAAGAAAAAAGAAAAAATGAAAAAAGAAAAAAGTGTTCACACGAGGAAGAGTTGCTCTTTGCTGATTATGGTCCTGCATGGAACAGTGGAAGCCTGTTCCTAAGGGAAGGTGGGGTCTGCTCACCAAGCATGTCTAAACAGAAGAATGCCACCTCCAGGAAGACGTGGGTCTGGGCTCTCAGAAGCTTCTGGTCTTGTGTGGATTTTGCTGTTTTGCAGGCTGACATTTATTGTAAATCAGTCAGGCACTGGTGGCGCACACCTTTAATTTCAGCACTTGCGAGGCAGATGCAGGCAGACCTCTGAGTTTGAAGCCAGCCTGGTCTACAGAGTAAGTTCCGTGATAGCCAGGGCTACACAGAGACACCCTGTCTCAAAACAACAACAGCAACAATAACCAAAGACAAAAACATCATTTTTTTTTTTTTCGAGACAGGGTTTCCCTGTAGTTTCTAGAGCCTGTCCTGGAGCTAGCTCTTGTAGACCAGGCTGGCCTCGAACTCAGAGATCCACCTGCCTCTGCCTCCCCAGTGCTGGGATTAAAGGCGTGCGCCACCACCGCCCGGCCCAAAAACATCATTTATTGTAAATTAGCATTTCCTTTTTTTCCCATCTTCCTAAACCATGTCACTAGTAGTTAAAGCCCTTACTTTACTTGAAAACAAACACCAATGTCAAATCTACCTCTTAGCAAATAAACAGGAGAGGATGGATGTTCCCAGCACACGTTAGGGTTGTGCAGATGATGCTGTGTTGAGCATCCTCTCCAACCCCCCCCCCCAACCAATATCCTCACCAGCACAAAGATATGACTAAGTAGCTTTACATAGCATGCTGGAAAATGTCTTAGGTCTTAAGGAAAGACATTAGTCAGGCTGACAACTTACTTGTTTTTAACAGGACCCATCAGCCAAACATGTAACCTGAAAATGCCTTCAGATAGAAAAATAAATTCGTCAAAGACAAAGATTTTAGATAAAAACACAAATACCTTGAATTGTGCTCTAACAAACATTTTTAGAAATCAGCTTTCAAACACATGGGGGCTATTTGAAGATGAAGGAAGATTTCATCTGAGCCAGTGACAACAGTGGAGTGGAGGACCACAGGTGTTGGGCAACAGACATCTGGAGATCGCATTAGAATTTGAAAGCACCTTGAAGAGAGAAGTTCTTTAAAGTCAGAAAGTCTGGCTGAGCTTGAGTGAGCTGCGAACTGCAAGTCAGGATCTGAGGGAGGAGGGAGTAAGACAGTGCCCACAGAGTTAGCCCCGACCCAGCTGGTGCTCTCCTTAGGAGCTTTCCAAAGCCAGACGATGGGAAAGACGATATGGCTGGCCTTCAGCAACTTTTCCCATGCCCTTGGCATATCCCTGTACATTTGAAAAAGGTATGTTGTGTGTGTGTGTGTGTGTCTTTGTGTGTATGAGAGTGTATGTGTGTGTGTATGTGTCTCTGTGTGGATGAGAGTGTATGTGTGTTTGTGTGTCTCTGTGTGTATGTCTGTTTTTCTGTGTATATGAGAGTATATGTGTGTTTGTGTATGTCTCTCTGTGTGTATGAAAGGGTATGTGTGTGTGTATGAATGTGTGTATGTCTGTGTGTGTGTCTCTGTGTGTGTCTCTGTGTATGAGAGTGTATGTGTGTGTGAGTGTGTATGTGTGTTTGTGTCTCTGTGTGAATGTGAGAGTGTATCTGTGTGTGAGTGTGTGACTGTGTGTGCTGCAGAGTCAGAAAGATACGTAGACCCGTGAGAGACTATTCAGCCCTCACATTAATTGGTTGTGGCTTATCTTGCTCCACCCTGGGTACATTCTTTTTTGTAGGCAATTGACTCGGTGCTCCTACAGGAATGCAGGCCATATTTTAATACAGCTCATTTGGCGAATTTGGCTTTCTTCTGATAGCTGTCACATAAGTCCTTAAAATGGCATCATCCAAACTTCCATGCCATAAAAATGCTTCTAAATAAATAAATATAACCCCATCAATAATCTGTAAATTTAATAAAACAGCAGTTAAGATTAAAGTATTTACTTCAAAATAACGAACAATTTACTTTGCGTGCATCTTCTTGTGTCTTACTTTGGGAGTTGTCATTGGAGACACACTTGAGCCTTGCGAGGCAAGTGCTATATAATTAGTTGGCACTGCAGCCATTGACGTGATTTACTGAGAAATTAAGAATTCGAATTAAGGCTGAAATGCAAAAAGTTTTAATAATAAAAGCATATTTTATACAGCTTCTATTCTTTCTATTTGGTGCTTATGTTGCTAAATTTGGTGAACAAATTGCAATTAAATATGAAATTGATACAAACAAATAAGGAACACAAACTGACTTCTCAGAGGGGAAGAAAGAGAAAGACCATCCCTCAGGATAAAGTCTAAGTTGTTATTGAAGTACTTATATGACGGCAAATCCAAATTTCTACAATAGTTGTATGTAATGAAAACAGAACCATGGATAAAAATGTGGACAATGTGCGCTTGCCCCGTGTACACAGCACTGAGTTTACTCCTCAACACATACACAGAATGAAGTCGGTTACTTCACTTTGGTGTCCTTATTGAAAAAAAAACCCAAAGATGAAATATCAATTAAAAATTGCTGGTATTGGGGTATATTGGGTAGTGAAATAATGTAATATTTTCATGCTAATTCAAGATAAGAAAAGATATGAGCAAAGTCTCAAAGGACTGTTGTAAAGAAGATGGCTGTGCTTTGCTGTATACTAACATAGTGAAGCCACGTGCCATTTCCAGTCCCTGTGTACAGTTTTGCAATCCTGATCTTCAAACAAGCAAGCGAAACAAAGAGAAGGTGATGACGGTTCCTCAGGCACCCTGAGGACTGAGGTCACAGGGCAAACTGCCAAGTACAGGGAAACCAAGAGTCGCTGAGAATTGCTTCTTGGGGTCAAAAGCTTAAACAACCACTTTCAGAAATCATTGAAGGGTTAGTAAACACCATGTTTTTTGGTAAGTCTTGAACTATTTTAAAAAATCAAAGCACAATTTAAAAATCTTCATGACACTGGATTAAAAAGAGAGAGAGAATTACACTGAGTTTTCACAAACATTTACTACGATTTTAAGAAACTGGAGAAGCTGGGAATAATGCACACACACCTTTAAACCCAGTACTAAGTAGGTAAGGGCAGGTGGATCTCTGTGAGTTCAAGGTTAGCCTGAGTGGCATAGTGACTTTTAGGCCAGTCAGGGCTACATAGCAAGACCCTGAAGGTTTGGGTAGTATATGTATGGACAAATATCAGAAATATTATAGCAATAGAAAGTGGCAGAAGTGTTCCAGGGAGACGAAACATTTCTGGGACAATAAATAACTGGTACAAGTTGAATTGAAGTAGTGACAGATGCATCATATATTACAAAAGCAGCTCCAGAGTTATGAAGAAGAAACAAAACAAAGCCCAAGAAAGACATGAGATGCTTAGCCCAACTTCCTTCAAACATCTTCCCCCACCCCAAGTTCTGCCTTATCAACAGGCCAAGGCAGTTTCTTTATTCATTAACCAAGAAAAGCAACACACAGATAGAAGGACCTCTCACACCATTTCCCCTCTTCTGTTTAAACAAAAAGAAAACCTTTAACATAGTAAAATTACATATAACAAAACAGTTATCAAGCAAGAATTATAGTTACAATATTTATATTTATTTTTTCTTTTATCATAACTAAAGAAAACTATTACTATCAATTCTTCAGCTCCATCAAAGATCCAGAAAGATATAAATAAACAGGAAGTACATTATAAGCAACTTCCAAAACTCTAGAATTGACAGAGACATCCCGCTGCCTGGATAGTCACCCAAAGTTCTTCTGTACTGTTGGGACATCCATCTTCAGTCTACAGGCTGATAGTATCCAGCAGACTTTTCCATGAAGCAGGAAATTTCAAAGACAGTTCTGCCTATATTGGCAGTTTGTCCGTCACATTTTTCTGTGTCCTACAGAATGTCTGGCAGTCTTTTTCATGAAGCAGGAAGCCTGAAGGATTGTCTCACCAAGGCAAGTTCAGCAGTCATCTCTCTGTGGGTCCTGCATGCCCAGTTTAGCAGTCCAGATAATAGCAGTTTCTTGCCCTAATGGCTAACCAACTCTATAAGGAGCCTCTTTGATGCCCATCTTCCTCTTGAAGTAACTGGTACTCCCAGAAGCAGACCTGTCTCATTGTCATGAAAAGTCCTAAGTTCTTAAACATTTTAAATGCTGTATTTAAGGTCTCAGAAAGATTTAAAGAATACCTATCTAACTGAAATATATCTCTATATATTTAGAAAATCTAACTACCATAACTACAAGCTTGACTATTACAGATGAATATCTATTAGCCTATATTTCTTAATTATAAATTACATTTTAAATGAGTTACACAAACACAATACCTTAATCAAGGTCAGAAATATATTTACATATAACAAAATTGACCTCAATTTTGTATCAATAAACCAAGATTCATACCAATGCAAATTATTCATAACTATATCAGTCTCTTATCTGGACTAGCTGACTTTCTGGCAAAGCTTCTCTCAGACTCCATTATGGGTTGTGATGGGGCCATCCATATGGTGTCTGTGGCCTAGGGGCTTTCTCTGTCCTCAAGGTGTCTGTGGAAGGGTCTATGAGTCCACCTTCTCTCCTGGTTCTTAGCTTCACACTTGGGGCTCTAAGTACAGACTTCTAAAAAGTACTGCAGAGCAAATAGCAATAAGATAGCATTCCAAAGAAAGCATCCAAATGGCGAAATAGTAGCTACATTTATTATTACATATATGTGCAAAAGAAAAAAAATAAATGTATAAAATGATACAAATGTAATCAATATTATTTGCTGCTCTCTACAATAGATCGATGTGAAGAGCCTATTCGATTTTCAGATGTGAACACAGTTCAGACACTCCAAAGAACAGTGAAAACAGGACTGAACATGTGGCAAAACATAGCTTTGCTCAAAACTGAGTATTTGACTTCTAATTTTCTCCTGTGGTACTGAGGCTTGAACCCAAGATCTACCTCATGCTGCTCAAAGACTCTACACTGAGCCCTATCCCCAGAACTTTTAAGCTGAATAGACTCTGGCCTTAGCCTTTCTCTGTAGTCCAGGCAGGCCTGGCTGCTCCTATCTAAACAGCCTGAGTAGCTGGGATGCCAGGTCTGACTCGAGGGCTTGGATTTTAGAAGAGCATTTGTATAGTATTTTGTACTGTTTAGACACCACAGATCAGTCCCTACAGTAATGCATGTAGCACAGCAGCTGTGGGCTGTGCTGGAGGCACAGTTATGTGCAGTTCTGCTTTAGAACTTGCTAGAGTCCTTTCGGAGACAGAGTTTACAAAACTGACCTGGAAAACCCCAAGACTTAAGCACTCTTCTCCGTTTCCCTGAACTCCAGTTCTGAGAATCCACACACAGTATTAAGTTTCTGACCAGGCTCTGGGAGCAATGGGGGATGGGTAACAAGGTTAGGTTCTTTGTGTGTGCAGGCATCTATGTGTGCATATCTTAACAAGACTTTCAGTTAATGTGTGACTAAGCTAAGAGATTATGTTCTAAGCAGTGGTCTTCAACATTTCTAATGCCTTTTCTGTTTTATTTTTTGTTTTTTTAATTGATTTTATTGAACTATACATTTTTCTCTGCTACCCTCCCTGCCTCTCCACTCCCCTTCAACCCTGTCCTATGGTCCCTATGCTCCCAATTTACTCAGGAGATCTTGTCTTTTTCTCCTTCCCATGTAGATTAGATCTATGTATGTCTCTCTTAGGGTCTTCATTGTTGTCTAAGTTCTCTGGGATTGTGATATGTGGGCTGGTTTTCTTTGCTTTATGTTTACAAACCACTTATGAGTGAGTACATGTGATAATTGTCTTTCTGTGTCTGGGTTACCTCACTCAAAGTGATGTTTTCTAGCTCCATCCATTTGCCAGATGTCATTATTTTTTTCTCCTATGTAGTACTTCGTTGTGTAAATGTACCACATTTTCCTTATCCATTCTTCGGTGGAGGGACATTTAGGTTGTTTTCAGGTTCTGGCTATGGCAAACAAAGCTGCTATAAACATAGATGAGCACATGTCCTTGTGGTATGATTGAGCATTCTTTGGATATATACCCAAAAGTGGTATTATTGGGTCATGAGGAAGGTTGTTTCCTAATTTTCTGAGATCTCCACACTGACATCGAAAGGGGCTGCACCAGCTTGCACTCCCACCAGCAATGCAGGAATGTTCCCTTTACCCCACAACCTCTCCAGCATAAGTTGTCATCAGTGTTTTTGATCTTGGTCATTCTTACAGGTATAAGATGGAATCTCAGAATTGTTTTGATTTGCCTAATGCCTTTAATACGGTTCCTAAACCCTTTAACACAGTTCCTCATGCTATGGTAATCCCTAACCATAACATTATTTTTTGTTGCTACTTCATAACTGTAATTTTGCTATTGTTATGAATTGTAGTTTAAATACCGGTGTTTTTAGGTGAGCCCTGTGAAAGGGTCATTGACCCCCCAAAGGAGTTGAGACCCACAAGTTGGCAAACTCTGGTTTAGAAGAAAAAAAATGCAGTTGAAGCTGTTGTGCTAGTGTATTCTCAGAGAGGAAAATGTAAACACTGTGTTTCAACATTGAGAAAACTCGGTTTAAAGAGCAGAAAATAAAGCCGGGCGGTGGTGGCACATGTCTTTAATCCCAGCACTTGGGAGGCAGAAGCAGGGGGGCATCTCTGAGTTCTAGGTCAGCCTGGTCTACAGGGTGAGTTCCAGGGCACTCACCTCTAAAAAACCAAAAAGCCAAAACGGTAACAATGAAGGGTAAAAATAGGATATAACCTTAGATGCTAAAAAAAAATCAAAGAAAGAAAAAAAGGACAAATAACAACAGCATCCCAAAGGAATAGCCCTATGTGTTCCAGGACGGGCAGGCAAGCAGGGGCCTATTTAGGCACAAAGGATGGGTGAGTAGAACAAGGAGAGTGGAATACAGGACCGAATGCTTGCCTGATGCAGTGGCACAAGCATGCACATACGGAAGAGCAGTGACAGAGGCTAGAAGAAAACTGAGAGAAATATAAATAGTACTTAATGGGTTTTGGGGTTTTTTTTTCTATAAAAAAATGGCTGAGCGCGAAAGTGGAGAGCATGTATTACTCAGATCAAATTGTGTCCACAAATAGCACAACTGAACCTAGCATAGCTCATTCATGTGAAGGGCAGAATACACCTGATTTTGTAGATCTGGGATGTTCATAAAAAAAAACCTCTGCATGCATTGGGTTGGATTAGCCTGGCCTTGCAGATCAGGTTCCTTGTGTTCGCCAGTGCCCGTCTGTGCGCTCAGCCACAGAAGCAGCAAAAGGGTGCAGCTGTTCCTGGGTGGGCATCGGCCTTTCAGGGCCCACATCCACGGCTGCGAGCAGATGTGCAGGCAGCCGAGCACGCTTGCTTTTCTTTCCCATCCTGGAAACTGCATCTTAGTTCTCAGAGGTGCTGGGCTTCAGCCTGCTCGTGAAGAGCTATGATCTCGAGGTCTCCAAAGGTGCTCACATGGTGGTGACAGGTTAATTGGCATGTGAAAACAAGGAGCGTCTCTGGAAAACACAACAACAACAACAACAACAACAAAGCCCTCTCAGCATAAGAGAAAGAGATCTGATAACAGGGTATTGTGGAAGGTAAACTGAGTGAGGTCTTCATTTGTCTGTTTTGACTTGTGCATGTGTGTATGCTCATGTGTACATCTGCCTATGTGTTCGTGTGCATGAGGTCCTGTGAGTGCATGTGCCTGTGTAAGTGTACATGTCCAGGCCAGAGGACAACCTCATCTGCAATTCTCAGAAATGTCATCTACCTCCTTTGAGACTAGGCCTGTCATTGTCCTGGAGATCACCGATGAAGCTGGAGTGGGTGGGTGGCCAGTGTGCTCCAGGGATCCCTCTGCCCCCAATCTTCCCAGCACTGAGATTTAAGAACACACCACCAATACCCTACCTTTTCGTATGAGTTCTGGAGATGGAACTGAGACTCCGTTTTTCCCTATCATTGAAAATAGATTCTTTCCTCCTACAATAATCCTGATTATTACTATATACACTTTCCCCAACCTCCACACCTCCCAGTTCCCCTCTCCCCCCACTTTCCCTCCCTTCTAGATCCACTTCCTTTCTGTCTCTCACTAGAAAAGAACAGACTTCTAAGGGATAACAACCAGACGTGACAAAATCAAACAGAATAAGATGAAGCAGAGTGATCGTATACAATCTTACAGAAGGAGAAGAGTTCCGAGGGCAGGCACACGAGTCAGAGACATACTCATTCTCGCACGCGGGAGGCCGTGAAAATACTAAGCTAGTGGCTATAATGTGTACTCAGAGTACCTGGTACAGACCCACGAAGGCCTATGTGTGCTTCTTCAGTCTCTGTGAGCCCATATGTGCCTTACATAGTTGATACATAGAACCAGAACCAGAGGGCCTTGTCCACACCCTTTGTTTTTTTTTTTTTGTTTTTTTTTTTTTTTTTTTTTTGGTTTTTTTTTTTTTTGAGACAGGGTTTCTCTGCAGCTTTAGAGCCTGTCCTGGAGCTAGCTCTTGTAGACCAGGCTGGTCTCGAACTCACAGAGATCCGCCTGCCTCTGCCTCCCGAGTGCTGGGATTAAAGGCGTGCGCCACCACCGCCCGGCCCCTCTGGTTCTTAAAACCGTCCAACCTCTCTTCCAAGGGATTCCCTGAGTTGTGATGGGAGAGATTTGATGAAGACCTCCAAATTAACCTCTCCCTGCATATAATGTCTGGCCGTGGGTCTCTGCGTCTGTTCACATCTGCTAATGGAGAAAACCTCTTTGATGATGCCTGGATAAGCCACTGATCCATGAGCATAGCAGAACACTATTAGGAGTCATTTCATTGTTTTTTGTTTGTTTGTTTGTTTTGTTTCTTTGTTTTTTGGGTCAGTAGTTGTTAATTTGACCTGAGGTCTCTGGGCTATTTAGTCTCTGGCTCTTGGCTAACCAAGCAGTACAGTGCCGGGTATGGGCTCCTCCTTGTGGAGTGGGCCATAAGTTATAGAGACATTGATTGGCTGCTCCCGTAAGTTGTGTGTCACCATTGCCCTAACACATCTTGCAGACGCGACAGATGGTAGGTCAGCGGTTTTGTGGCTGGGTTTGTATTTCTGTTTCTCTTTTGGTAGCCTCAGAGTTCCCTTCCACACCAAAGAGACTAGAATTTAGGGGTGAAAACTCCATGCAGGCACCAACTCGACTTCTCCATGTTCAACGAGTTATGTGAATGTTGTCCCGGGCAGTGGGGCCTCTCTGGCAGTTTTCAGAGAGCAACCTTTTACCTTAGCAACAGTCTGGGGTGTTTGGGGATTTCCATGGGACCTCTTTGGCCAAAATTCAGTTGAATACAGCCCAGTATTGCCATTGGAAACCTGGAAGAGACAACCAGAGATGATGAGCCAAGACTCCATATCCTCCATTCCTAGGAGTTCTCAGTAGTCACATTCATAGATTCTAGGAAGTTTCCACTTGCACTGGATTTCCGCACCACCCCCAAGTGTTCCCCCAATCCTATCCATCTCTCCATGTACGCTCTCCCTCATCCAATCACCTGATCCCCATCTTCTGTCCCTACCCACCTCCAGGTCACCCATAAACTTTATTCTGTTTCCCCTTAAAATCCCCCCGCTTTACCGAACCTCTCTGGCTCTATGGATCACAGCTTGGCTATCATTACATGATGGCTAATATCCCCTTGTAAGTGCATACATGCCAAAAATATCTTTCTGGGTCTAGATTACCTCACTCAGGATTTTCTTCTAGTTTCATCCATTTGCTTCCAAATTTCATGGTGTCATTTTTTTTTAACACTGAGTAATACTTCATGATGTAGATTTGACATTTTCTTTATTCGTTCTTCTGTTAAGGGACATCTAGGTTGTTTCCACTTTCTGGCTACTATGAATTAAAGCTGCAATGAACATGACTGAGAAGGTGTTCTTGTGGTAGTAGGATGGAGCATGGCATTTGGGTATATGCCCAAGAGTGGTGTGTTGTGGAATATTAGTTTAAGATGTGTTAGATTCGTTTATGCTGTGGAAATTTGTGTAATGCCAAGATGTGCTGCATTCCTTCATGTTGCATCTGTTTAATTCTGTAAAACGATGTTACTTTGCTTGCCTAAAACAATTGATTGGTCTAATAAAGAGCCGAATGGCCAATAGTCAGGCAAGAGAGAGAAATAGGCAGGGCTACCAGGCAGAAAGAAGAAATAGGAGGAGAAATCTAGGCTCAAGAGAAGAATGAGGAGTGAGAAGAGAAGAGGACAATGCCAGGGCCAGCCACTCAGCCACCCAGCCGTCCACGGAGTAAGAAGGAAAGAAAGATATATAGAATAAATAAAGGTTAAAAAGCACAGAGGAAGAATGTGGTTAAAGAGAAATGGGATAATTTAAGTTAGAAAAACTGTCTAGAAACAAGCCAAGCTAAGTCCAGACAAAATAGGTAAGAATAACTCTCTGTGTGTTTATTTGGGAGGAGTTAGGTGGCAGGACCCCATTGAATAGACAAACAAACCACAGAAAACAAAAGAAAAACAAAAAACTAAGCCACAATGATACATCTGGGTCTTGAGGTAGATCGAGTCCCATCTTTCTGTAACTGCCATATTGATTTCTGCAGTGGCTGTACAAGTTTGCACTCCCACCAGCAATGGAGGAGTGTTCCCCTAATTCCACATCTTGTCCAGCATGAGCTGCCACTTGTGTTATTGATCTTAGCCATTCTGACAGGGGTAAGATGAATCTCAAAGTCATTTTGATTTATATTTCCCTGATGGCCGAGGAGGCTGAGCAGTTCCTTAAGTGCTTCTCAGCCATTCGAACTTCTTCTATTGAGCATCTCATTTAGAGATTAAGGTCTTTATGTCTTTTTGTCTTTACCCAGTTTTCCTTCAGTAGAGAACTGATAAGCTTCATGCGTTTGTAAGCTTTCTGTTGTTTCTGTTGTTCACGCCCAGCTTTAACCTGTGGTGGTCTGACAGGCTGCATAGAGTCACTTCAGTTTTCTTGCTTATGTCCAAGTATGTGGCCAGTTTTGTAGAAAGTTCCATGAGGTGCATAGTAGAAGGTACGTTCTTTTGTGTTGGGGTGAAATGTTTTGTAGATGTCATTAGGTCCATTGCTTTATAATTTTTTTTAAAAATTCAGTATTGCTCATTTAGTTTTTGTCTGGATGACCTGTCCATTGGTGAGAGTGGTGTGTTGAAGTCTCCCACTCTCAGTGTGTGAGGGTCAATATGTAATTTAAACTATAGTAGTATTTTCTGTTTTTGTTTTGTTTTGTTTTCCAAACTTGGGTACTCTTGTGTTTGGGGCATAGATATTAAGAACTGAAACATTATCTTGGTGGATTTTTCATTTGATGAGTATGCAGTGACCTTCCCTATCTCTTCTGATTAGTTTTGGGTTGAGTCTATTTTATCAGATATTAAAATGGCTACACCAACTTGCTTCTTAGGTTCATTTGCTTGGAATATCTCTTTCCAACCCTTTACCCTGATGTAATGTCTATCCTAAATTTTGAGGTGTGTTTCTTGGATGCAGCAGAAGAATGGATCCTGTTTTCACATTTATTTTGTTGGTCTGTATCTTTTTATTAGTGAATCGAGTCCATTGATATTGAGAGATATCAATGATCAATGGTTGTTGACTCCTGTTATTTGTTGTTTTTACTGGAAGTGATAGTGGTAGTGGTGTGTGTGTGTGTGTGTGTGTGCATTTGTGCGTGTGTGCATGTGTGTGCTTTCTTTCTTTTGGTTTTGCTGGTGAGGAATTATTTATTCCCTGAGTTTTCTTTCAGGTAGTTAACCTCCTTAGGTTGGAGTTTTCCTTCTAGTACCTTCTTTAGGGCTGGATTTGTAGATAGATATTGTTTAAATTTCATTTTATTATAGAATATCTTATTTTCTCCATCTATGGTAGTGGAGACATATTGTCCTGACTGTTGTTATTGATTGTGTTTTTATTCGGGTATCCTGGCATCTAGGTTTGGGATTATTATTATTTGTCTTCGTTGGGTGGGTATTTTGTTCCTTGGTTTCTGTTTCCTTTCTAGAGTTTTGGAGAATGCAGTGTGTTGCTTGTTTTTATGAACTGCTGAGCTGGTGAGTTCACAAGGAATGCTTGCTGATGTTGGAAGCTGGGATATTGGGATGGATTGGGGGAAGGAAGGTTGGAGGAGAAGGTCTTTGTGATCCATTGGAGATGGGATCAGAGAGGGGGGAGACCACAGCAGGTTTCTAGCTACAGAGTTGGGGATGGGATGGGAGGGTTAGATCTCAGGAGCAAAAGGAGAGGTGTGGTTCTGCCTTCAGCCTACCTGTTGTGCTGGGAGGTCAGCAGAAGGTACATGCTAGAGTTGGGGTATGGGACATAGCAACAAGTGTGTGCAGTGGGGGGCTACGAGGGGATGGTTTGTGGGAGCCATAGAAGGTGTGGGGAGGGATGAGGAAAGGCTAAAGCTGGTGTTCTGTTTCAGTGATAAGACAAGACTAGGGAATTGGATCTGGGGGAGCAGAGAGCGAGGAGAAGATCTCTGGGCAGCCTACCTCATTTTCTGACAGGTGTGGCCTGTGGAACTGGGGCTCTTAGAGCGCTAGTGCCCAAGACAACAACCTTTACGCTTTCCTACGAAAGAAAAAGGAAGAAAAGAAAAGAAAGAAAGAAAAAAGAAAGAAAGAAAGGAAAGAAAGCAGAAAAGAAAAGAGGACGGAAGGAAAGATACGAGAAGTAAAGAACGAAAGAATTACCAAGAAAGGAAAATTTCCATTCCATGTCCCCTCCCACCCTCCCTACCTCCCCTCCCCTCCCTTCTTCTTCTCCTTCCCTTCCCTTCTCCTTCTCTTTCTTCTTCTTTTTGTAATTCGAAGAGACTAAAAGCTACTACAGGCAGGGTGACTTGGCACATACCTAGATATGATGCTTAACTTGTAATTTTAGCCTGCTACAGCCAAGAATCACCTGAGAAGAGGGCCTCACCCTAGTAACTGTCTAGATTGGTTTGCCCCTTGTGCATGTCTGGGGGTTGTTTTGACTATTAATTACAGTAGGAGAGCCTGCCTTGGATGTGGGGAGCATTGTTTCACAGACTGGGCCTGAACTGTGTAAGAGGAAAGGAAACTAGCTCCGCAGAAGGAGGCTGCAGCATGGAGCATTCCCCATCTTGGCCCATGACTGCTCGTGTTGTGGATACAGCGGGCCCTAAGGTCTTAATGTCTGTCTCTGTGACTTTCCCTTGGTGACGGACTGACATCCGGAAGTATAAGCTGCATGACCCCTTCTCCCCTAAGCTGCTTTTGGTCATGGTGTTTTATAACAACAACAGAACGAAGCTAGAATACCATGTTAAGAGACAAACATGGATAGGTTTCATCTTGGAAAGAAATGAGGCCGAATTTCCACATTCGCAGGGCACCTTGGATAAGGAAATACGCTGTGCACTCTGGACTGAGAAGCAAGAGCGATGTAGCTCCTTCTCTTGCCCTCCAGCTCTGAGACACTGCATGACTCTGTGTCATCACTGGTTTCTCTGAGCCTCGGCTTCCCCTTTTGCAAATGGCTGCACTTTCCAGGACTGTTTTGGGATGGAACAAGGTCACACACTCCAGGGCCCAAGTGGGTTCATGGTCAGCATTAGCTGTGGTTGGGTTTTGGCAGAAATGGGATTGTGCTTTGAAGGGAGCCTCTGGAGACTGTAAGATATCTTTTGAAAGTTGAGACCTCTTCAGATACTCAGGGTTCTAGACAGTCTCGGAGGCTGCTGGGTAAATGATACATTTTTTCTTATTAGGGCATGCAAGAGGGTTGTGCATAAGAACACAACTGACCAAAGGCAGAAGCCATGCTCAAAGAGAGCCAAAGGCTGTGTTAGTGAGTGCTCAATTTATTTCCAAGGTTCTTTATTGAGGCTTGGTCACCGTTCTGACCCTAGTGAGCCATTGTAAAAAACAGACACATAGCCCAAGGGTAGCCATTAGACTCAACAGGTCAGCTGATGGGTGATTTTCTAAACCATACTCAGCTGTAGGTTTCTCTGCAGGACGCAAGGAAAGGACTCCAGATGTAGACCGAGAAAAGAAAGCAACATGAAAAGAAAGGAGCATACGGAGGTGAAGACATCATTGAATATCCCTGAGGTGGAAAGTAGAAGTATTTTCTGGACAAGTTCTTGTCCATATTTTGATTCTGAATGAACGTGACAGCCCGTGAATACAGACCGGCAATTCAGAGCCTCGGCCAGCTGGGGTGGTGGCTGTCCTCATTCTCGGTACCATCTTCATCTGACATCCTGTCAGGCGATGCTAAGATCCTTCTTAATCTGACGTTGACTGTTCTCTCCCCGCTCGTTCCTTCTGCTGAGCCACACGCTTCAGCTAAACCTCAGAGAATTCGCTCCTGTGTCCATGGGAATGTCCTTGCAGCTCCATCGTTCCTTCTCCGAAGCCGTGGGCTTCAGCAAAACTTCAGCTAACTTCGCTCCTGTGGGAATGCTCCACTTCGGTGCCCTTTTCATGTTCTTCATTGCTGGGGAAGAGCCGGTACATCCAAAGGCAGAAGTCCCGCAGACTCTTCCTCTGGACCCTTCGCACAGCATCCCACTTCCTCTCTGAGCTGAGGGGAATGTAACCAAGTTGGTATTGGGGTAGCAGCACTTTCTGTGTGTGCTTTAATTCCCAGTGTTCCCCCACATTCCCTCAGGATGCAGTTCAGTAATAGGGTTCCAGGCTTATTTTAGAGCATACACTGAACAAATAAATCTCTCCATAAATACACAAATGATGCTACATAAGGCAGTGTGGAAAAGGAGCTGAATGCGAGCCTTAATGTGTGTGCTCATTTTCCCGTCACTGTAACAAAAGACCTGAGCTCATCCACTTAAAAAGAGGGAAGGTTTGTTTGGTTGGCTGTTCCAGAGGTTTTAGTTCATGGTCACTTGGCCCTGGTTTTGGGCCTGTGATGCCTCACATGGCAGAGAAGGACTGTTCAACTCACGGCAGGCGAGAAGCAAAGAGAAGACCAGAAGGAAACAGGGTTCTAACATCCCTCCAAGGGCATGCTTCTGAGACCTTTCAGCCACTGTACCCCAGTACCCCAGTTCTTAGATGGTCTACTGCCCCCAGTTACTGCTCCTTTCTTCTCCAGCTCCCTCCTTTTCTTTTTTTCTCTGTCCTCCCCCTTTCTTCCTTGAAAAAAATTTTATTTGAGACTGGGTCTCACTATGTAGTGGCTAGTCTGGAACTTGCTTTGTAGCCCAGGCTGGCCTGAAACTCACAGGCCTGTGCCAGGTATCTTAAGAATATTTATTCATTATGCATGTCTGTATACTTGCATGAGGTTATGTTCACGATCTTCATAAAGGAGCCCTCAGAAGCCAGAAGAGGATTTCAGATACCCTGGAACTGGAGTTACAGGCAGTTGTGAGGCACCTGTTGTGGGTACTGGACCTGAAGCTGGGTCCTCTGTAGAGCAGAAAGCTCCCTGAGCTGAGGCGTCTCTCCCCTCCCTCCCTCCTATTCTCCCTCCCTCCTTTTCTCCCTCCCTCCCTTTTTCCCTCCCTCCCTTCCTTTTTCTCTCATCCTTCCTTTCCCTCTTCTCTCTTTCTTCTGGGGATAAGACCCCAGGTCTCGTGCGTGCCTAGTTCTCCACCGAGCCACACCCTTAGGCCTGTCTGGAGCAAACATTTTCCCTGACCCCTGCTCTTTCATCTCACAGTCTGCGTCACCCGTCCCGTTCTAGATGTGCTATATAACCTACTTCACAATCTGCTTCTTGCATCTTGTCCTTCTCTTTCCTGTTGCAGTGATAATGATGTGCTGACAGAAACGACTTAAAGGAAGATGGTTCATTTGGCTCACAGTTCAAGGTACAGTTCCTAGTGGGGCGAGTCGGGGCATGGCGGGGCATGGCGTGGCGTGACGAGGCACGGCGAGGCGTGGCAGCAGGGGCTCCAGCAGCTGCTCACCTTGTGTCTGCTCTCAACAGAAGAGAGCGATGAATGCATGCTGCTACAGTCCCTGCTCTTCATTTATACAGGCCAGGATTTCCTGCCCACGGGGTTGTGCCAAGCAGAGCGAGTGGGCCTTTCCACTTCAATTACTGTAACCCAGATGACCCCGCAGGTACGCACAGAGACCCATCTTCCAGAGGAATCTACATTTCATCAAGTTCACAATTACTATTATCCATCGCAGCCATGTTTATGGCAGTTTTTGTTCCGGACACTTGTATGGCTTTTGTATTGAAAATCATCTTCCTTAAGAAATTTGAAGCCGCTTCTCTATCAGTTTCCAGTTATTACGTTTTAAAACTTGTTTACCCTACGGTTCCTTTGCACTTGTCGCTTGTACTCTCTGGGCCGTTAGGGTTAGGGTTAGGGTTGATTCTGGAGTGGCCCATGTGACTCAGTCCTCACTCAGCCCTCATGCACCACATCGAACATACGACCTCAGTTCTGGGAAGTTTCCTTAAATTTCTAATTGTGGATTTCTTCTTTGCTTTTTAGTCCCCATTTCATAAAGCTTATTATTCCCCTACTAGATTCTCAGAACTCATCTTCCGTCTCTTGATTCTCTATTTTTAGACCATGTTTTACTTGTCAATCTTTTTATTGAGTTTTCTTTTCTTTTTTTTTTTTTCTGAGACAGGCTTTTTCTCTATGTGGCCTTAGCTCTGTAGTCCAGGCTGGCCTTGAGCTCACAGAGATCTGAGATCTGCCGGCCTCTGCCTCCTGAGTGCTGGAATTAAAGGTGTGTTCCACTACCAGCCGGCCAGGTTTTTTAATTCCTATCAAGTCAGAGCACCTGGGAAGTAGCTTAGCTTCTTATTCCAGGAATTACAGTGGTGGCCTCCTGGACGTAGGGTTTGGATCACAGGTTGTATTCTAAGACGGACGCGTGGTAGGTACACACTATAACAAAGAACAAGGGAAGCAAAGGGAATGTAACAATTTACAGCTTTTGGTATGGTGGCTTTAAAGAGAGTCCTCCTTTGGCTTTGGTATTTTCATACTTGGTCCTGTTTGAGGAGGTTCAGAGCTGTGAGCTAGCAAGAAAGTTATTACTGGGGCAAGCTTTGAGAGTAGATGTTTACTGGGCTCTGTCTGCTGTGTTTGTGTTGGAAAATGTGAGTTCTCAGCTTCCTGCTGCTTTTGTCATGTCTGTGGCTTGCTGCTCTGTCTCTGCTCCACACCATGGACCCTTATCCCTCCGGAGCAACAAACCAAAGCAAGCCTTCTCTCCCTTAAGTTGCCTTTGGTCATGGTGTTTTTATCACAGCTATAGAAACGTGATAGGCAGAGTAGATCTAGGAAAAAGAGCACTTAGATATTTCTATAGATTAAAGACCATATCAGGTCTCGGTCCTAGAGAGCAGTTTTAGGTAGAAGTGAATTCAGACAGCCCTAACCTCAAACAGAATCCCAGTGGATCAGTAGCTGGTTAAATCCTCTACAAGGTATGCCATTAAGATCTTAACTGGAAAATTTGTAGTTGTAGATGTATGAGTGGGGTAAACTCTATTAACACATGCCACACATTTCCTACTTCTATCAAGAGATATATATGTATATATACATATATGTGATCTATATAAATATTATATATAATATTCTTAATACTGTACATACTTGTGCATATATTGTTCACACAGTCTTAACAAAATACAGTGGCTCACTAAGGCGACATAGCTTCCAATAAACTGACTGGTCTGCTAGCCTCAAGGAAGTAGCTTGTTCAGTGTTTACGCATGTGACTGAATTTTGTAAGCATCCTGTGTCCTGATCTTTGCCATGCTGAAACTGCTCTCTAGCAGGTCATCTAGCATGTAGCAGAGACGTGAAGAAAGGCAGATGTTAGTTCCTGAGGGGGAGCCTCCCCACTGGGACTCCTGCCAGCGCGAGCCTGACAGAGCAGGTCTCAACCCTGCTTTCCTTCTCTTTCCTAAAGCCCCCGGGATTTGGACCGCGTACTTCTGCCCTGGCTTCCTTCTTCCCAGGACTGGTAGCATACTGTCTTCACATCTTCCTTGTCTCTCGCTGTCGCTAAAGCCTCAGGTCTTCAAGGCTTTTTACTGCTGATCCCTTCCTGTCTTGTGGATCAGCCTGCCCAGCCCATTTTTAATAAATTCCCTGGCTCATCTCTAGTCAGAAGATGAATGAGCAGCATGTGGGTTCATGTCGACTAAATGAATGGAGATGTTTGTGACGTTTATAATGCTTACATGGCTCCTGAAGCCCTTCCAGAGGCTTTGACTGTTCCACATTTCCTTAGTCTCTTTGACTTTAGCTCTTGGGAATTCCGCTGCTGTCTGGCCAATGCCTTTCTTGTCCTTTCAGATTTGCAATAGTGTGTTCTCTTCTGTGGGGCTCCTCACACTTGAAGGTGCACAAGGATTACCTGGAAGAGCTGCTGGAGCCACAGAGCCATTGGTTCCACCTCAGGAGGTCCACATCTAGAAGGTCCAGGTGATGGTGATACTCTTGGACCACAGAATGAAACAAGACCTGACCGCTGGGCAACTGCTCTTCCTGGCAGACAGACTGGTGCTTCCTTACCTCCCTGGGTAAGGGAGTTTAGACCTCCGATTTCTGTACTTCAGATGGCTCCAGGGGTCTGCTTGTGGTTTGTCTTTTCTCTTCAACGGTACAACCAGAACTCTGAGTTGATTTCCTTAAGGAAGAAAAAAGGGTTGAGATCGCAAGGGTTCAGTGGGTAAAGATGCTTGCTGTCCAAGCCTGGTGACCCGAGTTCAAACCTTGGACATATGTAAAGGTGGGTGGAGAGAACAGAGCCCATAAAGTTTTCCTCCGACCTTCACATGTGTGCTGTGGCATACACACATGCACACACACAGAGACACACACACACATGCACACACTCATGCACGCATACACACACATACACACACATAACTTTTTTAGAAAGATGGGGAGGCAGGAGGAGAAGAAGGAAAGTATTTGTTTCAGGAAAATGCAGTCTGTGCATGTACCAGGCTAGGGACAATCATGTATTTATGCCATTGTATGCTCACAAAAGCCTGTGGTGTTCCTCTGGCCCGTCTTATTGTGCAGGCACGTTCAGTAACGAATCCAATAGTGATTAGGGAATGAGGGCTTATGCTTCCCGCTGAAAACTGCTGCTGCCTGCTCCAACACCACTTGCCTTGTATGAATCTCCCTAAAAGGTTCTCGTCTGGTTCTGAGAAATTCTTCCATAGGCCCTACGCCTAATGAGCAACCTCAATTTTCCTTATTCAGACTAAGTTCACTGTCTTTCTAGAGCCAGCAGGACTCCCTTAACTGCCCTCTGCCCCAGGAAAGTGTTCTGTAGAAACACATGTTAGCAATGTCAGAAATAACTCACAGCAAAGAGGTTTAGACAGCGTCTGCGGACAGAAGGGCTGCTAGCAGCCCTAAGGAAAATCAGGCAGCAAGACCAATGCAATTGGACAGTAGTGTTTCTTCATTGGAATTCTTTATTTCTCGTATATTACATGACCCTACAAGGATAAACATACATTTGTATATAAAATGTAAGAGCATATAATTGCTATTATTATTTTGATATGAGACCAATACTAAGAGATATAATTGCAACTATTTAAGACTGGCGTGAGTCACGGCTCGTTTTGGCCTTGTGGGTCCTGACACAGTAAACACTGGGTTTTAGTTTCCGAACCTTATGAGGCAGCTGTGGGTTGGGAAGGTCTCTTTCCCAGCTTTTTTGACTGCCAGGAAGTCTGCATTTTCAGTGCAGGGAGTAGGTTAGTCTGTAAAGTACTCTGACTAGAGATGTTATCTCGTTCTCTGGCTCTGCCAAATGTGCCCCCCCCACCCCGCCTCAACTGCCACAGTTCTGGAGAAGACAGTGGTGATAATTTAGAAGGCCAAGGACCTGGGTTCTCCTGACCCTAGCTGTACCAATATTAGCTACAGGGACTTGAACAAGCCGCTCCTGCTCATTGGTTCTTAGATGAGAGACTTATATGGAATTTTTTTAAATGTAAAATTTTATGAAACCAAAATTATTATATGGAAATTTAAATTTCATTTTGAATGAGTGACCTACCTCAACTCCTTGATGGTTTTCACCTAAGTGCTTAAAAGGATTTTTCTTAGGGGGTTGGCAGTTTGTCAATACTGCCAACTCAAAGGAAAACTAGAAAACCCTTTTCAGGCAATTAACTGGAATGCTGAGGCCTGTCCCTTAATTATTAAGTGTTTGAGAAGAATAACAAAATGATGGACAAATTGGTTCTTTTATTTCTCACTTAAGAACTTTGATTTCAGCCTGTGAAAACTTTGCCATTTGTCAGCGGCAAGAAAAAGATCAGTGTCCTCAGGCAATTCTGTCAAGTCAAAACGGAAGGCCCTGGGGAGTCAGACCACAGACAGCTTGGTGACTCAGTGGTTCCTTCAAGTCCCATATCCTGAAGACATTCTGCAGAGGAAAGCAAGGAGCTCTGGAAGTGGGGTGGGGACGTTTGGGAAAGGCAGAGCTGCTCAGGGAAACCACGTGTCTGGCATCTGTACACCCATGAGCTCAGACAAAGCCCTTAGGAGCGTTCCTCTTCCTCAGCCACTCCAAACATGGTTATCCAACACAAGTTCACCATTGGAAGTGGGGCTTTCAGATCTGCGTGGTATGCATGGCCGAGGATCCCCAATGCCGAGGCACACACAGCACGCTTTGAGCTCCTCACATTCTGTCCTCCCAATGGAGAACAAACGTGGCCCAGCTCTATGAGACAACCATAAGGAACCTGCAATGGCTAATAGCCAGGAGAGGTTGTGTACTCTCTGGTGTGTGTTTCCATTACCTGCACCTCAGAGCATCTCAGCCTGGCACACATGATCGCTACATGACCCACTGAAGTCTTTTTCTAGAGGTCAAATCCACAGGCAACCAGAGTCCTTACTCCACATCTCTGCGCTAGGACAGAGGTTTGTGGGTGGAAGCATTGACATCTGGCTCATCTAGGAGGACTGCTTGTTTCAGGGACCAGGTTTTGTGTACAATCCAAGGCCAGGGCCATCGATCAGTGCTTATTCTAAGAGCAGCAGACTGCTGAGGGTGTGGCTCCTACATCAGCATCGCTCATGGTTGTAAACAGCATCACAGAATTGAAGGTGGGGGAGGGAGTGGGGCATCAGGAATTTAAGGTCATCCTCAGCTATACAAGCTATACAACAAGTTTAAATAGAGAGCGGGAAAATATCATGGCCAAAGAAGGAGGAGGGGGTAACACAGGCTGGTGCTGCTCTCTGCTGATCTCGTTTGGGTCATCCTGATTCAGTGCAACCCTCTTAGTGTAAGATGTCTCCGCAGGTTCACGGTGATGCTGTGGGGGCAACATGCAGAACTTCTTTTAGTTGGTGGGTCTTGCTGTAGGCCATTAGGGTAGGCCTTGACACTTTCTAGTCTTTCCCTGCCTTCTGCCTCTTTTGTTCTCTGACTACTGAGGGATGTATGCACCCATCTTAGACTCATGCCACCCATGCCTTCCTCGGCACAATGGGTTGTACCCTCTCAGACCGGAAACTGGTTAAACCTTCTGCCATTAACTTATTAGGTATTTCTTCTTGATCACAGCAACAAAAGTAACAGACGCACTTACGTGTGTGTTGGGTAGCTGAACATCTAAAGGCTGTTTTTTTTTCTGATTTTTTAATGCTTTATTTACTTTTATTTTATGTGCATTGGTGTTTTGCTGGCATACATGTCTGTATGAGAATGTTGGGTTGCCTGGAACTGGAGTTACAGACAGTTGTAAGCTGCCATGTGGGTGCTGGGAGCTGAACCCCAGTCTTCTGAAGAGCCTCCAGTGCTCTTAACCACTGAGCCATCTCTCCAGCCCCTGGAGGTTGCTTTTAAAGCTCATCTCAGTCTCATGCATCATACTTACCCATCCAAAACATACAAGCCAATCGTTTCTACTGTAGTCACTGAAGTAGGAACATCACCATCATCTTAGATTTTGGATATTTTTCTTCTCTGAAGTCTGGGATGTGACTCACCGGTACAGCACTGATAGGAGGCTGTACCCAAACACTGGAAAGAAGGGGGAAATAAAAGAGGTGCTTTCCTCACCCGAATAACAAAACCTTCATTTATTAAGTCACCTTCATTTCCCTCCACTCTTCCCATGCTTCTCTATAGCCCCAGCTAACTGCGGTCTACACATTGTCTTTAGAGTGACTTTCTGTGCGGTACACTGCCTATACATGGAAGATGGCCCATTGGGGTTGGCTTCCCTCACTGACAGGGCTGTGGAACACTGGATTTCTCTGGAGGATTTACTCACTTGTTAAGACTCCTGTTTGTATGTGTTTTATTACTGAATTGGACTACCTTTCTCACGTATAGAGTATACCATATACAAAGTATATTATAAATGTAAAGTATAATATATATGTAACACACACACACTTGCACACGTGCGCACGTGCACACACACACTGTCCAGGCTAAGAAAATGTTGTTGTACCTGTTTGGGCAGCACAGGTACTAAAATTGGAACAATTCAGAGAAGGTTAGCATGGCTTCCATGTAAGGATGACAGAGGAATTCATGGGATATTCCACAGTTCTATTTTAAACTTTGCTTTGGAAGGACAACAGCAATGAAGTGAATGCAGCCATGACAGGTTTGTCTGGAGTGGCCCGGGACAGTCAAAGCCTGGAAAGTCTGATGCTCTGGAAGGGCAATGGACAGCTCTTATGAAAGATGGAATTTTTGAACCCTGAAAATAAAGTTTATTTTTAGAGAGTAAACACGTTTAGATCCTTATTACACTAAAACACATTGCATTTGAAATGTATCTGTTAAACCTTACATACTGAAACTGTGATAGATTTTGTGCAATATAAAGATTTCTCTTAACTGGTGAAGGTCAACCACTGTTTATGACTTGGAGCATAGTTTGCTGTATAGTTTGCTGTTAGAAGTTTTGCTTTGGACATTGGTAAGTGAGCTGTTATCTAGCATGAAGTTCTTAAGATGCACTGGTAAAAAAGTCACCTCATTTCATTAAAAGTTGATTTCACAGCAAAAAGAGAAAGACAATGTACATTTAACCAACTGTTACAGAAATCTTTAGTTTATTCTTTTCCTGACAAGATTTAGTTCATTTAGCATTAAGAATTGGTTATTTATTTATTTTTTTTTGATAGGTGCTTGTCATCAACATCATTTGTGGAAAAGGCAGGCAGTTCTTCATATGCAGGTCCTATGGCCTACTGTAAATTTGTTTTTAGATTCATGTTTTATTTGATGTATGTAAGCATGTTGTCTGGAGGCATGTGTATTTGTGCACCATGTGCATCTGATGCCTGAGGTTAGAGGAGGGTGTCAGATCTTTCGGAAGTGGAGTTGAAGAGGACTGTGAGCCATCACAGGGTGCTGGTGACTGAATGGGGTTCTCTGCAAGAGTAGCAAGTCCACTGGGCCACCTCTCCAGGTCCCATTTCCTGCTCTAAAAAAATTCAGAACAATAATGAGGCAAAAACTAAAGTTACTTATGCATTTGCTTGTTTCATCTCTGTTTTCTTTTTCCTTTTTCTTTTTTTTTTTTTTTTTTTTGGTTTTTCGAGACAGTTTTTAGAGCCTGTCCTGGAACTAGCTCTTGTAGACCAGGCTGGCCTCGAACTCAGAGATCCGCCTGCCTCTGCCTCCCGAGTGCTGGGATTAAAGGCGTGCACCACCACCACCCGGCTCTTCTTTTTCCTTTTTAAGTTTAATTTGATTGAACTTATAATTTAGAGGTAAAATGGAGGGGGAGACCAAGTAACTGAATATTTTGGCTTTTTGGATTCTGTAAAGACAGGCCTTATAGTAACTTATAGAAAAGCAACCTGACAACTGCCAATGAAAGAATTAATAAATAAACAAATCACCAAAACTGCCAGGCAGTGGTGGCACACTCCTTTAATCCCGGCACTTGGGAAGCAGAGGCAGGTGGATGTCTGTGAGTTCAATTCTAGCCGGGTCTACAGACCGAGTTCCAGGACAGCCAGGGCTACACAGAGAAACATTGTCTCACATTACCCACACTGAACAAACAAACAAAAACCCAAACAAAAACCCTCGGTCTTCCTGTGAGTTTTCTAAGACGGGTGTTCCCTTCTGCTTCCCATCTCCTGAGTGCATGGGTTCTCATGCAGCAGATGACTCTGAAGCAAGGCTCATCTTTCTGCTGCTGTGGGCGTGGGCGGGAAGCTGGGACTAGAAGCTGGGCCTCTGCAGTGGGCATGGGCGGGAAGCTGGGACTAGGAGCTGGGCCTCAGATTCAATATCCAGCATGCTTGAAGGCCTACTCAAACTAAGGTTCAGGAAAACAAACTTACCATTAAGCTGGATGACTCTCCTGGTGATAAAAATAACTATGACACCAAGGAAATGTATCGAGTTCTTAGCTTGACAGTGCCAAGTCGGTGCTCATGAGACAGCTAACATGGATTGGTCCTAGAAGCCTGGCTCAGCACCAGAAGATGGGCGAGGTAGAAAGCCACTGTCCCTTGGGACGGGTCTCAGTTAGTGCGCATAGCTTAATATCCTTGAGAGATAAACCCTTGTTAGCAAAAGCCGCTGGACTCGGGCTGCTGGGGTGGGGTGAGGCTCAGCACACAGGAAACATTGCTGACATGGGATGCTCATTTCCGGCAGAGGGAAGGCTAGCTGGGGGTGGGGAATCTCTTTTCGTAAGTACATTAAGGAAAACGCTGCCTTTTCATGCATGTGGCTAAGAACTCGCACCAGGAATAGCAAAGGTGCCGTTGTGGGTTGTTCTTGGTGAACCTGGGCAAGTGATCTTGTTCTGTTGACGCATGCTAAGTATTAGCTGCTGGATGTGAGAGACAATCATGAGCCAGGACAGGCAGAAGAGACCGTGTGTGCTGACACAGACTGATCTTTAATCTCTCTGAATTTCCTAACAGACGTTTTCATTCTTACGAAGATTACTTAGAAACTGACCGCTTTGTTCCACGTGAAAGCTTAGTTGATTTCATCTCTCATGACTTCAGGGCTCTCACGACTCCGGCGTCTCTCCTGAACTCTCTTGACTTCTCAGCCCACTGAGTCTTCTATCTAATTCGTTCACGTTGTCATATATACAAGTCCGCTGCCAGATGCTGACTCGCACAAGGTCCTGGGAACCAATCTCTCTTGTCGTGACCTCTTTATTAGCTGTGTGGACAATTTCCTTTCATACTCTGGTCTAATGAACCTTACTGCTTCCTGGCTTTATGACCTCCTCAGCCCCTCCCCCACCATTCCTGTCCTACATCCAGACTGCTTATCTAGCTGGAATTTATTTGATTTCTCTCTCCCTCCCCCCTCCCCCCCCGTCCTATGGGAAAGCTCAAGGCTAGCCTCCCTTAAGCATTAATAAATGTAGTTTATGCAGTGGAATCCTTGGATAATTCAGGCTTGACCCTGTCACATGCTTTTTAAACAAGACTTGCTGTGCATGGTGTAGGACTGAGAATCTAACATGCTGTTCACATTCTAGGACTCTGGATTATGCTAAAGATGTGGGGCACAGAGCTGACATGTATGGCACACTTCCTGTGTTCAGAGCGAAAGCGGGGAGGAACCAGGATGCTCTGTAGTGAGTGTGGACCACACCCGTTCTTATGTCCTACCCTGAGATGAATCAAAGGTGAGAAAACCCAAAGGAAAGCACAGGGGGACAGTGCATTGTGTTTTGTACTGAAATACCGTGCAAACTCTTGTCTGGGTACCACATGAACACCCCTAACACACCTTTTATATTGCAGCCTGATTTCTAGATGTTTTTGAGTTCAAGTACACATCTTACTTTTCTTTTAAGCCGTTGGTACTTCCTTGGATCATGCCCTGTTTTTTTTTTTCTTTCTTTCTTTTTTTGTGATTGATTACGATTTATCTTGGCAGTGGTAGGAAGCTCGTTGTTAAAGACTGGTTTTTTCTTTTAGTAGTTCAGACAGTGAAGAATGACTTTCTAATGCTGCTAAATATTCTAGGCAGTGGGGTAGGGAGAGAAGGGTAGATTATTTAGCTCTAGACATGCAGAGTGCAGGGGCAGGAAAAAGGAAGGCGGTTTCCAATTTCATAAAGAAAATTTGGACAGCGTTTGAGCAGGGAATAAGAAAAATACCCAAATGTAATTTTATAGCCAACTTCCCATGTCTTCATGTCTGCAGGATAACTTAAGATCTTCTCGGTCCCTTGCCATTCAGTTTGCTGATGTTCCAAGAGAAATAGGGGGAGGGCTGGGAAAATTCCTCTAGATGGTTGGGATATACAAGGTCTGCTGTGCCTTTTAAAATCGAAGCCTACTTGTACAATATCAATCATGGTTTGTTCCTAAAATGATCTTTCTGGGTAAATATAACAGAAAAAATCCCAAACAGGATTTCTGCTTGTGCATATATGTGATAATATTACCAAGGTCGTGGTTCCGGGACCAGTGGATGGGCCCGGTAGGCAATCCAATGGATATAAATATGGTCATTCAATTTTATATGATGGGAAAGTGATCTAGATTCAGTAAAGATTGTACTTCAACTTTGAATTTTGTTCTTTTTCTGGGCTTGTAATCTGAGGTATGTTCCTTCCGCTAGGATGCCAGAGGTGAGTGAAGTCCAGTTCCTAGACAGTCATTGGCTCATGACAGGAGACGACCAATGCTCTGAGCTGCACGGGTCGCCGCAGGTAAAACACGCCGAGTGCATCTTTTGATTCGCCTTGTTTTCAGCTCATACCAGGTTTAGCTGATTAAACCCTGCTACGCGTTAAGGAGAGTCGATTGATACTCTCATCTTGTAAACTCTTGGTCTTAGATCACCCTTCCTGATACCCCTGACCAAGAGAAAAGAGCAAGATATCAGAGAGTAGGGAAAATCAAGTCAGTTGTCTTGACCCATTGAGACTGAGAAGAGAAGATGATTATCAAACTGCCCCGGGGCGTATCTTCTGCTGTCCCTCTTGCTTCCCCGAGCCAGAGTTTTAGTATATCCACATGCATTCCTCCCCATGATAAGACTCCTAATATCAGGCCTCTTCTAATACTACAGGCTCCAAGTTGATGGTGACCTTGTTGTCCTGAGGATCCGGGACACAAACTACTATGAGTAAAAAACTGGGTGTTCAATGAAAAACAAAGCAAAACTAAACAAAAAACTAAGAGGAAGACATGTGTGTTCCTAGGGGGTGGAGATTTTATTATGGATATCAGGGAAAAGACTGGTAGAGGCAGAGCTAGCTGGGAGAGCTCAGAGTGGACATGACCAGAAGACTGAGCTAGGTCCCGTGAGGAGAGGGAAGGAGAGCCAGGAGCTAAGAGGCTAGGAGGCAGAGGCTTTAAGGGGGGCACAGGGGTGCATAGCCAAAATGACTGGTTTACACAGGAAAGAACAGCTGGGGGAAGGGCAGCTCAGCCCCTGGAGAAGTTTAGGGGAGGGGGTTGCGAATGACAGCCAGGAAGAGCCCGCAGCAGGTAGTCACTGAGGGATGCTAAGAGAACCTGGAGCCTTGTCACCTTTGGTGTGTTGACAGGCTCCTCGGATGTCTGTCCCAGGTCTGAGACCTAACAGTGTCAGCTAAAAATGAAACTTGAGGCTATATACGTAGTTGCTAATTTACTCTTCCGCTCTTTGGGGAGCCCGCCACTCTGCTTCCAAATAAATCACACAGGGAGTCTTAGTCTTACATCGAATGCCCAGCCTTAACGTGACTTGTTTCCAGCCAGTTTTTCCTTACTTAAATGAACCCATTTAATCTTTGTCTCTGGGATTTTATCTTTCTCTATTTCTGTACACCTTTCTCTACTTCTTTCTCTGTGACTTGTGTAGCTGGGTGACTGGGTGGTTGGGTGGCTTGCACCTGAAGTCTTCCTTTCCTCTTCTTTCTCTAGATCCTTGATCCTTCCATTTTGCTCTTTTTCTCTTCCTATTTATTCTCTCTGCCTGCGAGCCCTGCCTATCCTTTCTCCTGACTTGCTGTTGGCTGTTGAGCTCTTTATTAGATCAGGTGTTTTAGACAGGCAAAGTAACACAGCTTCACAGAATTAAACAAATGCAACATAAAAGAATGCAACACATTTTATCATCATTAAACAAATATTCCACAGAATAAACAAATGTACACGTCTTAAAATGGTATTCCACAGCATATATGGAAGGAGGGTTAGATGAAGCATGCACTTTAGTGTGAGACTCGTAACTATAAACTGCTCTGTTCCCAGGTCACTGATAGGAAAGCAGAGAAATCCAAATGACCCCTGCCTGTTAGAGTCCCTTGAGGAATCTCTCATTACATGCACTTGGAGCTTCCACTAAGGAAGAGGCAACCAGAGTTAGATACAAAGGACCAATCATGAGGAAAGTTCCTGACATGAAGACAAGAGCCAGCCCACCATCTACAGCAAAATCAAGGAAAAGTTCGTTGCAAGGGGGCCATAAAGATGCACATGAATATGCAGATACACACACAGACACACACACATGAAATGGCTATTATTAGATGAGAAATAACATATACATTAGTGAAAAGAAGCCTTTGAGAAGCATCTAATGAGAAACTAAAGCCTTAGTGGACTGGTGCTCATGGGAACATTAATGGCAGATGTGGAGAACTAGGGGATAATTTGAGAACTTGTAGTGAGAAGGAAGAGCACGAGAGAAAGGATGGGAAAGCAGTCAGTAGAAGTCAAAAATGCAGAAAATAGGCACCTCAGGAAGAGAACTCAGGAAACGGAGTAGGAGTGCCTTGAAGGAATCACACAAAGGATTATCAGTACCAAAGGACACGACTTTACAATTGCAAAGGTCATAGAGTACATAATACGATGTTTGGAAAAAAGACCGGTGCCAGATCTTTTTGAACTTTGTAAAATGTCAGAAATTCAGACTCAAAGAGGAGATCTTAACCACTTCCACAGAGAAAGCAACAGAAGCAAATGACAAAAGGCATGGACACCCGGCAATGGCAGTCAGTTCCCCGCTTGTAAGACAGGAAGCTTGAGGCACTGGGACAAGGCTTCAGACTTCAGAGATGCCAGTAATGCCAGAAACAAACAGTCTATTGAAAAAACTAGAATGCAGCTATTTTCAAATAGGTAGAGACTGTGTGTGTGTGTGTGTGTGTGTGTGTGTGTATCTGTGCTATACGTGTACTTGTTCATGTGTGTTGTGGAAGCCAGAGGTCAACCTCAGTGTCAGCAGACAGGTGCAGGGTACAGTCAGCCTTTGTGTGTGTTGGACATGAAAGAAAGTGTGCATGTTCACATATATGTAAAACATGTTGGGTATCTTTCTTGATCACTCTCTGTTTTACCTACTGAGGCAGGATCTAACATGGAGTTTGCAATCTACCATTTCCTCTAGCTAGCTTTTCCAGGAGATCCAACGCCTCCACTTCCTGAGTGCTGGGTTCACAGGTGTGCTGTTAGGCCTGCCTAGCTTTCACGTGGATTCCCGTGATCCAAACTGCAGTTCACACTGTGAATAACAAGAACTTTACCCATGAGCCATTTCTCCACGCTCCATCTTGTTTCTTTCCACAGGGTCTCTCTCTGGCCTGACACTTGCAGTCTGACTGTACAGACTGGCTACTGAGCACTAAGGATTTGCCTGACTCTGCCTCCTCAGATTGGAAATGACAGGTGGTGGGGGAGAATTGTCTGTAATCTGTCAATCATGTTTTAAATAAAACGCTGATTGGCCAGGCAGGAGGTAAAGGTGGGAAAACCAGACAGGAAGTAGAAATGATGTAATGAGAACAGGAGAACTCTGGGAAGGAGGAAGTTGATTCCTCCCACTCCTGCCCAGACCACCGAAGCAGCAGGATGTGATCTGCCTCACTGAAAAAGGTACTGAGCCACATGGCTAAAATAGATTAAAAAAATGGGTTAATCAAGATGTGAGAATTATCTAGTGAGAGGCTAGAGCTAATGGGCCAATCAGCTTTATAACTTAAAAAGATCTCTGTGTTATTTCTTTGGGGCTTGCCGGCTGTGGGGTACCGGGCGGGACAGGAACCCCAACAAACAAGCAGGCCTGGCCCCTTCATCTTACAGACAGGTGCATTCCACCGTGCCCAGTTTGTAAACATGGATTCTGAGTATTGAAATCACGTTTTCATGATTGCAAGGCAAGCACTGAACCACTTAAGATATCTCCTCAGCCAGAGGCCTGTTTCTCTTGTCATAGACCTTCTATACTTTTTCAGCGCGTTCTTCCTACAAAACAAAGATCTGAGTCAAGAGAACAGGAGACACAAGATCCAGGGTGTAAGGTTACCACTATGGGGATGAGAAGGAATTCCTATAGGCCAAGAGACCTTGTACAGGATAATGAACAGCTTGAGAAAAATTCTTCCAGCAAAGATAGACCAAGTTGATATACATGGCAGTGGGAGCCATGCAGAAAATTGAATGGACAATTACTGGCAAGTCTAGGAAAATGTAGCTGGAGCCCAAGTGAAAGGAAAACAAATAAAAAGAAGCAATTTATTCAAAGAATACTATGCTGATATTGAAGAAATGGATGGATATGTCTTGCCAAATCCGTATATTAAAGTCCTAACCTTCAGTGTTATAGTGTTGAAAGGTACCAGTTTTGGGAGACGATTAGGTCAGGAAGGTGCAGCCCTTAGGACCAGGATCGGGGCCTTTAAGAAAAAAACTGGAGAGAAATCTAGTGAAAAGATACTCTCTGTGACCCAGGAAGCCCCTCCCCAGGTACTGAGTTCATCGGTACCTCTTGACTTCTAAGCCTAAAGAACCACGAGAAAGAAATTTCCATTGTTTCTAAGCCTCTTTGTATACAGTGTTTTGTTACAGCGGTTCAAATGGCTGATGATAGAGAAAAGGAATTGTAATATACCACCTACTCAAAGATGAATCATAGCTACAGAGTTTCAATTAAAACACAGAGTAATAAATCTATCTTCTCAAGATTATGAAGGAAGCTGTCTGTATGTGCAGGGTATGCTTTATGGAAATATTAGGATGGAGAGAGATGAGGGACAAGTGGTAGTTTACACTCGACCCTGCAGTGGGAAGACGATGCTGAGAGACAGCCTGAAGAGAAGCTCACCTAAAGGGTTGTTTGTGACCTGAGCTACTCCATGAATATTTTCTGGGGCTCCAGAACTGCAGGCCCTTCATTCAGGAGTAAGTGGGGTTTGCAGTGGCATCCATAAATCTTGTAGTTGTCATCCAGCTAGGTGGTGGGTAGGAAGGGGCAGTAAAATTTAAATGGGCTGAAGAAGAATGTCTTTGGCAGGTGGCACTGTGGCAGTCAACAGCAGCTGCTCATGGCTGTAGGTGGCAGCAGGGGGGAGTCTCAGTCTTTTCTTTCTGACTCTTCTTTTCCTCTTTCCTTCCCTTCTCTCTCTCTCTATCCTCTTCTCCCCTAGGCTCTAGCTGTCATCTCTTTACCTAACATTATCTGTCTGTCTGTCTGTCTGTCTGTCTGTCTGTCTGTCCGTCCATCCATCTACCTACCTGTCTATCAATCATCTGTCTATCTATCTCAATCTATCCTAAAAAAAATTAATGTTATTAGCTGAAAGAAAAATACGTAGGAATGTATTACTAAATAACAAGCCCTTCTGGGACCTTGAGTCTTTCCAGAGGACTCATGAGAGGAATGTGCACGCATGGGTTCTGTTGGTGACCTACAATATAGATAAAAGGGACGTGCATACATGGGTCCTGGTGAGGGACATGCATGCATGGGTTCTGTTGGTGACCAAAAATGCAGATGAGAGGAGCATGCATGCATGGGTTCTGTTGGTGACCAAAAATGCAGATGAGAGGAGCATGTATGCATGGGTTCTGTTGGTGACCAAAAATGCAGATGAGAGGAGCATGCATGCATGGGTTCTGTTGGTGACCAAAAATGCAGATGAGAGGAGCATGCATGCATGGGTTCTGTTTGTGAGCAACCATACAGATGAGAGGGTTCCGTTGGTGACCAACAACACAGACATTCACCCTCATTTGTTGAAATGCAAATTCTTGGGTTCCACACCCAAGGAACCAAAATCTTTGAGGATGAGCTGAAGATTCTATATTCTATAAACTCTTTTGGGAACTCTAGTGCACTGTGAAATTTGAGGAAGACTTTTGTAAATGTGTGTCAGGAGGAAAACGCCATCAAAATGTCACAGCACCCATGCACCTGCTTGGCAGAATAAGGCTTTACTGCTTAGACTCTGACCATAACTTTATTACACAGAACTGGGTTCCTCAAAAGGACCAGAGTCCAGCATAAGTGATTTATGATGGGGAAAAAGGTACTGAGAATAAAGGTGACAGTCACTGCAGAGATGACCGAGAAGCACAAGAACAAAGCTTAGCATGAGGTGAGATTCTGATACAATTCTGAGCAGGTGTGGAGAAAGATAAGATCTTGACTCAACTGACACCCCCACTCCCCAGGTGTATGCATGTCATGAAAGTACATGTATTTGCACATGTGCCCGAGGTCAACCACAAGTATCATTTCACCCCCCGGGTGTATGCATGGTCATGGAGGTACATGTATGTGCACACGTGCCTGAGGTCAACCTCTTATTTTATTTCTTAGGAGCCACCTCCCTTGTTATTTGAGATAAGGTCTCCACCTAATAACTGGGGCTCAGTGGCTAGGCAAACTGGTTGGCCCTTGTTCCCCAGGGATCCCTCGGCCTCTATCTCTCCCACACTGGGATTACAAATGCATGCCACCATGCCCGGCTCATTACACAGTTTTGGGAGTCAAAGTCAGGTCCCCACGCTGTCCTGACTCAACTGTCGTCCTAGTCCTGGTTTGTGGACTTTTGAGAGTAAAGGGTTTTGAAGTGGCATAAGGATTAGATCCCTCGTCACCTGTGACGCCATACTTACTGTGAACATTCCGGTACTTTCCAGTGGTCTTCTTCTGAATGTGACATGGTGCCAGGAGAGATTGATTTACAAGGACAGAGGTGGGGTTTTGTTTTACATTTTGACTGTTGTGTGTTATGTAGCTAGTGGTGGCCGTTTGGACTGCTTCTTTGGTGGGGAAGGTACAAGGTAGGCTGATGTTGCTCTTTGCTTAAAGGATTGTGTCAGAACACAGGATACAACTGGCTCTTTCATCATCATGATCACAGCTGGCTCAAGTGACACAAGATTGTTAATACACACTACACACATCTTCACTTCTCACTTAATAATCTGACTTCCTGGTTTTCTTCCCTCTCTCCTTCTCTCTTAGCCTCCCACAGACATACTTCTGTGCACATGTGTTGGATCTTATCTGCCTGAGAAACGTCATCACCTTTGACATCTCCGATTTATATAATCCTTTATTCTCTGTGCTCATTGTTCCAGAACCTTCCTCCCAGAACATCAGGGTCTTCGTAAATTCTACTGGGTCTTCCTCCAAGTTGTATACTCAACCTACTTATTATTCTACTAAAAATTAAAACAATGGAAGTAGGTAAAGGCTCCATATAACGCAGCACAGATAGCCTACCATTTCTGTTTTTCATTTTATTGAAAATAGGGTTTTGTTTGCAATGCATTCTGATTACAGTTTTTTTTTAGCTCTTTCTACTCCTCCCAGTTCCTCTCCACCTCCCCTGCTATCCAGATCCATACCCTTTATGTCTCTCCTTAGAAAGCAAACGGGCATTTAAGTAATGATGATGATGATGATAATGATAATGATAATGATCATAATAAATAATAGAATAAGATAAAGCAAAACCAAACAAATTGAATAGGGTAAGACAAAGAAAAAGACGTGAGAAACATATATAGTTGAAGAGACACAGACATTTGCACATACAGGAAATCCCATAAAAACACAAAAGAAGGCAATAACATGAACCACAAGACCTGTAAGATAATTTTTTGAATTAGACATTTTTTTCCTGTTTTAGGCATGGACACCTTGAGTGTCAGCATCTCCATTGAAAATACCCGTAAGTAGTTGCTTTACAAAATGGAAACTACCCCAACGTGACATTAGCTTAATAAATTAGCTCATGATTCTGGTGTTCACCTGCTTCAGTTTGATCCATTTCAGTCTTTTCTGGGATCTGCCATGAATCTGTGGATCTTGCCTGGGCCAGAAGAGCCTAAAAAGGCCCTATTCTCATATCTGATAGGTGGCACCAACTGTCACCAGGGCCTCTCTTTGGGGGAGCTTCTCATGCCGAGATGACAGTTGTGTGCTTCTTGATGAGAGTAGAAATGGTGGCACGGTCTCTGGAAGCCAGCTAGGGAATCACAGATCTCACTTCTGTGAACACAAACTACTCACAAGGCCATCCCACATTCAAGGGAAGAAGAAATAGACTCAACCACCAGAGGACAAAATGACCTAGTCACACTGTAACATGGCAGCGTACAGGAATGAGGAGACTGTTGTGGCTGTCCGTACCAGCTGTCTGTATGCCTCCAATCACCTCACCCCTTTAGCAAAACATTTTTCTGAATTACTTCATGTATTTATGTTCATATATGTGTGTATGTCTGTGTATGCACACACACATGTACCTATGGGTGTGTGTATGTACATAAATATGTGAATCTATTATATGGTAAAGCCCAGCAGTGTGTCTGCATGCACACTCAGTGGGCTTATGAGTAATGAAATCATTCACAATTATGCTGTAAACATAGTGACATCTGGATGGGAGTTGTTTCTGATTGTCTATTATTTTCTCTAAAGTCACCTGTAAAAGAGTCCATGCAGTACATATTTCGTAGAAGATGGGCAGCTCCTAAATATGGAATACATTTTGTTTGGATAAGAAACGTGTGATCTCTCGCTTGCTCGGCTGACTTTGGCTTCTGGAAAACTGACTGGTTTTTGTCCTCGTCTGCTCTTGTTGCTGCAGACAGACTTAGCTCTCTCTCACTGCTCAGAATTAGCTTTCCCTTCTGGTTTTAGCTTTCTTATTGTTTGTTTACTACAAGCCCCTCCTACCATTTTTGAAACTGGATCAGATGCAATCAAAATATTTAACAATACAGGAATATGATACTAGAGAGTTGGCTCAGTGGTTATAAGTATGCATGACTCTTGGGGCAGACCAGGGTTTTGTTTCCAACACTTACAATCACCTATAACTACAGGTCCTAGGACTCTTACTCCTCTGGCTTCCATAGACACTCCCACTCATGTGCCCATACATACCCTAGTCCACATTAAAAATAAATAGAATACACTAAGAAGCCTATTGTAGTACGAGATGAATTTTCACTTTAGAAAATAACATTAGTACACTCCAAGCAGACAAAAGGACCAAATGTTGGGACTAGTCCACGTGGTAATATGTGTAGCATTAGCTAATGCAATCAAATGGTTAAAATTGTGGAGGGAGATCCCTAGAGAGCCACTGGGCTCAAATGGATTAATGTGCTCTTTTTTTCTCACACATTGCGATCAATCATTGAGAAGATTCACAGTGACTCATCCTTAAAAAAACAAAACGTCATAGATTTAATGTCTCCATTTTCATCTGCTCTTCAATTTTTACCTCTTCTTCAGACTGAGAAGGGTTTTTTTTTTTCCATTGAGAAGTCATTAACTTGGTTATTGGCTGATGGGAGATTAATGAATGAAACACGGGCGATTCTTAGCTAAATCTACCAGTTTCCTGCTTTGGATGCTTGCCATTAGTTTTGGTTAAGTTTCTGAATCATTAACTCCTGATGCACATCCTTCATACAAAATATTTTTCTTTTCTCTACAAAATAATCCAAACGTATTATTTTCCCACATACTTCTGCACAAATATATAAGCTTACATCTGTTTTGTGTCTTTTAGCCTGGAAATACACAGAGTTGAGATGGTCATGGGGCTCTGCCACGTGGTGTTCCATTACAGGAGATGCTTGCTTTGCCGACTCCTGTAGCATGGGCACAGCCACCTTCTCAGGGGATCCTTGCCTTGTTGACTCCTGTAGCCCGAGCACAGCCACCTTCTCAGGGATGCTCGCCTTGCCGACTCCTGTAGTTCGGCATCCACTGCCATGAAGACAGAGGCTGAAACAGAGGTTGTTCTTCTCACTGCGTTTTCTGACAAGTGTTTGAGAAGCCTGTCTACTGCTATACTATCCACATTGTTCCATGATTAGTATCTAACTTCCCAGCTCATAAACAGATTGAAGCAACCAAGCAGATGAAGGTAGAGAATTGCTTAAGGGGTCTTTCTTCAAAAAGTGGCAATTTGACAGGCCATCAATGATAAACCCAGAACAAACAGAGAGAGCGGACTCAAAATTCAAAAGCATAGCCGTTTTAGGTACATGAGTGTGATCGCTGATGAGCTAATGATGAGCTGAGTCCAAGAACAGCATCCAGAGCTTATACAAGGTGCAGCGTGTACCACTCATTAATACAGCCCCAGCTTGCCAGGAAAAGCTTACATTGCATCCAAATGGTCAATTTTAAAGGCATGTTAAGATTTCCAGCAGATTGTTGTTATTGCTTTTAATCTTATTAGTGTCTGCTCCTTAAAGGTTTAAGTTCAATTAATGGGAACATTTATTATGCTGCATGAGTCACTGACTGTCCTTTGTATGTGTTTTTATGGCACATGTAATACATACCAGGCACCAACTAGGAGTTGTGTCCACAACAGCGAATCAAACAAACATTAGTGCCCCCTGAGGGCTTGGACTGCACTGGAATGATGGGCCTGTTAAGCACAACATTAGAAAAAAGAAAAGAAAAGAAATACATATATGAGTCCAACTTGAATAAAGGCTATGAGATTGGGGTGTGATGTGGAACCCCAAGAATTGGTGTGATGGGTAGAGGGATGGCAGATCACTGAGAATTTCCAGACAGTGCCACAGAACTCCTTCTAAAAAAGACTGATTGGAGGCAGTGATAAGAAGGGTGGGGGAGGGAGAAAGAAGGGGGTGGGAGAGGGAAAATGGGGTGGGGTGAGGGAGAGAGGGTGAGGGAGAGAGGGGGAGGGATAGGGAGAGAGGGGGAGGGAGAGAAGGTGAGAAAGAGAGGGGGAGGGAGAGACGAAGAGGGAGAGAGAGGGAGAGAGGGGGAGGGAGAGAGGGGGAGGGACAGAAGGTGAGAGAGAGAGGGTGAGGGAGAGGGGGAGGGGGAGAGAGGGGAGGGAGCCTGTGTTTACAGCAGAGGAAATGGGCAAAGGGTTTGAGATGGTTTGATATCACAGAGGGGCTGCTATGGGGAGTCTGCTGAATGGGATACAGGTCAAAGAGAATGTGGAATGGTTTGCTGTTAAAGAACAAAGAGCCTGGACTGACTGGAGGGCTGTGCAGAATCTGGTGAGGAATCTGAGTCTTCTTCAGAGTCTCATGTGAAGCCATGAAGGTTTCACAGCCCAGCCAGCGGTGACTAGCTCTGGGTGATGGGCTCACAAGGCAGATCTCCGCAAACACACAAAGCAGAAAAGACTCCTAATTTTAAAGATCCTACATCTTAGACAATTTATTGATGCTCCATAGGACAAAAAGACTCAAAATTACAGATGTAATTGGGAATAGAATCATCCTTAGAAGGACCCCATACAGTCCAGAGCCCAGAGTTAAGATCTCGGTGTTACAATAGGCTTCCGGGTCTCTCACGAAAGCGGTTGTGCAGATAGCGCTGGCTTTACATGGGACCAATGCCAGTTTTCAACTTTGAAACTTACTTGACACATTCTCTGCCTCTCTTGTTATTCTCATTTTTCATCTTTATTTTATACTACCATCCAATACCCTCAATCCAAAGCACAATGTTCAAAACAAAACAAAACGAAACTTTCGTTTGGCTCTTATGATAGATTTGGAGGGTCTTTTTTGTGTGTTTTTCCTACAGATGCAAGCGACGCATCTTTTGAAATGACATATTTCTGAGAGCTGGCATCTGAGTACAGAAAACAGAGTAGGAGCAGGGGTAGAAGATGATGTTCAGTATCCCACTCTTCATGTTTTTAGTTTGCTAGATACATTTCAGGAGACTGTTATATAAAACTCCTACAAACACTAGCAACTTCTCTTCCTCCTCCTCCTCCTCCTCCTCCTCCTCTTCCTCCTCCTCTTCCTCCTCCTCCTCCTCCTCCTAGATCAAAGACCCTGCACGGTTCAAAGTGCTTTATTGTGCTGGAGCACACTGCCTCTTTTTTTTTTCTCTATATTCTTTGAAATCTTATTGAACACTGTTGTAGATCTTTTACCCATTTGCTAAACAATTTTTTTTTCTGTAAGAAATATACTGTCTATTCCATGAAACATTCTCTAAAGAAATAATGCTGGGATTTTTATGAAATAGAGGCCAGTTGAGATGGTTAATTTATTCCAGTCCCAACGCTTTGAAACAGGAGTTGCAGTGAATGAAAATGATTAAGTTTGCAGCCTGGCCTGCAGATATGAAAAGCTGCTGGGAAGTGCGGAGTGGGGACTGGCTTTAATTTACTGTGTGGACCTCAGCCTGTGATATGCCTGCTTTTCATTTGCTTTCATTAGAAAGAAAGAAACACAGGGCAAGGCTTTCGGGATGGCCAGAGTTGAAAAGAACTATTCGCTTGAAGCTCTGAGATTGTTATTTCCATTGAACAATAGGGTATTGTTCCGGAGGTTCCAGGAGCAGGGAGCTGGGACTTGGGAAAGCAGTTCTAACACGCTCTTTAGAGAAACTTCTAATATCTTCCCTCACTCATAGGTGGGTCTGCAGAAGGCATGGAGTTACAAAGCAAGGACCTGGTGTAGTGAGCAGGGGCTCTGGGGACTCCCCTCTACACTGAGGTGTTGTCTCTAGGCTTTCTCCTGGCAGCTCAGTCATCAGCATACTCCATAATCCCCAGACTACAGAGTAAATAAGACTCGTGCCCTCATGGTCCTAGCCAAACACCAATGCTGATGACTTATGAAATGAACACAGCAAGGCCCCGTGTGTGTCGCCACGTGGATACAGGTGAAGACAATTCTCCCGTGTCCTTTCCCTTTGTTCCGAGTCCTCACCCTGAGCTGTGTTTTTACAGCCCACACTGCCCAGGACTGATTTATGGCAGCATTTAATCACCCAGCCTTTGGATTTTAGTGTCTTGTAAAGAAGTAGAAGAAAGCAGTCCTGGCCTCCATCTCCTAGAGAGGACGAGGACGGAATGTTTCATTATCATGGCTGGAATCTCTGCCTCTCCTTTAAAAAGGTAGCATGGAAAACATCTGGCCTGCTTTGAAGTCAGTTTATTTTACTAAACTAAACTTTCTCAGATTGTGCCCCCTTTTACTGTGCCATGCAATACTTGATTAATTCTGGCACAAGTACACCTGTGTTTATAAACCTGACAAGTTAAGTCCGGAGATGAAGGAAGCTGGAGTCAGAAATTTGTGCCAAATTAAGTCTATTGGTAGGCTCCAGGATTTTTTTTTTTTAATTTTGCATTCTTGGTATTATTTTAAACAGTTCCCTATGTGGATAAATGTCTTTGTCTCTGAGTATTAGATTATTTGGAGAAGAAGTGTATACAGTGGTTTAGAGCTTCGGGTTTTGAGAAAGCTGGGTTTATTTAAATCCCAGGTCCACAACTCATTGTGGGACCTCAGCAAAGTTACTTTGTGTCCTGACAATAAACTGGTGACCACCTGTGGTCAATGTCCCCAGGTGTTCACAGCCATGTGCAGTTGCTTCCCTACTGGTACAGCTGACTTAGGAAGATCAGTGTCATGGGAAGGATGGTGTGACTCCCGAGATAAGGTGTCAGGAGCACTGCGGCTTGTGAAAGTCAGCAGGCCACTTGGAAGACCTCTGACACTGCCTGAGGAAAAGCCCACATGGCTAAGGTTTCCTGCCAATCCCGGGATCGGGCGAGTGAGCAATCCTAGAGTCTCTACCCACAGGGAGGCCTGCAGATATTGACAACCATGGTTCACGGTCTTGTTTGTTTTTGTTTTTGTTTTCTCGGTGTAAAAGTCCTGGCTATCCTGGAACTCCCTCTCTTGACTGGCCTCAAATTCACAGAGCCGCTTGCCTCTACCTCTCAAGCTCTGGGATTAAAGAGTGTGCACCACACCCAGTAGTGGTCAGTATTTTAACGACAACTTCATGGGAAATCATGACCTAAAACTACCCTATTGAATTGCTACCAAGCTTCTACCTGTGGGAAATGAATGAGACAACAAAAAGACTCTTATGGCTTTGAGATGGATTTGGGATGTTTTTCTGTATAGTAATGGAATCAGATATTTTAATCATAGTTCACATCAGGGGATTGTTGGGCGCACTAAACGTAGAACTCAGCCTTGACCTTTAGATTGGTGGTGCCTCCTCCATCTCTCTCCCCCTCCTTCGGAGTCCCAGAACCAAATACACTAGCTGCGTAGAAGCCCTGCAGTCATAGACTCCTCCTTAGGGATAATGGGGCCTGAGGAGGACCGCTCCAAAAAGAGCTGCCGGAGTGTTGTTTGCTTGATCTGTGTGCTCATGAAAATATGACTGTGATGTTTGCTTGGCCCTCTCCAGTGTGCTGTTGGTCAGAAGTGCTGCATGCTAGCAGGGGCTTCCACTCTGAGACCTGCCCAAGCCTCCACCTCTTTGCCTTGTCTTTAGTAAGTTTTGTTCAATTCTTTGTAGATGACTGTTACCGCTAGACAAAGCTGGCTGGTCCTTCTCATTTTCCTTGGTGAATTATCCCTTAAGGCTTAGACCTCAGTCTAAATGCCACATCTTCAAGGAGACCTCTTAGATGTCATGTTTTTCTACATTTACACTTAATACCAATTTCACTGGTGTTTTCTCAGTGCATGTCATTCCCCAGTGTTAGCCCTACGGACAGGAGGAACCCCAACTGCATGTCATTCCCTAGTGTTAGCCCTACAGACAGCAGGAACCCCAACTGCATGTCATTCCCCAGTGTTAGCCCTACGGACAGCAGGAACCCCAACTGCATGTCATTCCCCAGTGTTAGCCCTACAGACAATAGGAACCCCAACTGCATGTCATTCCCCAGTGTTAGCCCTACAGACAGCAGGAACCCCAACTGCATGTTATTCCCCAGTGTTAGCCCTACGGACAGCAGGAACCCCAACTGCATGTCATTCCCCAGTGTTAGCCCTACGGACAGCAGGAATCCCAACTGCATGTCATTCCCCAGTGTTAACCCTATGGACAGCAGGAACCCCAACTGCATGTCATTCCCCAGTGTTAGCCCTACAGACAACAGGAACCCCAACTGCATGTCATTTCCCAGTGTTAGCCCTACAGACAATAGGAACCCCAACTGCATGTCATTCCCCAGTGTTAGCCATACAGACAACAGGAACCCCAACTGCATGTCATTCCCCAGTGTTATCCCTATGGGCAGCAGGAACCCCAACTGCATGTCATTCCCCAGTGTTAGCCCTACAGATAACAGGAACCCCAACTGCATGTCATTTCCCAGTGTTAGCCCTACAGACAACAGGAACCCCAGCTGCATGTCATTCCCCAGTGTTGGCCCTACGGACAGCAGGAACCCCTACTGCATATCATTCCCTAGTGTTAGCCCTACGGACAGCAGGAACCCCAACTGCATGTCATTCCCCAGTGTTAGCCCTACGGACAGCAGGAACCCCAACTGCATGTCATTATTGTCTAGTGTTGGCTTAGTAAAGCCTTCAGTGAATGTTGATCGAAGGAAAGAGTTTCCCTGGGCGGTTTTACCTGGCTGATAATTGCTGGTGTTTAAAAGGCTGTCTTTCCCTCTAAAACATGAATGAATACTACCCAGCCTTATAAAACAAGCTCTTGGTTTAATAATACAAATGATAAATTTGTTGTTAGTAAAATAGCTTAGTTTTTGAATCCACATTGTGAATTCAGTGCCATAGGATCTCATAAAAAAACTTTCCTAGGGAGTCAGATTATAATTAAATTTATGATTTGGTTGACAATATTATTTATATTGAACAGAGTCTATTGAGGTTTGAGTAAGTAAAAGTTGTAGTTATAATTTATGCAATTGAAGATATGCTTAAATAGAAAGGGCCTTAGCTTCCAGTCTAAGCAGGAGAAGAACTCTACTGATGGATCAATAGAAAATTGGAGGCGTCCATCCAAGAAAAGCCCAGTAATTCTTTAATAACAGCACTCTTCAGGTGGCTACTTCAAGGCTGTCTTTGTAGCTTTATAAGTAGAGGCTCAGCAATAACAGAGTTTGTGTTTAGCCAATACATTTAGCTGGAGCCCAGGACCACCTTGTGTTATAAGATGTTGAGCAGTTCAAATTTGTAAACTAAGCCTGAGCATCTGGAATTGTATACTATTGTATAAACAGGTAAGAAATTCTGACTAAGACTCCATTTGAAGTAAGTTTCATTGATTAGCACGTTGCAAAATGGGAATTGCCTCTGGTAAATTAACGATGGGCAAAGATGGCTCCATTGATATTTTGACCAAGAGTTCTGTGATTTATTATGTCTTTTAGTTTGTAAATATCACACACTTTACAAGACAAGAAACTGTTAATTAATTTAACAAATACTATTGAGGTCAGATACGATCAAGGCTCTTCTTTAGGCAACTGAGCTGCTGCAAAGGGCACAAAGCATGTTAGTATATCCTCGCCCAGAACAAATCTTGACATGGCAAAGACTTAGCAAAATTTCACAGAGAAGTGGTTTGCACCATTGGAAATTGTTGTCCATGTGCACACAGGAAACTGTCAGCGGGTAATTCGTGGGTTTTGAAGAATCTGGAGCTTTCCCGGGCTGTTGTTTCACTCCGGTCAGCTGTTTCTGTGGTTCCCTAAAGTCTACCAAAGTCCCTCTGCTTTAAGGAGACCAAAGCTTTTTAAACTTGCTCTCACACAGCCGGAGGGCTTCCAGACACGGTGAGCTGCTAAAGGCCAGGGAAGAGCTGGGTACAAAGAAGCCAGAGGCGGCCAGCAGCCTGGAAATTGAAGACAGACCAAATTCCAGTGGAGACCTGAGGAAGCAGGGTGCATCTACAAGTTACTTTCTGTGGCAAAATGTGGGTGATCTTGGGTGTGCAGTCTTGACCAGCATCCTGAAGCTTGTCAGGTCCCAATCATCTTTGAGAGGCAATAAATTGTAGGTGCTGAACTGAACCTGATTTGTCCTAAAGTTTGAGAAAAATTCAACAAGATACCATAATCTGATCAGCAATAACCCCCCTGCCATACTTTCTCAAGGGTTTCAAAGCCTTTGGGCAAAACTATGTTTTTCTAGGGTATGTATAGAGCATTTTTTTTCTAAATCCAAGTAACAGACCCCAAATAACCAACCAAAAGGTAGAAATTATTTCCGGATAGTCGGTTATGTTAGCTGAGGGGGCTGTACAGACTATGAGCGTTGTGGTTTATTCTTAGCTCAAGTATCTCTTGGGAGACAGTATACAGTCCGGTCTCCTGTTTTACAAAGTTATAGTCTGGACATTTGTGTCATCAAAACTAAGATCTTTAGACTTAGATCTTTATTTTAAAGTTTCATTGACAGTGCATCAGTTGAACTGATTCGTGGTGATGTGAACTGCTTTAGAGGGCATTGCTGCTGTTTGGGAAGACAAAACAGTCTTGTGGGTTTTGCATTCTCATCTTTCTGCACTACATAATTTAGTGTTATACCAAAAAGGCAAACAAATAAACCCTTTTTACAAAGAGTAGCTTGATTTAAAAAAAAAATCTTTGGTTAGATATGTTTGCAAAGATTCTTCTCTGAAAGACAGTGAAAGAAAATGTCTTTGTGCTATTTCTTCATGTACGCGTGATTGTGTGTGTGTTTCTCTCCCCCCTCTCTCAATCTCTGTCTTGTCTGTCTGTCTGCTTGTCTGTTTCTCTTTCTATTGTGTGTGTCTGTTTCCCTATTTTTTTTGTGTGTATGTGTGTGTACACATGTCTCTCTCATGTATGTCTCTTTCTCTATTGTGTGTGTATGTGTATGCCTGTCTGTTTCTCTCTCTTTGTGTATGTGTGTGTGTCTGTTCTCCCCCCTGCTCTCTCTCTCTCTCTCTCTCTCTCTCTCTCTCTCTCTCTGTGTGTGTGTGTGTGTGTGTAAAGGGCTCACTGGTCAATGCTCGCTATTTTTTCCAAAGTGCTTTGTGTTCTTCCTTTACAAAAGAGGAGACAATTACCAGAACATTGCTGCAGTTGATGCCAACAAATAGGTGTTGCACGACAAGACAAGCATGCAGCCCCAAAGAAATCATTGTTTGAAATACAGCTTGATGCTGGTATGCAGCAAACAAGACTTGAATAGCTGAACAGAGCTTAGGAACTTGAAATTCTTATCAAAAGCAAAAAGCTTCTCTCTCCTTTGTAGAATTTTCTTGAACATGAAGCCCATGTCTAGCATCTGCTTTGGTTCATTTTTGTCCTTCTTACAGCACTTGACACGGTGATGCCTTCACGTGGGTGTTGTGTGTCTGGGAAACAGTGGTGGATGAATATGGGAAAGATTATGGGCCTTTAACAATGGCTTGCAAAGTTGTCAGGGTTCTTGGGAGAGGACAGGAAATGTTAATTTAAAAATAGTTCTCCAAGCCAAAGAAAAAGAGACAAAAAAGGATTTCATTTTTTAATCTGTGAGGGCTACCTCTTAGGAACTGAGGAGTGGATCTGGGATTAGTGCAGGGGAAGAGCTATTGTGCTCAGGGCACCCTTCTCTCTCTCTCTCTCTCTCTCTCTCTCTCTCTCTCTCTCTCTCTCTCTCTCTCTCACACACACACACACACACACACACTCAGAACTCTTCCCAATATTTTTAGAGAGAGAATGTCCTGTCTTTAAAATATCTGCTTCAGAGGGAAGATTACTCAGCAAGTCTCTGAATATGCCATCATTAAAATAATTTCCTTTTAATGTTTTTAAAGCTTCGATTGCAATTAGGAAAACAGAAAATGACTCATAGATTCCAATATTTTACATCTTGGGATAATATAACTTTTTGCCCTTTAATTATTTTTGGGGCCCAAGTTATATTTCCCCCTGCATTGCTTTTTGGTGGGATACAGATTTTCCTGTAGCACAGGCTGGGTTGAGACTCATTCTGTAGCAGAGGGTGATGTTGAATGTCTGGGCCTCCTGCCTCCACACTCAGTGTGGGTGCTGGCTTTTCAGGTCTGTGCAACCATGACTGGTTTCACACGGTCCTGGGGATTGAACCTGGGGCCTTGTGCATCATAAGCAGGAACTTTCTCTGCACATTACATTCCCCGCCCGTGATTTTTAAATTCTAAATCTTGCAAAGCATTTACCCTTTGTATTCAGATTTTAAGTCACATGTTAATTTAGTATTTCTGCAAGTCACTGACAGTGATCCTTATTACCATAGATATATTTTAAACTACCCTTGGGATTTTTTTTTTCCTGGTAAAATGATGGCATGCCTTCTGCCTTCTTCAGGGTGGTTGGGAAAATGTAAATGTTGTCTTCAGCTAAGATGGTTCTGTAAGAAAAGAACCAACTCTCTGTTCATCGCCCAACTCCAGTTTAACTTAAAAGAAGGAAAGTTATGTACACAACCCTGCAAATAACCTAAAAGATGTAGGCTGACTTTTCTCTCCCACCCACCAATTCCCAAATAACCAGCAAGGAGACTCAGTATTAATTACAAATGTTCAGTTGATAGTTCAGACGTATTACTAACTAGCTCTTACAACTTAAATTAACCCATTTATATTAATCTACATTCTGTTATGTGGCATTATCTCCCTTTCATCTCTATGTTTCCTCTTTGTGTCTTGTTGGTAACCCCTCTGATCCCACCCTTCTTCTTTCCAGTATCCTTACTCTGGCTTTCCCACCTAACCTTATCCTGTCCAGCTATTGGCCAGGCAGCTTCTTTTTTTAAACCAATCACAGTGTAATTTACACAGTGTACAGAAGGATTATTCCACAGCAAAGACTTTGTGCAGACCTTGGCTAGTAGTTAAAAGCATTTTCTTATTGATATAAAGGTACTGAAAGGTAACTTTCTTCATTTACAGCATCTGTGCTATAGGGATGGCTCATGCACCATGCTCCATTTCTACTGAGTACTGGAATTTGCAACATATCATGGTGTCTTTGACTGAACACTACTTTCAAAGACACTTTCTAATACTGTAGAAAATCTGGCTTTCTTTGATGAACATTCTTCCTGGCTATGGAATAAATGGGACTTCTGGGAACAATCTTTTGTTTGGATTTGCATACCAGGATGCTAAGTTCTTTGACTGCCTAGTCTCAGCTTCCCTGAGCCTCTTCTCAGGCACTCTGAAGAGTTGGATGCCGTCTTTCTCTGTTCCTGCTTGGATACCAAGTGTGACACCCTCTACAGTTCACCTTGGAGAAAGCTTTATGGCTTTAGCACAGAAAGGTGGTATCATTTAGTGACTTGCTGTTTGAAATGCTCACCTGCAAGGGGACAATTGTGAGTTTTGATGCATACACTGTTAAGCAGTATACAGCCATTGAGAATACAAATCTATAACAAGTTAGATAATTTCTAACTTAGTCAAGGCAATACTATTTATAGAATTCATTTTCTCCCTTCATAATGTAGCAAAGTTTCTACTCCTTCGACAACTTATTGAAAAGTGTGAAAGAAAAATTATTAAGTTATGGTTGACGGCTTGCTCTGATTTAAAATTTCCTGTATCAGAGGTGACTTTTAAACTACCAGTGTGAGTTAAAATTGTCAACACTTGCCCTTGCTATATAAAACCAATCACGGTCGGATATGCTTTCGTTTTTTTCCATAGCTTGAAGGATCAGTTCCCAGTTCTAGAAATAGGTGAGAGACACAGGGAGGAAGAGACAATGTAGACAGAAGGCATGTTTTAGCTCACCCGATTTCATAAAGTATATAGAGTAATTAAGAGATGTTTAACCCTTAACTAATTGAGAGCACTCCATTTCAAATCTTGTTTAGACAACAGGAAACACAAGTTTTCAATAAAACTTCTCTTAATGTAAATAAAGGAAGTTGTTGAAGATACTCATCTGAGATGCTCTGAGTGTCAATCATCTCATTCTAGGACAAGGCACAAGAGATGACGACTTAGCAGAGGAGGTTTTCACAAGACTCCTTCCCCCCCCCCCCTTGCAGAGCCACCAGCAATTAGTTAACAGCTGCAGGGTAAGCGTAACCAGTCTTCTCCTGGTATGATCCAATACCATGAAAATGGTCAGTTCTAAATAAATAGACATCTAAGCAACACCTAATGGTTCAGCAAGTTCTCTCTCTCTCTCTCTCTCTCACTCTCTGTGTGTGTGTGTGTGTGTGTGTGTGTGTGCGTGTGTGTACATATAGCAATAATGATTAAAGGGGAAGAGGCCATGCATGTGAGAGCAAGTGTAGGAGAAAACAAGAAAAAGAGCTGGGAGAGAGGGGTAGAAAATAAGGAAATGCATTACACATGAATGAAAATCTCAAAAAATGAAAATGGAAAATACTTAAATTTTATTTGTGTGTGTGTGTGCGCGCGCATGTGGCCTATTCATGCGAGTGTGAAAGGACAATTTGCAGGTGGTTTTTCTCTCCTTCTGCTATATGGGCTCTAGGGATTGAACTCAGGTTATCTATCAGGTTTGGTACCAAACACGCTTTCCCACTGAGCCCTCTTGCTAGACCACAGATTTCCTTTGCTCACAGTTTCAGATGGTTCTATGGTCTCTGGACTACCAGAATATCATGGCAGGAAGTTTATGGTGAAGCAAAGTGGCTTCCTGTGTGCAGACATGAGACAGGGAAGTGAGAGTAAGTGGCCAGGGACAAGATCTACTTTTCAAGGCCTGCCCCCAGCAGCCTACTTCCTTCAAGCAGACTTCACCTCCTGACAGGCATTCAATATGAATTTATCAGTGAATTGGTCCATCAATGAAGTTAGAATCTTTATAAGTATTGCCACCATTTGGAGACCAAACTTTTAACGTATTAATCTTCCAGAGTCATTTCAGACTTAACCCATAGTACTGTGTTTTAACGGTGATCATCAAATCTCAGCCTAGGAAAAGTTCTTCAGTGTGAGATACAGAGACTCAGAGCAGAATGAGCAACAGTGCTGAACATAGACCATACACACCCAGGCTTGCAAAGTAGGAATTCCTCCCTCTCTCCCACAAAAGCTTAAGGAAATTCAGTGTCTTCCTTGGTCTGGAAGAGTTTGGGTTTTGCGTTGCTGGTTCGTCTGACATGCAAAGTATAAGAGCCAAAAAACACGATAACAGTTTTCCGTATGTCTCCCTGGCCAAGACTAACAGACGCTGGCAACTGGGTCTCCAGAACAATCTGGAAGACGTCAACACTGGGGCAACGGCCCCTTCCCAGCATGAAGAGGAAGACCAGGCGCAAACCAGGCTCTGCACTAGGGAATGGGATGTGAACTTGGGCAAAGGTGCTTCTGAGAGTGCAAATAGCTCCACAGAGTTCAGAGAGATCCCAGGGAGACAATCTTCTGAAGACCTCACTCCTGCCCAGAGCTAAGGGAGGTGAGCAAGGCTGACACTGTGGGGGCGCTTTGTTTATTGATGCTTTAGAGGAAGTATTCCTCTCCACACAGCCAATGCATTGGGTAGTTATTGAGAGGAAGTTGGAATTTTCTTTTTTTAGATGGGAAATTGGGAGAGAATTTATGAGAAATTTGGCAAGGTTCAGTAACTCTAAGTGACTTCCTTACTTCTAAGTAACTTCCTCTCTGTGTTTGTGTGTGGAGTTTTAGTCATACAATTATGTTCAATTATTTCATTTTTTGGTATGTGTGTGTGTGTGTGTGTGTGTGTGTGTAGAAACACAGAAAAAACACATAAAACCTAAGAACATATGACATAATCTTTTACTCCCTCACTTTTTGGCATCCAAAAATAACCTAATCACCAAAGAGGGCAATCAGTCTTCTGCCTGAACTCAGCATGGCCTCAACTTCATCTTCACTGGTCCACACTGCTGAGAAAGAAGGGTTCCTAACATCCCATTAGGAGACAGAGATACGTGTAAACAATATTCGTCTGTTAAAAAAAAAAAAAAGACAAAAAGACATCCACTTAGAGTTTTAGTTTCTTTTTGATTCTGACTTAAAAATCATCACTACAGAGTGAGGGGTGCAGTGGTTTAAGGTAACTTCCTTCATGTTTGAAAATGACTGGAAATGAATTTCTAAAACACAGACTGAGCCTTTTCGGCAAAGGTTTAATGTCAAGTGCTATATAGAGGAGGTGATATGATATCTTACATTCTGTTCCTGTAAATCTGCCTGCCTCTGAACAAACTCAGGGAGAAAACTGGACATAGCCAATAGGGCTCTCAGTGGGCCCCACAGGCTGGTTCTACTAAACAGATTAAGGGTGGATGCTTGTGACCAGGTAAACACATAGTCTGAGAGTTTAGGATCGTTTGGTGTAGTTTAAAGAAAATTAGTAGGCATGCGTTTTTGTGTTTGCTGTATCTAATGATAAATGTCAGAAGCAAAGACCTGTACTTTGAGATCTGCATTTTGTTTACAGCCATCGTAAGTTCACAAGTGAGATATTATTCACCTTTGCAGGCAAGTTCCGGGCCTTGGACTTTAGCCTAGTGAGACCAGCAGGCACCAGGCTTTTAGAAAACATTAGCATTTTCCTTTCTTAGTCAACAAGCACAGACCCTTAGTATTTACCTATCAGCTAGGGATGTCTCCAGGCCTGAATTCCTGCAGACCTGACACATCTCCACTCCCCTTCCTCCTTGTCCTTTTTATATAAACAGCTTCTGAGGAATAATAAAGGGCGGCTTGATCAGAAATCCTGTCTTGCGGTCTTTTCTCGTGTCTCTTGTACCCTCCATTCCTCTCCCCTCGGTTTATCAGGGACCACCGTTTGTATCCCCCTGGCCGGGATAAATAAACAAAATGGAGTTTTGTTTTCAGTTTCATTGTTTGGTAGCTGTAAAACAGTATGGTCTTCTAGCCCATTCCAACACAATTTGAGAACATTCGTGAGAAAACACAGCCAAGCCACGAGTGCCACGAACTGAAACTATGGTGAGTGTGAACGGCAGGTTTCAGTGTATCTGTTATATGATGAGTGTGAACGGCAGGTTTCAGTGTGTCTGTTATATGATGAGTGTGAACGGCAGGTTTCAGTGTGTCTGTTATATGATGAGTGTGAACAGCAGGTTTCAGTGTGTCTGTTATATGATGAGTGTGAACAGCAGGTTTCAGTGTGTCTGTTATATGATGAGTGTGAACGGCAGGTTTCAGTGTATCTGTTATATGATGAGTGTGAACAGCAGGTTTCAGTGTGTCTGTTATATGATGAGTGTGAACAGCAGGTTTCAGTGTGTCTGTTATATGATGAGTGTGAACAGCAGGTTTCAGTGTGTCTGTTATATGATGAGTGTGAACGGCAGGTTTCAGTGTGTCTGTTATATGATGAGTGTGAACGGCAGATTTCAGTGTATCTGTTATATGGTGAGTGTGAACGGCAGACTACAGTATGTCTGTCATGTGATAAGTGTGAACGGCAGACTACAGTATGTCTGTCATGTGATGAGTGTGAACGGCAGCTTACAGCATGTCTGTTTTGTGGTGAGTGTGAACGGCAGCTTACAGCATGTCTGTTATATGGTGAGTGTGAACGGCAGACTACAGTATGTCTGTCATGTGATGAGTGTGAACGGCAGCTTACAGCATGTCTGTTATGTGGGGAGTGTGAACGACAGGTTGCAGTGTATCTTTTATGTGACTGGGTATTTTCAGCCCTGTTACAGGGGAAAGTAGGCTCAGGAAAATTCTGGACATGCCCAGACAGAATGCAGGAGGAAACCTGTGCTCAGTTGTTTACACAGCACTTTATACTGTACTTCTATCCATTTGATCCCCCACCCATCCACCCACTTGCCTGTTTAATGAAAATTATGTATATACTATGTGCCTAGGGCCCATCCTCTGGGTAGTCACGCACAATTTAGTGATAACAAAAGAGGTTATATTCCTATGTTACCTATGTTTTAAGCTTTCTCAGATACACGTAAAGATAATCGAAATTGGCAGCTCTTTGAGCTTCTTGGTGGGACTCTATGGCCTCAGCCCTGTCAAGGCTCATTCATAGAATATTATTAGCTGACTAGGCTCCTTCTCTGATTTCTTTCTATAATGGGTTTGAATGAGAAATGTTTTCCACAATCTCAAGCATTTAAACACCTTGTCCCTATTGCTGAGGTGGAGGTGTTTACAATCTTGCTGGACAAAGTAAGCCATGGGGGAGGGGGTGCACTTCCGGAGTAAAAAGGTCGTTCCTACTTTGAGTTTATTCTCTCTATTTTGGGACTGCAGTTGAAAGATGCGAGCTTTCAGCTTCCTGCTCCGCGGTCCCACCCCGCGGCCCCACCCCGCGGCCCCACCCTGCTGCCTTGCTCTCCTGGCTCTTCAGATTCTAATTTTCTGGAACCATGAGTCAGAGCAAACTCTTTCTTCTTCAGGTCGCTTTGGTCATAGTGTTTGATCATAGCAACAGAAAAAGTAATTCTCGGCTTCCATGATGTGCTGGTCCGCTCCTAATTATGGGAGTATCTGGAAGACGGCAGAGCCACAAATTCGTGGAAGTCCCATCAGAGTGTCAGAAGTCAGCCCACACAGTGTCTGCTTACCATAAGAATCGTTAGCTGGCTTTGGGCAAGCTGACAGGGGGATGTGGCTGGATGGGAGACCCCCTCAAGGGCATTGTGGACTACACCAACACCAATGTGATTTTAGATTAAGGCCAATAAAACACAAGTAACATGGAGAACTATCGAGACCTTACTGCTGAATCAGCTTGTCTGGTGCTGTCTTGAGTGGAAAGCAAGACAGCAGGGAAATTCCTCCTTGAACCCCAGCTGGGAAAGCATAGTGGTTGTGTGATCTTTTGGAAAAGCCCGGCATCACGCATCTTTAAAGAATAACGCAATATTTTCCTTTCATGTTGACATTTTATTTCCTTTATCTTGATTAGAATGGGATTTAATAGTCCTTTTTGTTAGCACAAGAGAGAAGGATGTCATTCATGATGCCAAGTTGTAAAACAGTCTGTCGTGCTGACGGATATCCAGATAGCATGGGAGGTGTTGGGGGGAGGCGGCTAATCACTCAACATCCATCAGCAGTTAGGCTGGACACATAAACAAGAACACATGTTGAAACTGATGTATGTACTGATTGGAACAGCTAGGTACTTCCTTAGCAAGGGTTACAGAGCCTTGTTCCCACAACCCCCATGTGAGCAAGGGTTACAGAGCCTTGCTTTCCCCCACCCCGTGTGAGCAAGCGTTACAGAGCCTTGCTCCCCATACTCCGTGTGGTATACATGGGAGAATCTGGGGGAGGTCAAGAAAAAATAAGCACAGCCTAAGACAGATCTGAAAAATAAGCAGCAACATCTGGCTAGTGACTTCCTCCCACGTACATAGGAAGGGTCTTCAGGGCAGCTGATGAAAAATGTTTGTCTTGGCAGCAAACATTTGGTTTAATGTCCATCAAATCTGTGAATGATCTTGCTTGGGGTTCTGTTTCTCTTGGTGTTGGACTTAAGGTCTGATGGTCACAAGCTGACATTCATTAGCCATTCTCAAGCACCATAGGTTTGCTGGAATGTGTCTTCAAAAGATTCCTAAGTATTAAAGATCTTCTAATTCTTCATTATTTAAAATGTGGTTTATATCGTCTTAATGAACTCTATAAGCATAAACTTAATGAACATAAATATGTCCGAGAGGTTTATCACTGAATTTCTTCAGTTAACATAGAGAACATTCCATTTCATTTCTAACCGTTTAGCATGTTGCTCTAGGCATACCTGTGCGACATAAGTTCCTAGTGTAGTTATTCACATAAAATAATATCAGTCTAGAATTATGTAACTTGTAATTGCCTACCTCATACCTAGATTTACAAAGGGCACCTTCAACCCTTTTCTTACTAGGCTGGATCTATTTTTTTATTGTTTTTGTGGCAGAGAAAGAAGAAAAAGTATATTACATACTGAGAAAATAAATAAAACAGAAGTTTACAAATAGCAAAACCTGGAGTCTTTTTTTTGTCTAAATCACATGGTAATGATTTCTTGACTTTGTGGAACTCTAAAACATAATATTAGAGAATGATCTTTTTCATAGTGTAGTTGCTAGTTTAAAGATAATGTAAAGAGAGCAAAGCGTGCAGATTGTATTGTGGGAATTTCGTGACTTATTGTTTCTCAGAGCAAAGAAGATGGAGAGACCTTACAGGAGGGAGCGTGGGACATGAGGCTGACTGTCTGCTCAAGTCTCCCACCTCACTTCCTTATCATCCCTTATTGCTCAATCACTGCCGTTTATGAAATCCAGATGCAGGCAGAGTGGCTTCCACGTGGAATAAACTCCCTTAGTCAGGGCTGTGAGTGTTCCAGCTTCGGGATTTCTACGGCAATGCCAGGGATTTGTTTTGCTTTATTTTGGGTTTCAGGTCTGGGCTTTTCACATAGTGAGACCATCTGTTTCTTTGAAGCCTTGCCCTTCTTGACACACACACCTCTTGGAAAGACGTAGGCACATCTGCATCTGTGACCTACAAGGAAAGACAAGTCCTGGGGTTCCCAGAGGGGATGTGACAGGAGTCACTATTGTTTGAATGGCAGCAGCACAGGCTTTAAGCTCTGCCCAGTGGCCCTACAAAGACGGAGAAACACAATCACAGACATGAAACAAGTGGTCACACCTGTCACATGTTGTTTTACCAAAAAAAAAAAAAAGGCAGCATAAAGAACATAGTTTAGAGGCAGCCTCAGCGAATAAGACTCTTGCTGACAATCCTGAAGACCTGAGTTTGGTCCTCAGAACCCACATGGTAGGAGGAGAGAGCCACCACTTGCAAGCTGTCCTGTGACGTCACGTGTACTATGGCACCTGTATGTGCACAAAGCAAATAAATAAAGATATAAAAAACCAAAGTAGAGAATATGATTTGCATTCTCGAACAGAATCCAAAGGCATCTGGAGAAGGGAAAATCTATCTCAATTTCAGATATTTGACACAAGGACTGGTTTTGGGGTTGGCAACAAGATAGTGGGAGTGGGTGTATCTAGAGGAGTATCGGGGAAGAGGCAGTCCTGGCCGACAGTTATTTTTAACTTAATTAATAATTAATTGACTTAGTTATTGCAGTACTGGAGATTGGGCTCCAGGCTCACGCATGCTAAGCAAATATTCTACCAATGAGCTGTATACCAGTCATCACATATATAATATATAGATGTGAAAGTCTGAGATCCTAGCTCTCTGCCTCCCTCTGTTGCCCTAGTTCCACATGATCAACCAACCACTGCTCATCCTTTTTAGGTTTGTTATAGGAAGCTCATAACAGAGAAGCACAAAGGGATTTATTAGAGAGATGGAGGACACTCTAAGTGTCTGAGTTAGGGTGTCTATTGCTGCGAAGAGACACCATGACCACGGCAACTCTTATAAAGCAAAACGTTTAATTGGGGTGATTCACTTACAGTTCAGAGGTTAATCCATTGTCATCATGGTGGGACATACCTGCAAGCAGACATGGTGCTGGAGAGTTAGTTAAGAATCCTACATCTTGCAGGCAACAGGAAGTGGTCTGTGTGTCACATTGAGCCAAGCTTGAGCAAAAGAGATCTCAAAGTCCTCCTTCACAGTGACACACTTTCTTCAACAAGACCATACCTCCTGATAGTGCCACTCACTTTGGAAGTCATTTTCTTTCAAACCACCACACTAAGGAAAAAAATCTGGGAGGAAGGCAACCCAAAAGACATAAGAATCAAGGATTGTTGGTGTTCTAGAACTTTCTTAATGGTCCCTGTTTTGTGGTAGACTGTCTACAACCTCTCCATTATTCACAAGTTTATACACTGTCAAACTTCCCAAAGAGACTCCATCTTCTTGGTTCTTCTTCTTTTTAACAATAGCTGATGGAAGGTCACACTAATCTACCACAAATCCCAACTGCTCCCTGTAGCATTGAATAAATTAACCAGTGACAAAATATATACCCAGCAGACAAATTCCTAGGCCGGCTAGAAAGGAGAGACTGGAAGGAATTGCGTTTTCCCTAGAAGATCAGCATAGACTTTGGCCATGGTTTAATTTTAGCTTGATGGTTCAAAGGACCATGCGAGAAGAACATAGTCCACAGCTTTGTAGCTATTGGGAGTGAGCCCATCAGGAGGTGAGGACCACTGGGAGTCCTGAGGTTTTATGTGACTCAGAAGGTGTGCCCTTGGAGATTATGAAACTCTGGTTTCTTTCTTCCTCTTACTGTCTCTGGTTCTCAGCTATCATGGGGTCAGCAGCATCTTTAGCACAGCCCAATCTAGGAACTCCCTACCTTCTAGACTGGTATGGCTTCCAGAGGATTCTTAAAGCTAAAATCTCATTTACAACAACTGGAACATAAACAGCCCCATTAGTTAAGGTCAAGGCATGGGGAGTGTGAAAATTTATTTTCTCCACCAATTTCCACATAATTTAACAGAAATACTAATTGTAACTTGAATCTTTTCTTTTTCTCAGAATAAAAGAGACAGTTTTTTCTCTCTAAAGTACAAAGTGCACTGTGGAAACCAGTCATCAAGAAACATGGGACAGAAAAGTTTCTTCTGCTGGAAAATCTCTGAGTATATCTTTTTTTCTGGAAAAAAATATGTGCATAAAGACAGCAGTCTTGAGTAATTTCCCTGTTCCCTCTCTCTTTCTAATGGAGATGGCATTAAACATCTGTATAGAATTAGAGTTGTGAATGTTGTATTGATTGCACTTCTTATTTCTTTATCTGAGTTTTCCCAGGCAGCCATTGTGTGGCTGAATACTTATTGCTCTTACACATACTGCAGGACACTTCTCTGTGCAGTATGCAGGAGTTCTCTGTGTCTTGGCAACCACTCTCAAATAATCACACAGAAACTTAATATTAAGTATAAATTCTCAGCCAATAGCTCAGGCTTATTACTAGTTAACTCTTACAACTTAAACTAACCCATTATCTTAATCTATGTTCTGCTGTGTGGCATTGCTTCTCTTCCATCTTGTACCTCCTGTTTCCTCTCCTTATCTGGCTGGTGACTCTTTTGACTCCACCGTTCCTCTTCCCAGTGTCCTTAGTCTGGTTCTCTTGCCTAATCTTATCCTGTCCGGCTATTGATCAGTCAGCTTCTTTAGTATACCAGTCACAGTGACATATATTCACACAGTGTAAAGGAATGTTCCACATAAGTGCAATGTTTCACTTGTACCTGAGGTTGGCTCTTCTCTCCCTTCACAGGCTGCCAGCCTCTAAGCCCAGCACACTCCCACGTGAGCTTTGCCTCCTTGTTTAGAACATTCTGTTCTCTCTCACCTCTGAAAGAGACACCACCTCTGGCTGGCTGGCCCATGGATTCTCACGACCCCGTTCCCCATACTCAAGCTCTTTTCTCATCAGTCTTCCATGTGTTCACACTTGTTTCTAACACACCTCAGACTTGCCTAGCATTGCTACCCCCTTTGTAACCCCAGCCCTTCCTACTTTGTTTGTTACCCAGTCCACTGGTTTGGAAGCAATGCCTTTTAGAGACCACATTTTGTCAGCTCACAAGGCATGTTTCAAGAGTCTGTAATGAGAAGAGTGAGTACTAGGCCTACCAGCCAAAGATCTTATGTCTCTTGCAAGTATTGAGAATTTGCAAATAAATGAATGTTTGTTACATTTGTACTTTGGAGGATACAAGGTATACCATTGCCTGTGTATAATTCTCAGACGTCAATAATCTCTTTTACTTTTTGATAACTTCCATTTTCACTGACATGTGAACACGGTTCTAAATAGAAAGTAGCAGTAATTTTCCATACACTGGCTAATGGCACCCATTGGGTGATTAATTCTCCCAGATTGAGCCTATTGTCTGAAACAACACTGTAGCAAAAACCTCAGTTCTCTTACACCCCAAATGAGACAACTGGGGGAATTATTCTTCTGTACTCTTTGGCCATCTTTATTGCCATTCATGCTGGCTTCTTTGGTACTTGCTGGAGATCCTCTGAAGGACTCTGAGAACAGAGTCGTATTTATGATGGCTTGGAATAACATCTCTATCCATATCACAGTGGCCCACACACCACATTCTGTTGGCAAACTGATTGCGTTCATAGCTGTTCAACTTCCACCGGATTTCTTCCAAAGGGGATTTACAAAGAAAGTTGGAGTGGAAAGACTCTATCTTTCATGAAGTAGTCTTTCCCCTTCTTCTCAAGATATCCATTCATCTAAAAAGAGAGTTTTGCCTAAGGCAGGGACTCAAGTGGGGACTGAATTTAGAACAGTGAGAGACTAGCCCTTAATTAATGTAATATTTAGCTAGAACTTCTTTATTGTTGACCTTATACCCAAAGGTAAAGGACTTCGAGGGGTCACCAGGGTTATATTTCATTATTAAATAATCTGGTCTCAGACCTCTTCCAGAAAATATGCTCTTAAATTGGAAAGGTAGGTGTCTAGGAACTGCTGAATAATAAATCTGTTGTCGGTATTAACTCTTAGATAAGTCAAAATTCTAAAATCAAACTCCAAGAAGAGAAAACTAAAAATGGGTAGAAGATTCTCTTTTGGAAAGTTTGGTATATACACTTTCAACCTGGAACAGTAGATAAATAGCCTGTAGACTGTCTTCAAGGAAAACAGTGCCTCCGTGAACTTCTTCTAGACTTTGAGTCTGACTAATTTTCCTTCCTTTTTTTGATTCATAAGTTTTTTTGTAATAAAGTTTATACATAAAAAGAAAACAACCTCAGCTCTTAGGAATGCTTAATGCTAAAAACAAGGGGTAAGGGTCAGTTCATAATACTTTTCTACATGATAGGGTGTTACCAGATTTAGCCTTTAATGCATTTTAGACACATTAACATAGGAAAAAGATGACTTCAAGTTTTTAAATAAGTTATTTAAGTTATTAGTAAAGGAGATACACCAACTTGAACTATATACTAGAGCATGGATATATGCATGGTCAGAAACCTAAGTTATGAACTAAGTTTTTATTTCTATTTTAATTCCTTCATCTTCGCTTCAAGCCTTGATTTCAATTTGATCCAGTCTATTGGTGAGGTATCCCCCTGACTTTTTATTAGACTCATTTCAATTTTCATTTCAGTTTGGTTTCCTTCAGAATTTCTATCCCTTTATTGAATTCTATTTTCATATCCTGACTCATCTTCTTTATTCCAGTTAGCTGTTTATGTTTTCCTTGCTTTCATCCCAGCATTTATTCATATCATCTTTGTGTTTATCAAACATATTTATAACTACTATTTTGAACTCATTGTCTTGTATATCATCTAAGTTGCTTTCCTCAGGGAGTACTTTTGGAGGAGACATACTGTCTTGGTTTTGTCTCTGTGTGTGTTTTCATGATGGGACCTGGGCATCTAGAGATAGCTCAATGGTTGAGTCTTTGGTCTGGAGATATAATTCACCATTGCAGAGAAGACATTTGGATCTCTATTTGCTTTTACCTTATCTACCTTTACCTTGGAGCTACTCGGGGTTAATGTGTGATTGGTATATCAGAAGTGGTCTTGGCTCAGTTAGGAATGGACCCCTCCCTCCATAAAGCATGCACATTTGTACTGCAGTTCCTAAGTTGGAGTTTGGAATGTCAGAGAGAGGCAGAGGTGAGGCATTGCCGTGGAGTACACAGGCTCCCAGCAAAGGCCTTCAGTTGACAGTTTATGTCCTGGTGGGTAAAAGCAGGGGAGGATTACCCTGGAATGCACTGGAAGCTTTGGATGCATGGTATTGGCCTAGCATCATGGAGGAGCAATACTCCTGGTGGAATGCATGCTTGCCTTCTGTGCACAGGTCCACAGATGCTCAAAGAGTATTATGAATAAAATCCTGGTGGATAAGAACCACAGGAATTCTGCGAGTGCTCTGTAGTGAAGAATATGTTTCAGTTTCTTGCAATTCCTTAAATATAAGTAGGTAGCTCAAATACCCACTTCTGTTGATTATTTTTTAAATGAAAGTTAGAGTCAGTCACAGTTGACTGCAGTGCCTCAATGCTAATTCCAAAGTTCCTGAAAGATAATTTCCTACAAAAACAAAAACAAAACAACATCAGCAGTAGCAGCAACAAAGTCACCGAGAAATGAACACAAGGACAGTCTTCAGATGTTGAAAAGAATGCAAAGGGATAAAGGAAAGGTAAATTCAGATTAAACTCCGTATGAAGGGTTAGCAGAGGGACTGGCAGGGAAAGGTCTCTGCTGTCAGGCTGACATCAGTTAGACTCCCAGGATCCACATGGGGGAAGGAGAGAAGCAAGTCCTACAAGTTGTCCTACGATTCTACATGTGGACTGTAGCACATATGTGCAAGTATGTTTATATGACCTGTATCCAGAAATCAATGTAGTAAGTATGTAAGTAAGTAAAGGGCGGACTGGAGAGATGGCTTACTCACATGGAGGTTCACGATCATCTGTAGCTCCAGTTCCAGGAGTCTGATGCCTTCTTATGGCCTTTGTAGGCATCAGATATGCAAGTGATGGACAGACATTTATGTGGGCTGGAGAGATGGCTCAGTGGATTAAGAGCACTGGCAGTTCTTCCAGAGGAGCTGGGTTTAATTTCCAGCACCCACATAGCAGCTCACAACTGTCTGTAATTCCAGTTTAGGGGATCTGATGCCTTCATACCATTGCACATAAAATAAAGTTAAATAAATTATTTTTTTTAAAAAAATAAAATTAAAAAAGACAGACATATATGCAAGTAAAACACCCATATACATAAACATCAAATTAAATTAAACTGGACAGTGCCTGTCATCTGGGTGAATACATCTCTAACTCTCATAAGTATTGTCTTGAACTTTATGCTTCAGTCAAAAGAATCTTTAATTCTTGCTTTTGGAGTGTAAAATTAATCCTTGAAACTTCTCTGAAGAGTTCCCTCACCCCAGGGAACTGTGAGTATTTCTTTCCTTTTGCATCCTCTTAAGGTAGGAAGGTGGACAGGAAGGTGTTGAGATCCCGTGTTGGCTGACTCCTGCTTCACCTTGTTGTAGAAGCAGACTAGGGTCCCTGCACTTCCTGCTCTCCGTGACCCCCTAGAGGCACTTCTCTGTGTGGCTGTCAGCCCTTGCCAGGTCATTCATAGCCCCAGAAGCCTCTGTGACAAGCTCTGCCTCTCCAGATGAATCCTTTAGGGAGAGCTGGGGATTCCCTGTTATGGAATTGATTTCTGAGAGGTTTTCGTTATTCATGCTGTCAAGAGTGCATGTTTGTTGTGTAGTAGAGCAAGCTAAGGAAACATACATGAGCACACCTTTCGCGCAGTCCACGCTAGCCTACTATTTCACCCAGGACTGGACAAGGGCCGGTACCGACTTTAAGAGTAATCTTTCAGTTTGAGTCAAATAATGTTGATTCTACTCTAGGAGACTTTTCTGTGAGATATCTAGAAACCTTAACTAACTGAGGTACTCTGTAGCCAAAGCAGGCTCTCCTCCCGGAACTCACTTTTATTAGTGCGGGGGTCCTGGATGGGAAAGTATAACCTGGGACACCGCCAGCTTCCTTTCTAGGCTCTGGACATTCTATCCATAAGATAAAAAATTGAATTAGGTCATTGCCAAGGACATTCCAGTTGCCTGGGGAGATGTGCTGTGTGATCCATGTCTATGTAGTTCGGCATGACCTGCCCTCCAGCCAGCCCATTTTACTAGTTCCAACATTATGTGCCTTAAGGTCATTTCACTTCTGCTCAGTCCTATTTTATGATTTTATTTACGATGAGTGAGAAAACAATGAACATCAAAGGAATAATCCTTCCAAGTGAAATGGCAATTATAAAGAAAAGTTCCATGATAACCATCACCAAACACCAAGGGCCTATTTGATTGCCCTGGCTAAGACAAATAGGTCTAAGTGACTTGGCTGGGATCTTGGTGACATCTATGCTAGACTGTGGGGAATTTTGTTTCAGTGAAGGGAGTGGAAAGCGTTTTCCATGAGACAAAATGCAAAGGTGTTAAGAGTGGGTCTGAAAAGGGAGAGGTTTAAACGTGTTCTGCCTAAACTGGACAGATGTGGTGATCTTAAATACAGATAATCACAGTTTGGGGCTGTCCAAACCAATGAATATTTATTTAAAGATTTAAGGAGGAGGTGCTTACTCCAATAGCACTTTTGGGTTCTTTTTGTTCTATTAGTTAAATGGGAGGAAGCAAAGTTGCCTGATAAGAGACTGGAAGGGTCTTGTTATTCTGCACTAACAATAGAAAGAAGTCTAGTGGGGAGGGCAGAGGTAAATTAGCCACCTTTAGAGAAGGATTGATTCCTGTAGGGCCTTGGGTGCCATGCAGCACATACATTTCACTCTAATTAACACCCTTGGGTTCAAGAATTAATGCAGGCCAGAAGGGTAGTGGATTGCTTGCCAGGCATCAAGAGCGCAGGGCCCATTATTATCGCTTCTAATAAAATGTACTCACCCCATACTTTGATCCTTTCTCAAAGACATTCTCCCCTTCCAAACACTCTCATTAACCCCGGCATCATTACCAAGATTAAGGGCTGAAACACTGTATCATTATCTCCAGGGTTTGAGAAGAAAGAGCTAGCCCTGGGAGGCAGGATCTTGTTCAGACCATGGTGAATCCAAAGCGGAAAAGGGATAAGAAATCAGGGCTCCCGATTTTCCTTGTTGGCCCCCAAATAGCACAGCTGATGAAAAGGAATGATGTCAGAATCTGACCCCAGGAAATAGCAAATTCTCGAGTCACCTGTTCACCTTCCTTGCAGCAGAGGGTTTGCGTTTGATGGAAGAGTCCCTGGGAGTTTCTCCTCTCTCCGCTGTGACTGAAGAGACTCACTGCTCCACTAGCTAACATTATTTTACTTTTTGAAAGTCTTACAAACCCCCTCATACGCCTCTATTAGAAAACTTTCCAGCGGTGAGACAAGCGGTTAGAGAATCTGCTCTCCAAGTAATTAAGTGGGGGCGCTGAACATGTAGGTGCAAGACAGCTCCAGGACGCTGGCTTTCCACAGGTAGCAAGCGGCTGCATCATCTGGAGTCTTGTTCACACTATGGATCGCTGGGGTTTTCCTTTCGAGATTCCAAACAAAGTCTTCATTGCCTCCAAATTATGGTTGGTTTTTTTTTTTTTCAATTTTTTTGAGAGAGCTGGTCTGTAGATACCAGTGCCTTCCATGACAACTTGGTTCCAAGCAGATCCCTGTGCAACGTGGCTTCCTTGAGACGATTTTAGATTTTCGGTACTTGCCAAAGAATTTGCAATTTGAGAGGGCAGCTGCTTGCTCCTCGAGTTTCATCTCAAAAGTGTGATGAAGCTCCTGGTACTGGAACCTGCCTCAGAGACTGATGAGAAATTCTGTACTCGGATAAGCCTCCCTGCCAATTATGTATTTAGTAGATCATTGTTAAGGGCCAGCTGACTCCATTTTTTCCTTTTCCTAGATAAACATAATATTAGAATTTGATTTATTTCTATGTTGTTCCCTATGGTGTTTTTTTGTTTTTCTATAATCTTGCCCTAAGCTAAAGGTCAATTTTTTTTAACTTGCTCTTCCCCTATGATTTTGTGATTTATAATTTATAATAGATTTTCTGCCCCCTGCCCCCATAATAGGTTTCTCTGTCAACGCACTAAGCCAGATCAAGCCAATTTGGAAAAGTACAACAACAGGTGATTTGAGCAAAGCAACTCCCAGACTGGTTCTCTAGTCCCAGAGACTGAGATGGGAGAAGCCTGAATTAAAGCAGGGAGATTATATAGGTTGTAGGTGAGGGGTAGTGACGTGTCCACCACAAGCTGAGTTTGGGCCCAAGTATGGTCAAAAGCGGAACTCTTAGGTGGGAACTTGGGCAGCTGGTAACTTCAGAAGAGGAAGCTGCAGCAGCTGGCAAGAATGCAATGCAGAAATAGACTTTTTGGCTGGCACCTTTCCTTTGTTCAAAGACTGAGTGGTGGTGGTGGTGGGTGTGGGGGGGAGGAGGAGGGAGAGGAAAAAGGAGAGGAAGGAGGAGAGGGAGAGGAATGGGATTTTGCAGGTCATGTAGGGGTGACTGGAGGTTCCAGCCAAACGATTTGCACATCATAAATTGTTTCCACTGTTTCATGGTATGTTTTGAGAACTGGCTGACCATAAATGTTTGATGATATGTTCTGAGAACTGGCTGATCACTAACTAAATTAATTGCAAAAATTCTGCTTTCGTAATCACTTGCTGTGTACCCTAGGCTGGAATTTGACTGTATAAAGGATCCCCTGCTTTCAGTCTTGGCCACTTCATTCTCTGACTCCGAGCCCCAAGCTCCCCGCCCCCCATGTCCCTCGCGTGCGTGGCTACTTACCAACTGCCACCATGGATCCCTTCCTTTTCCTGTCTCTCTCCTCTGGTCCAGGCTAAGATTCACAGCTCTCCCACTCTATTTTCCTCTCTGACTCCAACAAAATTGTCTTTAAGTTTCCTTCTGAGTCCGTTTTAAAATTCTTTTATTAATGAGACAAGAGCCCAAGAAGAAAACCTTGATTTTCCTTGATGCAGCGCCTCGGTGGGGCTTCCGGATGCTGAGTTTAGATGTGCACATTAAAGCGAGGTGTGATGATGTATCCTCTCATTCTTTGGGGTTGACTCCTTGAGACTACCCACAAGCTGATGTTCTCTCAAGAGGCAAAAAGCAACAAAGGCTGGACTTGATTTCTGGAGAAACTTGTGAACCTGTGAGAGAAGCCTGGGAAATTCTCAGACACTGGCCCTGATTAAAAGCTGAATTGGCCCTGGAGAGCAGCATACTGTGTAATTTTAAAATTAAAAAATAATTATCTTTTAGGTTTTCAAGTCTGTCCTGAGATTCCTTTAGCTATCATATCCTGTTCAGTGAAAGCCTTTCTGAATTACTGGGCTCATGTCGCTGTTACATTTAACATTGGACTTCCTGTCCATTTTGTAATGAAATATGAGTAAACTTTTTGCATGATAACTTCTTTCAAGTCCCTTTCAGCCTCTTGGCCTTGATTCTGTGGACCCACACCACGGTTTTCCTCTTGGGAAAGTTGAATGTTTGGACTTGCTCACCCCTGCAGCCAGACTCTGTAATAATTGTTAGTGGCTTACTTTCCGAAAGTGCTTGATTGTATCCAATTCCAAGTATACAAAACAGAAATTTTTAAATCCACACAATAAAAAAAATAAGTGGTTCTCAACCTTTCTAACACTATGACCCTTTAATACAGTTCCTCACCTGTAGGGGACCCCAACCATAAAATTATTTTTGCTGTTACTCTGACTGTAATTTTGTTATTGTTATGAATTGTAATGTAAATATCTGTGTTTTTGGATGGTCTTGGATAACCCCTGAGAAAGGGTCATTTGATCCTCAAAGGGGTCGCAACCCAAAGGTTGAGAACCCCTACTTTAGATGTTTTAGGGCAAAAAATGTTCAGACCAAGGAAAAGAAAATCAATATGGGTTTAGGCACTAATGAGAACATTCCAGCCTTTCTGTGAGAGTGGATATAGACTATAACCAGATAAGACTATGATGGGGCACAAGGGTTGTTGCTTAATAAAATTCACCTGTGGTCAGGAGGTTGCGGCAGCAATTTGTTGACAGGAAGTGGTAGGGAGGAGTCAGCTTATTAGGGAAGGCTGAGCATGAAGAATTCTTGGGGGATGAGAAGAGGTGCGATAGGTGAGCTGCTTGCTATTCAGCCCTTCTGGGTAGCAGAATTCCACCTCAACCTTTGAATTCTGACTTCTTTCGAGGGACAGAGGTTTAGATAAGTTCCCTTTGTAGTTTTAAAAGAGTCGGTGCCTGGGGGAACAGAATTCTTGGCCTGACCGCTGCTGGTAGTGGTGGAGGTGCAGTTGCTGACTCGGATAAGAGGTCTGTGATCCTGGTACGGAGGAGGTGGAGATGGGCAGCATGCAGACCAGCACCGGAGACGTGGAGACGGAGGATCCAGTGTCTCTTCTCACCTGTCTGTCTAGCTGAATTGAGGGGCTCCACTCAGTGAGACACCCTGTCTCAAAAACGAAAGCAGGAAAAATAAAGGAAGACACCTCCCAACGTCCAAGTAATACACAGATATAGACAAATACACACCCAAAATTAAAAAATAAATCTTCTAGTGAAGAAGATAACAAATGCAACAAAACAATGAAATGGTAAAAATGAGAAGCAAGATTGGACAAACAGTTGTAAAAACAGAAAGAAAAACGGAACCCTCTGGGAAACAGAATCTGAATGAGGTCCTGATATAATAATGTCTGTGGATGTTTTTTAAAGAAGGCAGTCAAGGCAGAGGGAAGTTATGTACAAAGGTCCTGAGGTCAAAGAAGATTTGGCCAATCAGAGGCAAGGGCCCGAGTTATTAAGACCAATCCCTAGCTGTCGTGAGTTAAGGGGACTTGGTTGCTAGTTAAAAATGCTTACTGATTAGACTTGCAAACAAAAGATCCTTCTATTTCTGCTCCCCATCACCCTTTGCTTTCCTTCCCTCCCTTCCCAGACTTCCTATTTGAAGCCATCTGCTCAGCATGGAGACAAGTATTCTGAGTTAAATGACTGTGACCCTCTCCCTCAAGGGAACTTTCCCAAGGGTGATCCTCATGTCTTCCAACCCTGTGCAAAGACACCTCAGCACAGGACAACTTCACGGAGGTGACAATCACATTTGTTCAGCAACTTCACTCTGAAAATTCCAGTGCTGTGTGCCCTGGGAAACTGCTCCGTGGTCTCCTCAAATGAGAAAAGGGGATCTGCCGGCATGAGCAGCTCTCAGAAGGACTGCTGTCTCCATGAGGAGGCCCTGGCGTGAGCAGCTCTCAGAAGGACTGCGGCTTCCATGAGACCCTGGCATGTAGCCATGATATTTTCTGAAGAGTTTTTATTATTAAAGGTTTTCGGTGAGGTTAAATGTGTGTCTAACTCATTCATAACTGGTGGCTGATGCACGGCTGGATGTCTTTTGTGAGTGTTTAGGCACAGACAGAGAAAGGAATCCAGTGGTGGTAGAAAAGAGAGAAGGAGACAGAGAAAAGGGGTCCCTTTGTGGACCACAGAGGGGGTTCGCTGGAGGATGAAGGATCCGGAAGAGATTAAGGAGGTGAAAGGCCATGCCCTTCCGCTCTCGCACATTCCCGCACTTTCCTCTCTGGTTCTGCAGACAAGACCGTAGTCATCACTTTCCCACAAAGCTCCCTTTGTGCCTCCTGGCTCGCGAGGTGAGGAGACCATGAATCGTGTAGGGGAGAGACTTCAGTGGCCCATGCTTGTCAATAATCCCCTCTGCTGAGACCTTTCTAGCTGCTGACGGTAGGTTTAACTAATGGGATTTCTGGTTTGTGAACATGACCTGTCATGAGAGGAATTAGTCCGCGCCAACACTGGTGAAGAGGGCACTTTCAGTTTGTCTCCTTGGAACTTTGATGACAGCCAAAAGATGTCCCAAATTCTCTTATGCTTCTAAGACCTATGGGGAAACAAAAGAATGGGTTTATGTCTGCTACACAGGAGCTGTTCCATCGGTGACCATTGGCTATGATAACATCAGTAACACATTAACAATGTTTAAAGGCTTATTAGTTTGTGTTTGAATTTGATAGTCTCTCTCTCTCTCTCTCTCTCTCTCTCTCTCTGTGTGTGTGTGTGTGTGTATGTGTGTGTGTGTGTGTGTGTGCGTTGGGGAGGCAGTCCCACGTTAGCTTGCCCAGATCCTAGCATGAGCCTTAGGAATTCACACTCAGACACAGCCTTTCACTGCAGGCCTGTATCAGTGGGGCCATTTCCCCAGCCCCATATTTAGTAGAGCATTCATTTAAGAAATAAGACCATTGGATGACGGTAAAATAGTCACACATGATAACAGCAAAACAGAAGCAACTCATCTCAACAGTATGTACGTGCAAGAGAGGAAAAGAGCCAAACCCGAACACTGACCTTGTTTGCTTGTGTAAAAGAGGACCCCAGCGTCAAAGGCAGCTGGGAAATGCCTTTGGCTCTAGTTTCAAAGTAAAATGTGGCCATTTAACCGATCCTTTGGTGTTTCCTCTTTTTTTTTTTTTTTTTTTTTCAAAAAAAAGTCTAAACTGTTTAAAACTGCAATCCATAGTCAGCCACATGCAGGGAAAGCTGTGCTTTTCGTGGAGCATGAGATGATGCCGTAATCATGTGCACATGGGAATGCAAATGAAGCCCACGAGGCAACAGGACTGAGCACAGTTGAGAAATGGCTGCTCCTGAAAGGGCAGAGGACACATGGATTTCTCTCCTTTTGGTTGGGAGGATCTTGTCATTTGTGGACCCAAGTGAATACATTTGGAGGGAATGTTCCAACCTTGCCCTCTGTTCCCTAAGTCCCAGGCACTTTTGTGTTGTGATGTGCTTCTTACTGTGTGCAGTTGAGAGGGTGGTGATGTATCCATCCCCACAGTGACTGCAGGCATCGGTCTCACAAGCAAAGCATCACCATCTCCGTTGCCTGGTGTTGGACCAGATCACCATGTGTAGCAGCGAAAGTAGGATGGGGACCTGTGTCAGAGAGCTAAACTGGGGTCTTCTTCCCCTCTCCGCTTCGTTAATGCAGCCTTGAGACTTTCTTTCTCGTTTCTACCCAGCTCCCTCACTGCTCCACCTACAGACTCTCCTTTCCGTTTGAACACAGCCCGTGTCTGTCATCTAGTGCCCTGCTACCTCGTCTACAAGTTATCCTAGGGTCCTGACAGTTGTTCAAGGCTCACTGCTGGGAGGCAGCTCCTCCCGGGGAACAGAGTATGACGCGGGCATACTCTGAGAACTCATTAGGTAGCCCTTGAACCTGAGGAACTGAACTTCACAGTGGAAGCCAGCTACAGACATTAGTGGCTGGATATTTCAGTTTCTTGGGAAGCCTGAGGAGAAGCAGAGTGTTTCAGGAGCCGCGTCAGATCTTATTCTTCATTCACCGGCACTCCTGAATGTTTCCACTTGGCACCTGTGAATCTGACCTGCTTTGATATTCTACAGCCATTTGTTCTATCTATCTATCTATCTATCTATCTATCTATCTATCTATCTATCTATCTATTTATTATGTATATAGTATTCTCAGTACTCTTCCTGCACGCCAGAAGAGGGCACTAGATCTCATTACGGATGGTTGTGAGCCATCATGTGGTTGCTGGGAACTGAACTCAGGACCTCTGGAAGAGCAGGCGGCGCTCTTAACCTCTGCCATTTGTTCTTTATAGGAGACTTGATCTTTATAGATGTGTTTCTTTAAAATCTGAAATTCACTCCAACAACTGCAGGATGCTCCTCAGAACATGGCTGCCCTTTCTGAGCACATTGTCATGATGCCCACATACAGAGAGATTTTTCGGTATGAAAAATGAATCTTCGTGGCAATGGTGAGCATTTGTTTTCTAGGCTGGTGAATGTCTAGAGGAGTGGGAGGGTCATGGGCGCGGTCCTCTACAGACGTCTCACTGCCTCGTATCACCAGAAGGCAGTTAGTACTGGGAACTTTGATTCGGGCACAGTGAGCAGAGAGAAGGTTAAATAGGAACAGCCCCATCATAATTTTGGAAGAAGTCACTTTAGCTTCTGACCCAGTTGTTATCTGGGAAGGCAGGAGGGAGGGAAGGGAGGTGGGAAGGTGCTGTGTAGACCCCTCAGACCTGGAATTCATTGGGAATACTGCAGATTTTCTCTGTTCTCATACAAACAAAATAGAGTTATAACAGAGCACTCGTTCCCATTCATCTCAAAGACCTTTACAACAACCTAAAGCCTACAGATTGAAAAGACTAGAAAGCGTGTATTTTGCTCAGAGAGAACATGAATCTTTGACCTCTCTTTCTGGAAGGAATTAAAAAATGGAGAATATCTCCTTTCAATCTCCACTGTGGGCTTAACTACTTCGGAGTCATCTTCTATGCTTTCGTTCTGTTTGGCAATCCACATGCATGAATCACCTGCAAAACTGTGCAGGCCGTTACACACGATTCTGAGAGAGGGCAGAGGGAATTGGGAAACAGCCACTTTATAGGTGCTTTTTCCAGCTGCGTAAAGCCTTTTGCTACGTGTTATGGAAAATGGTGTGTGTTGAAATGTGTTTGTTTTCAGTGACTAAATATAATTTACGGTGTTTCACATATTCTATAAACACCGGATAGAATATTGAACATGGTAGAAAACTATTTTATGCTCTGGAAGAATGAGTTTTTCCCTTTAGTAATCTTTTCCCTTTTATTCCTTGATAATTTCACACATGTATACAGCAAAATGCAATATATATTCTTATTAGCCTTCTACACCTCTAACTTCCCCCACCCCAAACTTCCTGCCCCCTTTTTGATGATCTATTAAGTTTAGTTAGTGCTGCTCACACATGGGTGGATGGATGACCATTGCCAGAGCACTGGAACTCTAAGCAAAGATGACACTCTCAAAGATCAACAAAGCCATATTTACATATGGAACGCTGACTTACTAAATGGCACCCTAGGTGCATACCCTCAAATCATAATGTACAATTGAAGTAATTTACTCTAAAGGATGGAAATGTTTACAAAAGTAGTTCTCATTTCTTTTCTATTGAGAAATTATCTCTCAGACTGCAAAAGAGAAAAGGCTCATCAGTGTATAATGTTTAAATATCTGAACAACATAGGCATTTTTCTTTGCAGCTGAAAATCTTTTGGTAGAAAAAGATTGTGAAGCAGGTCTTCTAATTTAGAGTTTAGTACCACTGTATTTTAATATTATATATAAAAAACCTAGGATCTTCTATTGATTTGTCCTAAAACTCGCCCAGTTTTCTCCTTAATTTTTATTCTTATTGTTTGTAAGCTTCAGGTGTATGGGTGTTTTGCCTGCATGTGTGCCTGTGTACATGTGTGCCTGTGTACATGTGTGCCTGTGTACATGTGCACCCGTGTACATGCATGCCTGTGTATATGTATGTCTGTGTACATGTATGCCTGTGTATATGTATGTATGAGTACATGTATGCCTGTGTACATGTGTGTCTGTGTACATGTGTGCCTGAGTATGTGTATGTCTATGTACACATATGCCTGAGTACATGTGTTCCTGTGTACATGTGTGTCCGTGTACATGCATGCCTGTGTACATGTGTGCCTGAGTATGTGTATGCCTGTGTACATGTATGCCTGAGTACATGTGTGCCTGTGTACATGTGTGCCTGTGTGCATGTATGCCCCTGTGTCCATGTGTGCCTGTGTATGTGTATGCCTGAGTACATGTATGCCTGTGTACATGCGTGCCTGTGTACATGTATGCCCCTGTGCCCATGGAGGTCAGAAAATGGTGCCGGATCCTCTGGAACTGAAGTAACAGGTATTTGTTAGCTGCCATGTGGGTGCCCAGATTCAAACCCAGGTCCTCTAGAAGAGCAATCTGTGTTCTTAACTGCTGAGCCATCTCTTGCTCCCAGTTTCTCTTTAGTGTATAATACTTACTAATAGTGTATCAGAAAAAAAAATCCAAGACAATGTTTTAAATTAATGTTTGATATGAAAGACAAAGTGCATTTAGGAAAGTATCTATTAATATCCACATGTCCTCAGGGAATGGGAACGAATTAAAGCTAGATAATCACTAGACACATGTCTGATGTACATCAAGTTTCATCTTGAGTGGCTTGTTGTGAGGCAGTTGATAGCCAGATAATCACACACCAGTGCTTGAACCATTTGAGAAGCCAAAGGGAGGGTGCAGGCCAGCCACCTTTGTTCAGTATCCTGCATCACAGTGACAGATATGATGAACAGAAGCAGCTTAGGGAGGAAAGACTCATACATGAGGGTCACAATCCGTCACCATGGGACGTCAGAGCAGGAATTCAATGTGGGAATCTGGGGTCAGGAACAATGGAGAGGTGCTGCTTACTGGCTCCCTTCTTCTGGCTTACTCAGCTGGCTTTCTGAGATAGCCTATGCCATCATTACCCGGGCTTCCCCCAACAAGACAGCAGTGGTTGTGGATCAGTAAGGAGCATGGAGATAAACCACTCTAGAGATGGTTTCAGGAAGCAAAATCTGCTTTGTTGCATGTGAGTCCATTATCATGATGGCAGGAAACATGGTGGCAGGCAGGCAGATGTGGTGCTGGAGAAGAGACTGAGAGTTCTACATCTGGATCTGCAGGCAGCAGGAAAGGAGAGTTGGTAACTAGACGTGGCTTGAGCTCTGAAATCTCAAAGCCCACCCCTAGTGATGCACTTCTTCCAACAAGATCACATCTACTTCAACAAAGCCACACCTCCTAACAGTGCCATTCCCTATGTGCCTATGGGGGCCGTTTTTATTCAACCCACCACAGAGAAAACCAGGACAGACTGTGATCATCATTTGTAACCAGGGAGGTTTCAACCGTTTCTCAATTTTTTTTTACTTATTGTGAAGACACAGTCACAGGTCACTGGTTCCATGAAGTAATCTTCCCCCAGAGAAAGAAAGACAAAAACAAAAAGATAAAAAAGAACCAGGAAACAGAAGGCACGTTCCACTCAGAGTTAAAAGGCACTTAAGAAACAAAACATAAAAGAGGGATCATGACAAAATAATAAATTATTATTTCCTAAACAGATAGTTGTGGGACCAGTGTGTCCAGTAGCGTGTCTTGAAAGCCAGGGTACAGAAAAAAGTGTCCCAGCTGTTCAGTTTCTAAACTTGTCCAAGGGAATAATCAAATCGAATCCAACGAAGAAATAAAAAACAGGAGCATGTGACATGCTTACATTTGGCACCAGAAGGCAATGGAGTGCACCCTAATTTCAAGGTCAAAACAGTTCCCTAGGTTCAGTTCAACCGGGGCCATTGTGTCAGGGATGATGTCTTCGCACACACGATGAGTCACGCCTTCTCTGGGACCTTTGAGAGGATGTGTTTTGTTCGGGATATGACATAAATCAAGACTTGGTGTATCCAACTCGGGAGAACAGCAAGAAGAATGTTCCAGGTGACATTTGCTGGTAATCATTACCGGAGATGGGAGTGGAAGATCCGTGACCTCAAGAAAGGTTGACTGAACACAGGGCACGGTGGGCTCTGGGAACGCATAGACGGCAGACCCAGTGGATCATGTGAGAGAGTCAAACAAGAGTACCTAAATATGTAAACCAAGAGAAAGAGTAGCTACAAAACTTTGGGAAAGTGGTCCACAGAATATAAGAAAGAAAATGTACCCTTGTATAGAACCCTCTGCTGTGCTTTGCTCTGAAGTCATTAGTAGTTACGTAGTCAATATTCAAAACAATGGCTAAGGTGGCTAAATGAATAACTGTGTGATGTGATGACACTGGGAAGGTGGGGGTAGGGGTGGGAAGGTTAGTATTTCCATCTCATTAGAGCGTAGTAGGAAGTCGATACTTAGAATCTAAAGTTGATTAACCAAGAAGTACCCATTTAATTATTATACATGAAAAGTGGAAAGAGCTTCTAGAGTTTTCTTATGACTGACAAATGAAAACAATGTTGGGTGTTGGGGCAGGTCAGAAGCGTCTATTTTTTTTTTTATTAGAAGAATAACTGTATTCATTGCCTTACCCACAGCAGCCCTTAGTTTATGCTCTGTGTCTCATAACCTATTTGGTTTAACATTTATGACAGACAAATGGATCCCAATGTGGATAATAAATGATCAACTTAATTGTAACATTTTAATTCAACTTGATTTCTTTTTTCCTTTTTGGGTTTTTCGAGACAGGGTTTCTCTGTAGCTTTGGAGCCTGTCCTGGAACTTGCTCTGTAGACCAGGCTGGCCTCGAACTCACAGAGATCCGCCTGCCTCTGCCTCCCGAGTGCTGAAATTAAAGGAGTGCGCCACCACCTCCTGACCTCAACTTGAGTTTTAAAAGTCCATGTTATTGATTTATTATCAATTAAAATGAAAGCCTTTCAACAGAAAAGAGTCTACTGACTTGCGGTGTTGACCTTGCATGGAGAGGGCTCTGAGAACTGAGAAGCAATTGTCTGTTACACAGTCTAGGCATCAGAGAGGCGATGCTTGTAGCGCATGCACGGTGTCTTTTGTCTCCTGGTGTGACAGTTATGCGTATTTGCCGCCAAACATCTTCTCAGTCAGTGATTGACAGCCGCAGACCCCTGGGTCAAATTAGCACTATTTTAGGAAGGCAGCAGACAACAGCTGGGAAGCATGCAGTATCGAGTACTTTGGGAATATCAAAATAAATTCTGGCATAAGCAAAAGAATGCTGTGTTGGCAGTAGAGGAACTATATTTATGTGCGAGTTGATCACGGCACGGAGTGAGAAGACAGAAGCCAAAATCATTTTCACTTGGATGATGGCGCAGTCGATGCCAAGAGCAGAAGGCAAAGAGTACGCAGGAAATGTGCGCCCCTGTGTTCTCCACACCTGGGTCTTTAGAGCACTGTAGCAAACAGGTTAATCAATGCGATGTCTTGTTGTGGGGTGCCCGCCAGAGCAGACTGCTTTGACAGAGGCTTAAGCCAATAGGAAGTCTTTATCAGGTGGTCAGTGACTACACGAGGTGCTCAGGATCCCAGTGTAACCCCAAGCCTTTCTTGGGGTGAGCTTTTAAGCACAAGACCACATTCTGAGTAGACACAGCTCAGTTAGCAAGGAGTTAGCCAGAAGCAGAACTTGCCGTAGAAGCCAAAAAGCAAGGTTAGGACATTTCGAGACTTTCCCTGAACTCTGTTGATGAGTTGGACTTTGATGAGTTGGGTCTCTGCTTCCATTTTGGCAGGTGGTGCTGGCTACACACTGAGTTTTACAGCCGCGATGCACTTCCGTCATGGTGTCAGCTGTGCAAAGGTCTGGGGCTTGCTAAGGCCTGTCACAGCCTGAGCTCCAAGTCCCACACTCATCCCAATTTTCCTTGGGGTCTGGAGAGCAGGGTGAAGTCAAGAGGGGTTGCAGTCAGCGAGGATGTTTATGACCTTCATCTGGACCTGTGGCTTGAAGTGGGCAGTGGCTTCCACACAGTGGCAGCTCCATTCTGTTCCCTGCAAGCCTGGGTTCAACTATGTTAGCACTTCATTATCTTTTTCCACTTGGGAGATAATAATCCACTTGGATATTTTTTTTTCACTTGTTTAAATCTTCATGAACATTTTTTTTTTCCTGAATTATCCAGTACTTTAATGAAGGGAGAGGACCCAAACCTGTGACTGATATGAGAGAGAGAGAGAGAGCAAATTGGAGAATGATTTGAACTTTCTCTTCAGCATAATAAACACAAGTTCACAAACTTGGATAGAAGAAATTGTCTGATTATTTTATTGTTTCTTATGCAATTGGTGTTGAATTGTATTTGCCATATAGAACATACTGGCAAGAATCACATGAGATGAGCTCGTTATATTCATTTGGCGATGAGAAAAGGGAGTGGAATATGTATCCCATATCAGATATGTCCTACACGGGATTTGAACCTGTGCGTGTATGGCTGGAAACCAAAGTGCTTTCACATCATCAATGTCTTGGTGTGCACACACCTGTTTGGTCTTTAGTCACCATCCCTGCTTGTCCTTGTCGTCCTCTTCATCCTTCCAGGGGTTGGATCCTGCAGTTAAAGCCACTACCCCATAGAAAACAGGGAACTATCATGTGGGAAGTTTCGGGCAGTGTGAGTGAGTGTGGTTCTAGGAACAGCGGCACAGACTTTACCCAGAACTGTGTTAAAAAGTAAAATGGTGAACCTGGACAAGATCTAAATCAGAAACTCTGGGGCTGGGGCCCAGGGACCATCCAGGGTTATAAAAGATCAGTACTTGGTCTCTCTGCTCTGGGTCAATGCAAAGTGTGGGCCAAGGGTTTTCAGCGCCACCCGAGATCTTATTAGAAATGGTCATTCTGGGCCCTGCAGGACGGTTTTGCAGGTAAAGGTACTTGGTGGCCGAGTTTGACCCCTGGAACTTGTGTAAAAGGGGAACCAAGCACAGAGTTGTTGTCCGGCCTCCACACATTTGGTGGAGTGCTTGCACGCCCCCAGCATCGCATACACAATGATAACAATAGCAGTGACAACAATAATAATAGATTAATGCAGACGCATTAACCCCATTCTATAGACTCATGGTTTAGTCTCTCTTAAGGCAGAGCTCTCAAGAGTTCGGGGCCCATGTGTCAGGGACCATTTTCCTAAAGGATAGATTTGTCAGGGACCATCGACCTAAGGGATAGCAGAGGTCATTGGGATTTGTCAGGGACCATTGTCCTAAAGGATAGCAGAGGTCATTGGGATTTGTCAGGGACCATTGTCCTCAAGGATAGCAGAGATCATTGCCCTAAGGATGTTTACAGAGATCCCACCCCTCATCCCAGCTATGTTAACGGAACCTGCCCCTTACTCCAATGTTAATGGATCACATGTTTCAGCTTACACCAGGTGTTGACTGATGACCTTCAGTTACCCCGGCAGAGTTCCTGCCTACCCCTACCTCCACCCCATTCAAGGGCTATATAAGCTGTAACTTTCACCCCAATAAACGGAGACCTTGACAATAGAATCTTGCTTGGTTTCCTTCCTCTTTTCAGCTCATGTCTTTCAGGTTAGCGCCCCTTCAGAGGACCCTGAATAGCTGACCCTGCCGGCGGGGTTACACCCATGAATTCCAGGTGTGCTAAATCTAAGTGCTAAATCGATTGCAGAAAATGTCTCTGATTTTGCAAGTGGAGGTCAGGAAGGAGATATTGGGACCCAGCCCTACGCACTATTTTTGCTTCTGATTGCCGAATGGTGAAGACCTCAGGCCACGAGTGCTCCTACCGCCATCTGTTTCCTCACAAATAGTCCAAAAGTTGAGGGCTAATGTCTTAGTCTCAAACCTCTAGAAGCAGGAAACAAAATGAGTGTTATTCAAACATTTTTTCATGGTGACAAAAAGCCAATACTAAATCTTCACAGAAAGGCACTATATGAAAGGAGTAAGTTGTATCCAGACAGGATCTACACTTTAATAGAAAGGCAGTCGGGACTGTAGTGGCTGTCAAATAGCTGAGACAGTTCTTGACAAGATGGGATGTAGACCATCTTCTTTCTAGTTCTGAGTCGATGGTCTGTGTTCCCTCCCAGGCCTCACGCGAACCAGCAGGGTGTGGGAAGGCATTTGGAGAGAGGCGGCTACTTACTCCACTCTCATTGCTTTCTGTGGTAGTATCTTGTGGTATTTTTTTTTAAGCTGAGAGAACTTTATAGAACCTTTAGATCGCATTTTCATTTCAGGATTAAGATGCTGTCCTTTATTTATGGCTAGAAACCAATTATGAGTGAGTACATCCCATGTTCATCTTTTTGGGCCTGGGTTACCTCACTCAGGATGGTGTTTTCTATTTCCATCCATTTGCATGCAAAATTCAAGATATCATTGTTTTTTACCGCTGAGTAGTACTCTAATATGTATATATTCCACAGTTTCTTCCTCCATTCTTCCACTGAAGGGCATCTAGGTTGTTTCCAGGTTCTGGCTATTACAAATAATGCTGCCATAAACATAGTTGAACAAATGCTTTTGTAATATGATTGGGTATCTCTTGGGTAAATTCCCAACAGTGGGATTGCTGGGTCCTGACTGTGAGGTTCAGGTAGTTTAGATTCAGGGTATGAGTTCTCTCACTGAATTTTAAATTCCTCAGTGTAAAGGGCAAACACTATCTGATGGAGGACTCTCATTGGCTAATAAAGAAACTGCCTGGCCCATTTGATTGGCCAGCCCTTAGGTGGGTGGAGTAGACAGAACAGGGAAAAGGAAGTGAGGTAGACGGCTCAGACAATTGCCCTGCCTTTCCTTTCTGAGCGAGATGTGATGAAGCCAGCCTCCAGATCAGATGTGCTGAATCTTTCCCGGTAAGACACCATTCATGGTGTTACACAGATTATTAGATATGGGTTAGTCAAGATGTGAGTAAGAGGCTGAAAATAATGGGCCAGGCAGTGTTTAAAAGAATACAGTTTCCGTGTAATTATTTCGGATAAAGCTAGCTGGTGGCTGGGAGCTGGGTGGCGGGAAGCTGGCCGGTAGCTCCTCACTACAACTATCTTTATCTTATTACCTGGATAGCCTAGGAAAGTGTGTAGTATGTAGGACGGACACATAAATGTTTGAGTGGACGGGGATTTGCTTAAACTTGTTAATGATTAAAGCTGAACGAAAAAGGTTCTCTGGCTTTCAGCCAGGTGGTTTTCCGGTTGTACCATTTGATTCCATAGTCACTAAGGCCCTATAAATATGGCGCCATTTATGCTGCTACTTAACCATAACAGATGGCTACCATTCTTGAGGAGTGTATTCTCCTGACTGGTTCACACTGACATCAGGTATTGGCAGATCAAAGCCAATCAAGGGCTTTCATGGCAGAGGCTCTACCCTCTTTTCTCTACCTCACACAAAGAACAAACTTACATTGTGGATGGTCCCCCAACAATCTAGTTAGTATACCGCTAATCTGGAAAAATGATTTTGTAAACCACTTTCCTTTCCTGAGAGAACAGGTGCTAAACTTATTTACTAAATAGAGAAAGAACGAGATGATGGGGTTGGAGCAATGACTCCATTCTTAAGCAATGACTCTGATTGCTCTTCCAAAGTCCCTGGCCTCATTTCCCATAAACACACAACAGTTTACAACTGTAATTCTAGTCTGGGAGGTTCTGACACCCTCTTCTGTCTTTCTCCAGCACCAGGAATGCATGTGAGGAAGGCATGTACACCAGCAAAACACCCATGCACATGAAATAAAAATAATTTCTTTTTAAAGAGAGCAAAAGTAAAGGCAATCTGTACATATCAATACTTGTCTTAAGAGTCAACAATTGTCCAGAAAGTGTTTTCAGGTCAGAACCTGAACCACAGTACAGACAGAAACACGTGTGTTCAATTCCCTTCTCTCTTCATGTCTCCATCCCTGGGCAGCCACTGGCATGTTCCCTGTCACGGCAAGTTGAAATTTATTTAAGTACAGTCTAAGGTACACTTTTGTGTGTCATTTGTTTTACTTAGCATAATTGTTTTTAGTTTTATACATTGTTTCTGTGTGTGAGAGTAATAGACCTTGACTTTTTAATTCTCAAGTGGTGTTTCATCAAATGTCCCCAATGCACGCCCCTGTCTTTGTGGTTTGAATATTAAATATCTCTTACAGGGGTCATGTGGTGGTGAAGGTTTAGTTCTGAGTTGCCGTTTGCAATTTTAGAGGCTCTGGAAACTGCAGGAGGTCGCTGCAGGAAGTGGGTTTCTAGGAATATGTTTGGGTGCTGGGTCTTGCTCTAGCCCCTCTTTGTCTGCTATGAGGGGACCACCCTCTGGCACACGTTCCTGTGATGGTGATGTCACGTCTCACTCCTGTCTCAGAATCAGCAGATCCAAGGACCATGGACCAAATCTCTGCAACCATGACGCAAAGACATCCTTTCTCCTTACGTTGTTCCTGCTGGTTTTGTCTCAGTGCACTAAGACTGATGTTCCTATCATAGACTCAGTTATCATGAATTTGTGGCCATAGCAACTAAACTAAAATAGATGCTCATGCCCAAATCTTTACACGAACTTATACTTTCATTTCACTTGAGTAGATAATAAGTGGTAGGTGTGAATGATACAGCAAATGCAGCTAGAAGGTGAGAAAACTGAAAAATACCAAACAACTAAACCATTTTATATTAAAAATCCAGCTCCTAGAGGAGCGCCAGTTGCCCTGCGCCCTGGCAGCAGTTGGTGTGGTTGCTGTGAGCCTTAGTCATCATAGTGGGAGGGCAATTAATGCTTCACACTCTGTTTTCATTTATATGTTCCTAGTGACAGGTGATCTTTAGCGTTTTTGAGTCCTTACTTGAGATCTGCATCATTCTTGTTGGGTCAAGCATCAAATGACCTTTAGGAGTTTTCCATCTATTATAAGACTAAGCCTATCTATGCACACATATATGTTTAAAACATGTAAATATAAATGATTGTGTGTGTGTATATAGACACATGCTTGCTTTACAAACATGTCTCCCACTCCATGAACTGCCTTAAAAGCTCCAAACTATAATATTAAAATAACAAAATATTTTAATTTTGATGAATAAAATTCAATGACTTTTGTCATTTTGTTTTCTGTTTGCTAAAATTAAGAAATCTCCAACAAACTTGATGTTAGTAGGATCTTTTCCTGTATTTTCTAAGTTCTGTAGTTTAAACTGTTGTATTTAATCTTTGATTTATTTTGAGTTAATTTTGAAAAAGTATCAAAATTATCTCAGATATTGCTGGGAACTATCTGCCAGTATCCCAACACTATTTGCTAGATTGATTTTCTTTTCCTCACTGAATTGGACTGGTACATGTGTTGAGACACACATGCCTCTGAGCCTAACTCTATAATTTCTTCATCTCTCTTTACGGTACTGTGCTGTCTTAATTGCTGTAACATTATAAGCCTCAAAAGAAAGCAGTATTGTGCAAATCTTCCAAATCTGTATTCTTTTCAAAGTTAGTTTGGCTATTTGAGGCTTTACAATTTTTCATATGCATATAAGAATAAACTTGTTGATTTGGACAGAAATGGCTGCTTTGATTTGGGGATAATTTCCACTGAGACTATAAAATCAATTGATGGGAATCCATTTCTTACAACACAGAATTTTCCAACTTATAAATGTAGTATATTTTATCATTTACTTAAATTTTATTTACTTTAACATTTTGTTTTACACATTGAATTTCATATTTGTCTCTATCTAATATTTCAGTGCCATAAAATCATGTTTATTTTGATATCAATTATTATTGCTTGCTACTATTACTCATTTGTTATTATTATTAATTGGTAATGATTTTTATTGACTACATGCTCTTTCAGCCGTGTTTATTCACACTCATTTAAGTAGCTTCTGCAGGATTTCCTGCATAAATAATTGTTCATGGGGAAAGCATTACTTTTTCTTCCAAATCGTGGAACTGTTATTTGCCTTGCCGTATTGCACTGGAACTTATTGTATTAGGCCAAATAGAAGTAAGGAGAGTAAATGCCTTTGCTTTGCTGTCTTTCTTAGGGAGGACAACCAGGTACTTGTGTACTGTAATTTTTCTTGTGGATATTCTCCAGTAGGCTAAGATTTTAATTATCTTCTTAGTTTATTGAGGGATTGTTTAGAAAGTCAGGAATTAGAGATAGATTTCATCAAGTGCTTTTTCTGTATATACTGAGGTGATAATAGAGGATTTTTCATTTTAGTCTTTTGATACAGAAAACTACGCTGAATGACTTTTGGTAGGTGTGCCAATCTGGTATTCCTGAGGCAAACCCAGTTAACCACAGTGTAACTTCTTTCTTTCTTTCTTTCTTTCTTTCTTTCTTTCTTTCTTTCTTTCTTTCTTCCTTCCTTCCTTCCTTCCTTCCTTCCTTCCCCCTCCTTTCCTCCCTGCCTCCCTCCCTCTCTCCCTCCCTCCCTCCCTCCTTCCTTCCTTCCTTCCTTCCTTTCTCCCTCTGTCTCTTTCATCTTTTGGAGTCAATTTTAAGATACTTTCTGAGAAGTTTTACAACTGTTCCCATGAAGAAATTGGTTTATGGTTTCTTCTTATTGTATATTTCTTCCTGTCTTAATGTCCTGTCGAGGTTAACTAGACCAATCTTGGGCATCTTTCTTTTTTTTCATTAATTTTGAGGAAGACTTTATGCAGAATTAGTATCCTACTTTTCTGTAAGAATCTTGATGGTTTATCAGTGAGGCCATCTGGGCAGAAGATGTCATTGTAATAACATTTGTAAGTAAAAACTGAATAACTGTTCAGGGCATCTCTTTTCCTGAAGTATCCTTGATAGTCATGGTCTTTTGAGAAGTTTGTCCATTTCATATAAGTTTAGCAGGCTGGCGACGTGGCACTGTGGGTAAAGGCGCTTTTGCCAAGCCTGTTAACCTTAGTTAAATCCTTGGCATCCGTGTGGTGGAAGGAGGGAAGCAACTCCCACAAGTCGGCTCTGATTCCACATGTGTGCTGTGGCATGCATCTACCCCACATAAATGTAAATAAATCACTAAAACATGCAAAATTACAACTGGTGTTTAATTTAGTCAGTCTCATCTTTTAAAAATCTAAATCATTATTATGTCCTTCTGTCCTTCTGTCCTTCTGTCCTCTACTCAGTTTCACTTTGACAGCCGCTCTCCACTTCCATCTGTTTTCTCACAAAAGTCAGGGAGGGGAGAGGCAGGGAGGGGAGCAGAGAAAATGTAGAGCTCAATAAAAATCAATGAAAGTGTCATAATTTTGTTCTTCTTTATGGCTTAATAAAACTCTCATGTGTGTATATGTATATCTATCATCTATCTGTCTATCTATCTACTATCTATCTATCATCTATCTATCTATCTATCTATCATCTATCTATCTATCTATCTATCATCTATCTATCTATCATCTATCTATCTATCTATCAATCATCTATCTGTATATCTATCTATCATCTATCTATCTATCTATCTATCTATCTATCTATCAATCAACATTTCCTCCTCTATTCATCTGTTTATGGACACCTAGGCTGTTTTGTAACTTGACTATTGTAATTGGCACTGTCACAGTAAGCCTGAATGTGCAGTTGTCTTTGTAACATTCTGACTTGGATTTCTTGGGGTCTATTCTCAGGAGTGGCATAGCTGGATCATATGGTAGATCTGTTTTTAGTTTCTGAGGAACGTTCATACTGAATCCCATAGTGACTGAATTAATTGAATTCTCATGAGAAGTATATGAAAATTCCTTTTCTCTGTATCCTCGTCATTAGTCAAACAATCAGAGACTCACAACTAGTCTCATTGTCAGTTCTTGGATTCTTGAACTACTTGAGCACTTTCCAGAATGTTCTAAAGCGAACTCCAATAGTCCAGGAAATCTTAACAAAATGAAAAGTGATTTTGTATCAAATTATAATCTTCTGCCCAAAAGTAGACCCAATTACCAGAATGAGAATTAACTTGTAGAGTTGGAGAAAATCTTGGCCATTTCTTCATCTAATACATGATCACTATATAGAATATAAAAGAACACCTAAACCCTCCCACATATTATACAACCAGTAAATGGGCAAATGAACAGTTCTGAAAAAATGAAATACAAATGGCCAACACCTATATGGGAAGGAAACGGATTCAACATTGTTAGCCATCTGAGAAATGCAATCGAAGTATGTCAGTTCTACAGCAAATACAGATGAGGATGTGGGGAGGAAGAAACCCTTAGCACTGTTAGCGGGGACACATTAGTGTAGTCACTATGGAAATCAGCATGGAGAGTTGGGAAGAAGCTAAAATAGGATTGCCATGTTACCCAACTAGACTACGCATGGCTACGTATGTGAAAGATTCTACGCCAACACACCACAGAGATAGCTGAACGTCCATGTTTATTGTGGTATTATTCACAGAGACCAGGTAACGACTCAAGCTAGGGATCAAACAACAAATGGGTGGATAAATTGGAATGGTTTTGATTCAGACATAGAAGTATGAAATTATGTCATTTTTGAAACTTGATGAAACTGGCTATCCTTATTTTAATGAAATAAGCCAGAATCACATAATCAAATATTACAAGTTCCGAAGGCCAGTAAAAGAGTCAGAGGCAGCTCCTGCTCCCACTGCTAGGAGTCCTACAAGAAGACCAAGCTAAACAACTGTCACACATATACAGAGGACCTAGCTCAGTCCCATTCGGGTTCCTTGGTTGTCACTTCGGTCTCTTTGAGCCCAGGTTAGATGAGTCTGTGGGTTTATTGTGATGTCCTTGACCCCTCTGGCTCCTACAATCCTTCCTCCCTCTCTTCAGCAGGCTTCCTTGAGCTTAGCTTAGTGTTTGGCTGTGGTTCTCTGCATCTGTTTCAGCAGCTGCAACCAGCTGCTGGATGGAGCCTCTCTGATAACAATTGGGTGGTAACAATCCAAGTACGTATCACAGGCAAGAAAGACTATAGGTCAAAGGTTGTGTTAGCTGGGTTGGTGTTCCAGTTCCTCCAATGGAAGTCTTGCCTGGTCACAGGAGATGGCCAGTTCAGGCTATGTATCTCCTATTGCTAGCAGTCTTAGCTGGGGTCGTCCTTGTAGATTCCTTGGTGTTTCCCTGGCACTAGGTTTTTACCTGACTCTGAAATGCCCCCCCCCCCCCATTCAGTCATCTCTTTCAGTACTCTCTTCCACCCCAACCTGACCCCTCATGTTCACACCCACCCTAGTGCATCCTCAAAATCTCTTCTATTTGCCTTCCACAGGGAGATCCAAGTGTCCCCCTTGAGTCCTTTTTGTGACCTAGCCACTCTGGGTCTGTGGATTGTAACATGGTTATCTTTTATTTTATAGTTAATATTTATTTATAAGTGAGTACATACCATGTTTGTCTTTCTAGATCTGGGTTGCCTCACTCAGGATCAATTTTTCTAGTTCTATCCACTTCCCTGGGAAATTCATGATGTTATTGTTTTTAATAGCTGAGTAATACTCCATTTTGTAAATGTACTTCATTTTCTTTATCCATTCTTCAGTTGAGGGACATCCAGGTTGATTCCAGGTTCTGACTGTTACAAATAAAGCTGCTATGAACATAGTTGAGCAGGTGTCCTTGTGGTATGATTGATCATTCTTTGGGTATGCCCAAGAGTTGAATAGCTGGGTATTGAGGTAGATTAATTCCCAACTTTCTGAGAAACTGCCATATTGATTTCCAAAGTGGCTGTATGAGTTTGCACTCCCACTAGCAATGGAGTTTTCTCCTTGTTCCTCATTCTCCCCATCATAAGCAATCATCAGTGTTTTTAATCTTAGCCATTCTGACAGGTGGAAGATGGTATCTCAGAGTTGTTTTGATTAGCATTTCGCTGATGACATAGGGTGCTGAGCATTTCTTTAAGAGTTTCTCAGCTATTTGAGATTCTTTTTTTGTGAATTCTCTGATAAGATCTGTACCCCATTTTAAAATTGGATTATTTGGTTTTTTGTTGTCTAGTTTCTTGAATTCTTTATATATTTTGGAAATCAGCCCTATGTCAGATGTAGGATTGATGAAGATCTTTTCCCATTATGTAGACTGCTGTTTTGTCTTGTTGACTCCGTCCTTTGCCTTACAGAAGCTTTTCAGTTTCATGAGGTCCCACTTATTAATTTTTAATCTCAATGCCTGTGCTATTGGTGCTCTTTTTATAAAGTTGTCTCCTGTGCCATATTTCAAGGCTATTTTCCACTTTTCTTTTGTTAGGTTCAGTGCATCTGGTTTTATGTTGAGATCTTTGATCCACTTGGGCTTGAGTTTTGTGCAGGGTGATAGATATGGATTTATTTATATGACCACATTGAGTTTTGCCAATATCATTTGTTGAAGATGATTTCTTTTTCCATTGTATAATTTTGGCTTCTTTGTTGAAAATCAGGTTTGCATAGGTTTGTAGATTGACATCTGGGTTTTCAGCTTGATTCTGTTGATCCACCTGTTTATTTTCATGCCAACACGATGCAGTTTTTATTACTTTTGCTCCATAGTAAAGCTTGAAATCAGGAATGGTGATACCTTCAGATCTTTATTGTACAGGATAGTTTTAACTATTCTGGACCTCCCGCTCCCCCGCCCCTATGAAGTTGAGTATTATTCTTTTAAGGTTTGTAAAAGATTGTTTTGGAATTTTAATGAGGATTGTGATGAATCTTTAGATTGCTTTTTGTAAGATGGCCATCTTTACTGTGTTAATCCTATGATCCATGAGAATGGAAGATCTTTCCATTTTCTGATAATCTTCAATTTCTTTCTTCAAAGACTTTGAGTTCTTGTCATACAGATATTTCACTTGTTTGGTTAGAGTTACTCAAAGATATTTTAAGTTATTTGTGGCTATTGTAAATGGTGTTATTTCACTGATTTCTTTCTCAGTCTGTTTATCATTTATATATAGGAGGGATACTGATTTTTTTGAGTTATTTTTATATACAGCCACTTTACTAAATGTGTTTTTCAGCTGTAAGAGTTCCCTTGTTGAATTGTTTGGGTTGCTTGTCATATTTGTGAATAATGATACTTGGAATTTTTCCTTTTTGATTTGTATCCATTTGATCTCCTTTAGTTGACTTACTGCTCTAGCTAGAACTTCAAGTACTATATTGAATAGATATAGAGAAAATGGGCAGCCTTGTCTTATTCCTGATTTTAGTAGAATTAATTTAAGCTTCTCCCCATTTAATTGGATGTTGGCTGTTAGTTTGCTGTATATTGCTTTTATTATGGTTAGTTATGTCTCTTGTATCCCTGATCTCTTCAAGACTTTTTACCATGAAAGGGTATTGGATTTTGCCAAAGGCATTTTTAGCATCTAATGAGGTGATCATGTATTTTTTCCTTTGTTTATATGGTGGATTACATTGACAGGCTTTTGTATATTGAACCATCCCTGCATTTCTAGGATGAAGCCTATTTGATCATGGTGGATGATTTTTTTTGATGTGTTCGTGGATTTGGTTTGCCAGCATTTTATTTTTTGCATCATTGTTCATGAGGGAAAATGGTTTGTAATTATCTTTTTTGTTGAGTATTTGTGTGCTTTGACTGTAGCCTCAAAATAATTTGTCAATATTATTTCTGTTTCTGTTTTATGGAATAATCTGAGGAGAGTTGATTAGCTCTTCTTTGGAAGTCTGGTAGAATTCTGCACTGAAACCATCTGGCCCTGGGCTTTTTTGGTTGGAGACTTTTAATGACTGCTTTTATTTCATTAGGGGATATAGGTCTGTTTAAATTGTCTATCTGATCCTTATTTTTTAACATATATAGTGTTCTGTTTGCATGTATGCTTGTAGTTCAGAAGAGGTCTTCAGATCTCATTACAGATGGTTGTGAGTCTCCATGTGGTTGCTGGGAATTGAACTCAGGACCTCTGGAAGATCAGCCAGTGCTCTTAATCTCTGAGCCATCTCTCTAGCCTGTTTATCTGACGTAAGTTGTATCTACCAAAAATTTTATTCCTTTCTTTTAGATTTTCCAATTTTGGGGAGTACAAGTTTTTGAAGTATGACCTACTGATTCTTTGAATCTCCTCGGCGCCTGTTGTTATGTTCCTTTTTTTTGTTTCTGATTTTGTCAATTTGGTTATTCTGTCTATAATTTTTAGTTAGTTTGGATAAGGGTTTGCCTATCTTGTTAATTTTCTCAAAGAGCCAACTATTTGTTTCATTGATTATGTATATTGTTCTCTTTGCTTCTGTTTTGTTGATTTCAGCCTTCAGTTTGACTATTTCCTGTTGTCTCCTCCTCTTTGATGCATTTTCCTCTTTTTGTTCTAGAGCTGTGAGGACCGTTATTAAGTCATGGGTCTGATAGTTCCCTAACTCCTTCATGTAGGCACTTAGTGCTGTTATTAAGTCATGGGTCTGATAGTTCCCTAACTCCTTCATGTAGGCACTTAGTGCTGTTATTAAGTCATGGGTCTGATAGTTCCCTAACTCCTTCATGTAGGCACTTAGTGCTGTTATTAAGTCATGGGTCTGATAGTTCCCTAACTCCTTCATGTAGGCACTTAGTGCTGTTATTAAGTCATGGGTCTGATAGTTCCCTAACTCCTTCATGTAGGCACTTAGTGCTGTTATTAAGTCATGGGTCTGATAGTTCCCTAACTCCTTCATGTAGGCACTTAGTGCTGTGAACTTTCCTCTTAACAGTTCTCATTATGTCTCATAAATTTGAGTATGTTGTACATTCATTTTCATTTAATCTGGAAAGTCTTTAATTTCTTTCTTTATTTCTTCCTTAGCCCAGCGGTAATTCAGTAGAGAGATCTTCAGGTTTCATGAGTTTGTAGGTTTTCTGTTGTTTCTGTTGCTGAAATCCAGCTTTAATCCATGATGGTCTGATAGAATACAGGGAGTTATTTCAATATTATTGAATCTGTTGAGACTTGTTTTATGACCAAGCATGTGGTCAGTTTTAGAGAAGGTTCCATGAGGTACTGATAAGAAAGTGTATTGTTTTGTGTTTGAGTGAAATGCTCTGTAGAGATCTGTTAATCCTATTTGATTCATAAGTATAATTCTCTATTTAGCTTTGAATGGATGACCTATCTATTGGTGGGAGTAGGGTTTTAAAATATCTCATTATCAACGTGTGAGGGTAAATGTGTGGTTTAAATGTTGGTAGTATTTCCTTTACAAGTGTGGGGGCCCTTGTGTTTGGGTCATAGATGTTGAGAATTGAGAAGTCATCTTGGTGGATTTTTCCTTTGATGAGTATAAAGTGTCCTGTCCCATCTCTTTTGATTATTTTTTATTTGAAGTCTATTTTCTTAGATATTAGAATAGCTATACCAGTTTGCTTCTTGGAGTCATTGGCTTCAAAAATCTCTTTCCAACTGTTTACTCTAAGATAATGTCTATCTTTGATGTTGAGGTATATTTATTGTATGCAGGAGGAGAATAGATCCTGTTTTTATATCCATTCTGCTGGTCTGTTTTTTTTTTCTTTTTTTTTTCTCATGGTTTATTTTTTTTTATATTTAAATTTCCATCTCCTTCCCTCCTCCTCCCCCCTCCCTCCCCTCCTCCTCCCCCTTCCCTCCCCTCCTTCTCCCCCTTCCCTCCCCTCCCCTCCACCCATACCTCCCCTCCCTCCCTCTCAAGGCCAAGGAGCCATCAGGGTTCCCCACTCTATGCTAAGACCAAGGTCCTCCCAACTCCCCCCAGGTCCAGGAAGGTGATCGACCAAGCTGAGAAGGCTCCCACAGAGCCCGTCCATGAAGAACAATCAGAGCCCAGCGCCATTGTCCTTTGCTTCTCAGTCAGCCTCCGCTGTTGGCCACAGTCAGAGAGCCGGGTTTGGTCGCATGATCCATCAGTCCCATTCCAACTGGAGTTGGTGATCTCCCATTAGTTCTGTCCCACCGTTTCCATGAGTGAATGCACCCCTCTCGTTCCTGACTTTCTCCCTCATGTTCTCGCTCCTTCTGCTCCTCATCGGGACCTTGGGAGCTCAGTCCAGTGCTCCAATGTGGGGCTCAGTCACCTTCCCCATCTGTCGCCAGCTGGAGGTTCCCTCACGGTCCTGACTTTCTTTCTCATGTTCTCTCTCCTTCTGCTCCTCATCAGGACCTTGGGAGCTCAGTCCGGTGCTCCAAGGTGGGGCTCTGTCATTTTCTTCGTCTATCGTCAGGTGGAGGTTCTATGGTGATATGCAAGAAATCCATCAGTATGGCTATAGGAACTGGCCTTTTCAGGCTCCCTCTCCTCAGCTGCCCAAGGAACTAACTGGGGGCGTCTCCCTGGAAACCTGGGAACCCCTCTAGGGTCAAGTCTCTTGACAACCCTCAGGTAGCTCCTTAAATTAAGATATATGCTTCCCTGCTCTCATATCCACCCTTCCTATATCCCAAGCACCCCATTCCTCCGAGCTCCCCCCGCTCTCCCCTTCACACTTTTCTCTCCCCATCTTCCCTTGGCCCAGTCTTGCCCAACCCTCAAGTTCCCAATTTTGCCTGGTGATCGTGTCTACTTCCAATATCCAGGAGGATTACTGTATCTTTTTTTGGGAGTTCACCTTCTTATTATCTTCTCAAGGATCCCAAATTTATAGGCTCGATGTCCTTTAATTATGGCTAGAAACCGAATATGAGTGAGTACATCCCATGTTCATCTTTATGGGTCTGGGTTACCTCACTCAGAATAGTGTTTTCTATTTCCATCCATTTGCCTGCAAAATTCAAGATGTCATTGTTTTTTACCGCTGAGTAGTATTCTAGCATGTATATATTCCACAGTTTCTTCATCCATTCTTCCACTGAAGGGCATCTAGGCTGTCTCCAGGATCTGGCTATTACAAATAATGCTGCTATGAACATAGATGAGCATATGCTTTTGTTGTATGATTGGGCATCTCTTGGGTAGATTCCCAATAGTGGAATTGCTGGGTCCTGGGGTAGGTTGATCCCGAATTTCCTGAGAAACCGCCACACTGCTTTCCAAAGTGGTTGCACAAGTTTGCATTCCCACCAGCAATGGATGAGTGTGCCCCTTACCCCACAACCTCTCCAGCAAAGGTTATTATTGGTGTTTTGGATTTTAGCCAATCTGACAGGTGTAAGATGATATCTCAAAGTTGTTTTGATTTGCATTTCCCTGATAGCTAGGGAGGTTGAGCATGACCTTAAGTGTCTTTTGGCCATTCGAACTTCTTCTGTTGAGAATTCTCTGTTCAGTTCAGCGCCCCATTTTTAATTGGGTTAATTGGCATTTTACCGTCTAGTCTCTTGAGTTCCTTATATATTTTAGAGATCAGACCTTTGTCAGTTGCAGGGTTGGTGAAGATCTTTTCCCAGTCAGTAGGCTGCCTTTGTGTCTTAGTGACAATGTCCTTTGCTTTACAGAAGCTGCTCAACTTCAGGAGGTCCCATTTATTCAATGTTGCCCTTAAAGTCTGTGCAGCTGGGGTTATGCATAGGAAATGGTTCCCTGTGCCCATTTGTTGTAGAGTACTTCCCACTTTCTCCTCTATCAAGCTCAATGTGTTCAAATTAATATTGAGGTCTTTAATCCATTTGGACTTGAGTTTTGTGCATGGTGATAGATATGGATCTACTTTCATTCTTCTACAGGTTGACATCCAGTTATGCCAGCACCATTTGTTGAAGATGCCCTCTTTCTTCCATTGTGTACTTTTGGCTCCTTTATCCAAAATCAGGTGTTCATAGGTTTGTGGTTTAAGATCCGGGTCTTCTATACGATTCCATTGGTCAACTTCTCTGTTCTTATGCCAATACCAAGCCGTTTTCAATACTGTAGCTTTGTAATAGAGTTTGAAGTCAGGGATGGTAATGCCTCCAGAAGAACCTTTATTGTATAAGATTTTTTTGGCTATCCTGGGTTTCTTGTTTTTCCATATAAAGTTGATTATTGTCCTCTCAATCTCTGTGAAGAATTTTAATGGGACCTTGATTGGGATTGCATTGAATCTATAGATTGCTTTTGGTAGAATTGCCATTTTTACTATGTTGATCCTCCCAATCCACGAGCAGGGGAGATCCTTCCATTTTCTGGTATCCTCTTCAATTTCTTTCTTCAAAGACTTAAAGTTCTTGTCAAATAAATCCTTCACTTCCTTGGTTAGCGATACTCCCAGATATCTTATGCTATTTGTGGCTATTGTGAAAGGTGATACTTCTCTGATTTCCCTCTCTGCTTCCTTATCCTTTGTGTATAGGAGGGCGACTGATTTTTTGGAGTTGATCTTGTATCCTGCCACGTTACTGAAGGAGTTTATCAGCTGTAGGAGTTCTTTGGTGGAGTTTTTGGGGTCGCTTATGTATACTATCATATCATCTGCAAATAATGAAAGTTTAACTTCTTCCTTTCCAAATTGAATCCCCTTGATTCCCTTATGTTGTCTTATTGCTATTGCTAGAACTTCAAGCACTATATTGAAGAGATAAGGAGAGAGTGGACAGCCTTGTCGTGTTCCTGAATTTAGTGGGATAGCCTTGAGTTTCTCTCCGTTTAATTTGATGTTAGCTGTCGGCTTGCTGTAAATAGCTTTTATTATATTTAGGAATGACCCTTGTATCCCTAATCTCTCCAAGACCTTTATCATAAAAGGGTGCTGAATTTTGTCAAATGCTTTTTCAGCATCTAATGAGATGACCATATGGTTTTTTTCCTTCAGTTTGTTTATATGATGGATTACATTAATAGATTTTCGTATGTTGAACCAGCCCTGCATCTCTGGGATGAAGCCTACTTGATCGTAATGGATAATTTTTCTAATGTGTTCTTGGATTCGGTTTGCCAGTATTTTATTGAGAATTTTTGCGTCAATGTTCATGAGTGAGATTGGCCTGTAATTCTCTTTCTTGGTTGAGTCTTTGTGTGGTTTAGGTATCAGGGTAACTGTAGCTTCATAGAAGGAATTTGGCAGTGACTCTTGTGTTTCTATATTATGAAATACCTTAAGGAGTATAGGTATTAGGTCTTCTTGGAAGTTCTGGTAGAATTCCGCATTGAAACCATCTGGTCCTGGGCTCTTTTTGGTAGGGAGGTTTCTGATAACAGTTTCTAATTCTTCGCGACTAACAGGACGATTTAGAGCATTTACCTGGTCCTGGTTTAATTTTGGTATATGGTATTTATCTAAAAAACTGTCCATTTCTTTTACATTTTCCAATTTTGTGGCATACAGGCTTTTGTAGTAAGATCTAATGATTTTCTGAATTTCCTCTGTGTCTGTGGTTATGTCCACCTTTTCATTTCTGATCTTGTTAATTTGCGTGTTCTCCCTCTGCCGTTTGATTAGTTTGGCTAAGGGTTTGTCAATCTTGTTGATTTTCTCCAAGAACCAGCTTCTTGTTTCATTGATTCTTTGGATTGTTTTCTGTGTTTCTATTTTGTTGATTTCTGCCCTCAATTTGATTATTTCCAGTCTTCTACTTCTCCTAGGTGAGTCTGCTTCTTTTTTTTCCAGAGCTTTCAGGTGTGCTGTTAAGTCACCAATGAGCGCTTTCTCCGTTTTCTTTAAGTGGGCACCTAGTGCTATGAACTTTCCTCTTAGCACTGCTTTCATTGTGTCCCATAGGTTTGAGTATGTTGTGTCTTTGTTTTCATTAAATTCAAGAAAGACTTTAATTTCTTTATTTCTTCCTTGACCCAGGTGTGGGTCAGTAGTTGACTGTTCAGTTTCCATGAGTTTGTGGGTTTTCTGGGGGTAGCATTGTTGTTGAATTCTAATTTTAATCCATGGTGATCCGATAAGACACAGGTGGTTACTAATATTTTTTTGTAACTGTGGAAGTTTGCTTTGTTACCAAGTATATGGTCAATTTTCGAAAAGGTTCCATGAGCCGCAGAGAAGAAGGTATATTCTTTCCTATTTGGGTGGAATGTTCTATAGATGTCTGTTAAGTCCATTTGGTTCATTACCTCCATTAAGTCTTTCAATTCTCTGTTAGGTTTCTGTCTGATTGACCTGTCCATTGGTGAGAGAGGAGTGTTGAAGTCTCCAACTATTAGTGTGTGTGGTTTGATGGCTGCCTTGAGTTCTAGAAGTGTTTCTTTTACATAAGTGGGAGCTTTTATATTAGGGGCATAGATATTCAGGATTGAGACTTCATTCTGATGGATTTTTCCTGTTATGAGTATAAAGTATCCCTTTCCATCTCTTCTGATTGATTTTAGTTTGAAGTCAACTTTGTTGGAAATTAGTATGGCCACACCCGCTTGTTTCTTAGGGCCATTTGCTTGATAAACCTTTTCCCAACCCTTTACTCTGAGTAGATGCCTGTCTTTGTGGTTGAGGTGTGTTTCTTGTAAACAGCAAAATGTTGGATTCTGTTTTCGTATCCAGTCTCTTAGCCTGTGCCTTTTTATAGGTGAATTGAGTCCATTGATATTAAGTGATATTAATGACCAGTGGTTGTTAACTTCAGTCATCTTTAGTAGTAGAGTTTGTGTGTTTCCCTTCTTCTAGTTGTGCTGGTGAAGGGTCGCTAGATGCCTGAGTTATTGTCGGCGTTGTTGGACTCCTTGGTTTGTGATTTTCCTTCTATTACTTTCTGCAAGGCTGGATTTGTGGCTGCGTATTGTTTAAATCTGTTTTTGTCCTGGAATATCTTGTTTTCTCCATCAATGGTGAATGCAAGCTTTGCTGGGTATAATAGTCTAGGCTTGCATCCATGTTCCCTAAGTGTCTGTAGCACATCTATCCAAGCTCTTCTGGCTTTCATGGTTTCCATTGAGAAATCAGGTGTAATTCTGATAGGTTTCCCTTTATATGTTACTTGACCTTTTTCCTTTGCAGCTCTTAATATCTGTTCTTTATTCTGTATGTTTTGTGTTTTGATTATTATATGGCGTGGGGATGCTTTCTTTTGATCCAGTCTATTTGGTGTTCTGTAGGCTTCTTGTACCTTCATAGGAACCTCCTTCTTTAGGTTGGGGAAGTTTTCTTCTATAATTTTGTTGAATATGTTTTCTGGGCCTTTGAGTTGTAATTCTTCTCCTTCTTCTACCCCAATTATTCTTAGGTTTGGTCTTTTCATGGTGTCCCAGATTTCCTGAATGTTTTGTGTTAAGAATTTGTTAGATTTGTTTAGTTCTTTAATCTGTGAGTTTATTTCCTCTATAGTATCTTCAGAGTCCGAGATTCTTTCTTCCATCTCTTGTATTCGGTTGGAAATACTTGTCTCTGAAGTTTCTGTTCGTTTACTCAGAGTTTCCATTTCCAGTCGTCCCTCAGATTGTGTTTTCTTCAATACCTCCATTTCATTTATCAGGTCTTGTACTGTTTCCCTTACCTGTTTGATTGCTTTTTCTTGTTTTTCTTGTTTTTCTTGGGTATCTTTGAGAGATTTATTTATTTCGTCTACCTTTTTGTTTGTCATCTCCATTTCTTTATGGCAGTTTTTTACCTCCTGTTTAAGGTCCTCTATTATTTTCATAAAGTACTGTTTAATGTCGGTTTCTTCTATATCTTCTGGGGTAGGGTGTTCAATTCTTGTTGTTTCGGGATGTCTGGCTTGTGGTGATGTCATGTTGCCTTTCATGTTGTTGGAGGAGCTCCTGCATTGGCGCCTGCCCATCTCTTCCTTCAAAAGGAGCGCGGAGGTGTTTGGTGTCCCCAAAGAATGATGGATCCTCCCCAAAGAATGATGGATCCTCCTGCAGACCCAAAGAATGATGGATCCTCCTGCCGACTGTCAGGTCCCCTTGCAGGCCAAGCAGCTCTCAGACAAAGGCCTACCTTGCTCCGGGCAGTCAAATGAAGGAGGGGACCTCCCACCGGCCTGGATGCACTCAATTCCAGGTCTCCAGAGCCCAAACAGGCTGAGCTGTGGGATTTTGTGGCCCCAAAGACTGGAGGATGAGGAAGGGGGAGGGGGGGAGGATTCTGGGTGCAAGCCCAAAGAATGATGGATCCTCCTGCCGACTGTCAGGTCCCCTTGCAGGCCAAGCAGCTCTCAAAGGCCTACCTTGCTCCGGGCAGTCAAATGAAGGAGGGGATCTCCCACCGGCCTGGGTGCACTCAATTCCAGGTCCCCAGAGCCCAAACAGGCTGAGCTGTGGGATTTTGTGGCCCCAAAGACGGGAGGATGAGGAAGGGGGAGGGGGGAAGGATTCTGGGTGCAAGCCCAAAGAATGATGGATCCTCCTGCCGACTGTCAGGTCCCCTTGCAGGCCAAGCAGCTCTCAAAGGCCTACCTTGCTCCGGGCAGTCAAATGAAGGAGGGGACCTCCCACCGGCCTGGGTGCACTCAATTCCAGGTCCCCAGAGCCCAAACAGGCTGAGCTGTGGGATTTTGTGGCCCCAAAGACGGGAGGATGAGGAAGGGGGAGGGGGGAAGGATTCTGGGTGCAAGCTGGGAAGGGACAGGGAGAGAGAGGCGGTATCTGGGGAGAATAACCCCTGCAGGAAGAGCAGGAAGTGTGCTGGTGGCAGGGGGAGTTGTGGAGAGTCGGAGGTCCCTCTCCAGGCAGCTGCCGCGGTTCAGGCACTCACTCCTCACTCACCCCAAAGAATGATGGATCCTCCTGCCGACTGTCAGGTCCCCTTGCAGGCCAAGCAGCTCTCAGACAAAGGCCTACCTTGCCCCAGGCAGTCAAATGAAGGAGGGGACCTCCCACAGGCCTGGGTGCACTCAATTCCGGGTCCCCAGAGCCCAAACAGGCTGAGCTGTGGGATTTTGTGGCCCCAAAGACGGGAGGATGAGGAAGGGGGAGGGGGGTAGGATTCTGGGTGCAAGCTGGGAAGGGACAGGGAGAGAGAGGTGGTATCCGGGGAGGATAACCCCTGCAGGAAGAGCAGCTGTTTTTTTTTTTTAATTGGGGAATTGAGTCCATTGATATTCACAGACATAGGCATGGTGGTGGTGGGTCACATCTTTAATCCCAGCACTCAGGAGGCAGAGGCAGGTGGATCTCTGAATTTAAGGCCAGCCTGATCTACAGAGTGAGTTCCAGGACATCAAGGACTGTTACATAGAGAAACACTGTCAAAACAAAGCAAACATTTATTGATTTCCTCCAATTTTTGATTGCCTTCTCCTTGATTTCTTCAAGGGATTTATTTATTTCCTCTTTAAGGATATCTATTATCATCATAAAGTTAGTTTTAAGGTCTTTTTCTTGTGTTTCAGCTGTGTTGGAATATTTGGGACTTGGTGTAGTGGGATTGTTGGGTTCTGCTGGTGACATATTACCCTGGCTGTTGTTGATTGTATTCTTACACTTATGTTTAGGCATCTGGATTTGAAGTGATTTCAGATCTAGGTGCCATTTTCTGGATTTGTCTTTGTTGCATGGGTGTTTTCTTCCTTGGTTTCTGTTTCCTCTCTGGTCTTCTGGATCCTGTGGTGTAAGGAGGCTGCTTGTTGGTTTTTGGCTGCTTGGCCCAGAAATATTCACACAGAAACTGTATTAATTAAATCACTGATTGGCCCATTAGCTCTAGCTTCTTATTTGCTAACTCTTACATCTTGATTTAACCTATCTCCATTAATCTATGTATTGCCACATGGCTGTGGCTTACCAGGTTTCCAGTGTCTGTCTCTAGAAGCAACTACATGGCTTCTCTCTGCCTCTGCCTCCTTTCTCCCAGCATTCAGTTTAGTTTTCTCTGCCTACCTAAGTTCTGCCCTATCAACAGGCCAAGGCAGTTTCTTTATTCACCAATGATATTCACAGCATATAGAGGGGAATCCCACACCACTGTGGGCTATATAGTTGACTAGAGGATTCCCACCCACACTGGAGGCTGACCTTCTCATGGCCAGGATGGCATCTGGTCCCGCAGGGGTTTGTTTTCCAAGCTATGTGCATGGCCTCTGATCTGACTGGGAATCTTCTGGGGTTCAGGATGTTGGCTTGGTCTTTAGTGGTATAGGAGGCCTCGGCCTAGTTTTCAGGGAGCTGAGTTGATATCTGGGGTTTGGGATGCTGGCCTGGCCTCTGGTGGATGAAGAGGCTTCTAACAGAGGTGTGGGCTGGGACAAGGAAAGGAGGCATAGTTGGTGTTTTGTTGGGCCTGCATAGGTGAGGCAAGTGGGAGGGGGTTGCCTTACCTGGTTTCAGGAAGATGGCCTGGCCTCTTGATAGGGTAGAAGGTTTCTGTCAGAGGTGTGAGCTGGGATGTGGTGATGAGGAGAGGAGGGGCAGTTAGAGTCATGCTGGTTTAGTGTGGGGGTGGGGCAGTCTTTCCTGGGGTTCAGGATGCTGGCCTGGCCTCTGGTGGAGTGGGGGCACATCTTCACCTTTTGAAGGAATATGTGGCCAATGAAGCAAAATCAGAGGAAGATAAGACACTGACCGGAAAGAAAATGAAAATGAACTCAGTCAAATGAATAAACTGATAAAATCTTTTGATTATGCTTTTTATACACAACAATAAAGTTTCCTTCCTTCTTTTTTTTTTGAGACAGGGACTCTTTTTTTTATTAAAAATTTCCATCTCCTCCCCTCCTCCTCCCCTTTCCCTCCCCTCCCTTCCACCCATACCCCCACTCTGCTCCTCTCCAAGCCAAAGAGCCATCAGGGTTCCCTTCACTATGTTAAGTCCAAGGTCCTCCCAGCTGCCCCTAAGTCCAGGAAGGTGAGCAACCAAACTGACAAGGCTCACAGTGAGCCCATCCATGCTGTAGAGTTCATGCTCATCGCCGTTGTCCTTGGTTTCTCAGTCCTCCTCCACCGTCAGCCACATTCAGAGAGTTCGGTTTGGTCCCCTGTTCCATCAGTCCCATTCCAACTGGACTTGGTGGTCTCCCGTTAGATCTGTACCACCGTCTCAATGGGTAAACGCACTCCTCACGGTCCTGACTTCCTTGCTCATGATCTCCCTCCTTTTGCTCCTCATCAGGACCTTGGGAGCTCAATCCGGTGCTTCTATGTGGGGCTCTGTCATTTTCTCCATCCAATGCCAGGTGAAGGTTCTATGGTGATATGCAAGATATTCGTGAGTATGGCAATAGGATCTGGACATTTCTGGCACCCTCTCCTCAGCTGCCCAAGGAACTAGCTGGGGGCATCTTCCTGGACACCTGGGAACCCCTCTAGAGTCAAGTCTCTGCCAACCCTAGAATGGCTCCCTTAATTAAGATATATAATTCCTTGTTCCCATATCCACCCTTCCTATATCCCAACCATCCTAATGACATCTCGAATTTTGCATGCAAATGGATGGAAATAGAAAACACCATCCTGAGTGAGGTAACCCAGGCCCAAAAAGATTAACATGGGATGTACTCACTCATAATTGGTTTCTAGCCGTAAATAAAGGACATCGAGCCTATAATTCGTAAAAAAAAAAAAATCCTAGAGAAGATATATAAGAAGGTGAATCCAAAGAAAAACATATAGTTATCCTCCTGTATATTGGAAGTAGACAAGATTGCCGGACAAAAAATGGGAACTTGGGGGTGGGGTGGGATGGGGGGATGGGAGGATGGGGAGAGAAAAGTGTGAGACAGGGACTCTTATATAGTCCCGGTTTTCCTGGTGCTCACTTTGTAGACCAGGCTGACCCTAAACTCACAGAGATGTGCCTGCCTCTGCCTCTGCCTCTGCCTCTGCCTCCTAAGTACATGGATTAAAGGTATGAACCACCATGCACAGAAGAAAGTATTTCTCAGAATTTCTAGTAGTATCTTAGATAAGAAAAAGCAAGTTTATATGAAAGCTTTCTGTAGGGAGAGGCTGTTCATTCATTCCCAGCTGCCCTGACCTGAAATATCCACACAGAAACTGCATTAATTATAACACTGCTTGGCCAATTAGCTAATGCATATTTTTAGATAACTCTAATATCTTAAATCAACCCATTTCTATTAATCTGTGCATTATCATGAAGTAGTGGTCCAACAGCAAGGTTCTGCCATCTGTCTCATCTGGAGGTGTCTACATAGCATCTCACTGACTTGGTCTATGTTCTCCCAGCATTCAGTTTAGTTTTTCTGCCTAGCTCTATTCTGCCCTATCACAGGTCAAAGCAGATTCTTTATTCATTAACCAATAAAAGCAACATATATGCAGAAGGACCTCCCACACCATTTTCCCTTTTCTGTTTAAATAAAAAGGTTTTAATTTTAATATAGTAAAATTACATATAATAAAACAGGTATCAAGCAAAAATTATAGTCATAACATTTATATATATTTTGTCTTTTATTATAACTAAGGAAAACTATAACTATTCTTCAACTCCATCAAAGACCCCAGAAGGATATAATATTGAAATTAACAGGAAGTGCATTGTAAGCAACTTTCAAAACTCTAGAATTGACAGAGACATCTTACCGCCTGGATAGGCACCTAAAGTTCTTCTGTAACATTGCAGGCACCCATCTTCAGCCTACAGGCCCATATAGTATCTGGCAGACTTTCCCATGAAGCAGGAAATTTCAAAGACAATTCCACCTAGATTGGCCATTTGTCAGTCACTTTCTTCTGTGACCTGTAGAATGGTTCTTTTTTTGAATATATTTATTTATTTATTTATTTATTTATTTATTAGTTATGTATACAATATTCTGTCTGTGTATATGTCTGCAGGCCAGAAGAGGGCACAAGACCTCATTACAGATGGTTGTGAGCCACCATGTGGTTGCCGGGGATTGAAGTCAGGACCTTTGCAAGAGCAGGAAATGCTCTTAACACTGAGCCATCTTTCCAGCCCCCCCCCCCTCATCTTCTTTAGGTAACTTCAGCAGTCATTTTTCTGTGGTCCTGCATGTCCAGTTCATACAGTATAACATCAAGCAGTCCAGGCAAGAGCAGTTTCTTGCCCAAATGGCTAAGAAATGCCATAAGGAGCCTCTTCAATGCCAATCATTCTCTTGAAGTACATATACTTTGTATTGGTATGGATCTTGATCTATTGACACAAATTTAAGGTTAATTATGTCTGGGCAGGCCAGGAAAGAATGAGCAGCCTCTTCCAACAGACTGGCCAATACAAAGCTGTTAGAACCAGGAAGCCACAGTTTTTAAAGAAGTCATGCAGTTTTTATTGCTAAAACTGAGTCAGGAAACCTCTTAAAGGAGCCATGTCTCCACTCTCCACCAACATACAACTCTGGTTGTGTGTGTGTGTGTGTGTGTGTGTGTGTGTGTGTGTCTAGAATTCCTTTTCAGGCTCTCTCAGGCTTTTATTGATTTAACAGCTCTGACTCTTTTGGGAGGTTCGGCTATGGAACATTTAAATGAGGTTTGTGAGCAGAGTGATACAGCTTGCTTAATGGCAACATAGACCCACTGTCTACCTGAAAATGGGGCAGTGTGCATGGCTCTCAGAGGCAGCGAACATGCCTTCACCATGTTGGACTTGGTGGAACAAGTAGGCAGGACTGTAGAGTTGGTCCTCTCCATTCCCACTTAGCATTGAAAAAAAGTGCTCCTGGTCAGAAAATAATTACAGATATGTAATAAAGACAGAATCAGATGAAAAAGGTGTCTAAATGGGTAACAGTGTTGGATAAATGTACATGGGCTAGAGAGAGAGAGAGAGAGAGGGAGAGAGAGAGAGAGAGAGAGAGAGAGAGAGAGAGAGAGAGAGAATAGACAATTATAATATGAGGTTGAGGTTGAGCTGGGTGGTGGTGGCACACACCTTTAATTACAGTACTTGGGAAGCAGAGACAGGCAGATCTCTGCAAGTTCAAGGGCAGCATGGCCTACAAGTAGAGTTCCAGGAGAGTTAGGACCGTTACACAGAGAAACCCTACCTCAAAATATAGAAATAGAAAGAAAATAAGAAAGAAATCTGAGGTTGTAGGGAGAAGTTATAATCCAGCAAATTTTTGAAAAATGTATTTCTGACAACTCAAATTTGTTAATGTCAAAGTAGACATTATAGTCCTAGATTTACCATAAAATGAATTACAGTTATAAGTTCAAAAAGGAAACTGAAAAATTCATGATATTTATTTTATGTGTATGAGGTACGTGTCTTGCACCATGTGCACCCTTGACTCCTGCAGAGCTCAGAGGACAGGTGTCATGTCCCTTGGAACTGGTGTGCAGGCTATTCTGGGCTGCCATGGGTGCTGGGAATGGAATCCCAGGTCTATGCAAAAGCAGCGAGAGAATTTGCCACTGAGCCACCTTCCCGGTCTACAACAATCAACCTTTAAGGTTGGACTTTACATTTAAGAAGGTTGAACTGGTAGTAATGTATGTAAGCTAGGGCAGGGCCAGTTACACCACATCACGTGCATGCTGACAGACACAGAGACATACAGACTGGCATACATACATGCTGACAGGCACAGAGACATATGCTCTGTATAGACAGACTGGCAATCATGCATGCTGACAGGCACAGAGACATACAGACTGGCATACATGCATGCTGACAGGCACAGAGACATATGTTCTGTACAGACAGACTGGCATACATGCATGCTGACAGACACAGAGACATATGTTCTGTACAGACAGACTGGCATGCATGCATGCTGACAGGCACAGAGACATATGTTCTGTACAGACAGACTGGCATGCATGCATGCTGACAGGCACAGAGACATATGTTCTGTACAGACAGAAGACAAAATCAGTTTTAAATCCGCTCATGCCTCAAGCTGGCAGGTCTGAGGCAAACGTGAATCCATAGGCTTGCTGATGTGGGCTATATTCCTTTTTATTGTGTTGTTTTACTTCCTAAGCGGCAATGTATCTGGCTTTCTGTCAGTGTGTGGCTTTCAGTTCTCTACCATTTCCTATCGGCGTCCATGTACGACAATGCTTTTTATTAACCTGGAGGTCTAAGTCTTTAGGAGCTGCGTGACTTCCTTGGGCGTATGTAACTACACTTTTGTTAGAAGAAACAGAATACACGAATACTATCCTTTGGTTAAAGCCTTCTATCTAGCTTGATTTTAAGAGAAAAGCATGCTTCAGGGGTGGGAATATGTAGTTAAATGTTCAGTAAGACTATGTTACAGACTTTATGTTTGGTTATGAAACACGAAGATAAAAGGTTGAATTCACTTTTACCTTGGGAGATAATTGTAGGTTCACATGGAGTTATTGAAATACCACACAGAGAACCCTTAACCAAGCAAAACCATTCGCCTCATATCCCTCTACTAGAATAGGATTGGAAAAGTCCCCTTAGGATCCTTATGTTACAGGCTTGGTCTCCAGGGTGAGTGGTGCTCTCAGACTGGTAGAACCTTTTAGAGGCAGTGTCTATGGGGAACCTTTAGGAACTGGGCATGTTTAGGGGAACTGGGGCATGTCTGTAAAGGGGATTGTGGGATTCTGACATCCAACCCCTGTTGCGGGAGTTCCTTCCGCTCCTTCAGTCAATAGCTGCTGAGATACCAGCCCATTGGGGCATGGTCTCTCTCTTTAGAAAAGCGGCCACTTCCTTCCACTCGCTCTCTGGCTTCCAGCTCCGCTTCCGGCGACTAGGCTCCCTTCTTGATTGTGCAGAGGGCTGTTGTCTGGGATGATGATCTGTAAGTTTTTCCCCTTCAAATAAATAACCATTCTATTAATCATAAAAAAAGAGAGAGACCATGCCCCAATGGGCTGGTATCTCAGCAGTTATTGGCTGAAGGAGCGGAAGGATCTCCCACAACAAACCCCCACCCCACTCTTTTTTACTTCCCAGCCATGAGGTGACCTCTTCTATTTTATCACACACTCCTGCTGTGATGTCCTGCCCTACCAGAGGCCTAGGAGCTATGAAGCCAATCCATCATGGGCTGAAACGTTTGAAACTGTGAGCCAACAAACCCACCCCCTCTATAATCTCAGGTATTTGTTACAGTGATAGGAGCAGGCCTAACTTCCTCCCAAAGGTAGCATTTTGCAGCATCACAAGTGGATTAAACACAGTTTTTTTGAAACAGTGGTGTGCCCACCTATGTATATGTATGCATTTAATATTACACAATGTTATCACATACACTACTACTAACACCACATAAGTCGCCATGCAGAAAAATTAAAAGAGCCACACTGAGTGCTGGCTAGTTTATGTCAAATTGACACAAGCTAGAGTCATTGGAAAGCAGGGAGCCTCAGTTGAGGAAAGGCCTCCATAAGACCAGACTATACACAAGTCTACAGGGCAATTTCTTAGTTAATGATTGACGGGAGAGGGCCCAGCCCATTTGTGAGGGTTGCCATCTCTGGACTGGTGGTCCTGGGCTCTATAAGAAGGCAGGCTGAGCAAGCCCTGGGAAGCAAGCCAGTAAGCAGCTCCCCTCTTTGGCCTCTTCATCAGCTCCTGCCTCCAGGATCCTGTCCTGTTTGAGTTCCTATCCTGGCTTCCTTCAATAAAGAACATCAGTGTGGGAGTGTAAACCTAATAACCCCTTTCCTCCCCAATTTGCTTTTGGTCATGGTGTTTCATGTCAGCAACAAATGGTGTATGCCTTTAATCCCAGCACTTGAGAGGCACAGGTAGGTGGATTTCTGTGAGTTTGAGGCCAGCCTGGTCTATAGAGTGAATTCCAGGACAGCCAGGGCTATACCAGGAAACCTGGTGTTGAAAACCAGCCCCTCCAAAAGCTATCGAAATCCTAAGACACTAAAGAGTCTTTGCTGCCTGAGTTTTCTAAACATCATGCGCCCTTCCCTCTTACACCCACTGTCAGACCCAGCTCATTAATCCATCCTTGAAGTACAAAGTATGGTCCTTTAAAAAATGTTACAATGGTGGTTTAAATGTAATTGGCCCCCATAATCTCACAGGGAGTGGAATTTATAGAAGGTGTGGCTTTGTTGAAGGAAATGTGTCACTGTTAGGGCGGGCCTTGAGATTTCCCATGATCAGGATACCTCCCACTGTCTCAGTCAACTTCCTGTTCCCTGTAAGGTAGACCCTCAGTTAGGACTCTCAGCTCCTTCTCCAGTACCGCGTCTGCATGCATGCCACCATGTTCCTCATCATGATGATAATGGACTAAACTTCTGAAACTGTAAGTGAGCAACCCCAATGAAATGTTTTCTTTATAAGAGTTGTTGTGGTCATACTGTCTCTTCACAGCAACAGAACCCTAACTAAAACAGCTACATTAGTTGATTTGTGCATTTGTTTTTATCATTGTTCTTGAAGTGAGCTCTTTGGAACTAGCCTATAAGATATGCTGATGTTTAGTCTACTTTGGATCTGTGTTTTGCCTGGTGCACGTGAGGTAATTACTGATTTACTAGATCTAAGTGTATCATTTCCCTGCTCATTTTGTTGCTGCTGGTGGTTTTCATTCCCATTTTTCTTGTGTGCCTGCAATCATTTGAAATATTTTGAGATTTTCTCTTCAGTTATTTATATTGTTTGGGGGAATTCAGTTTTTGACAGTTGGCTTTAGATATTAAAATATACTTGTGACATTGCATTTACTAATATTAAGCATTGGTTAACTAATTTTCACTTAGAATAAAGTATGAAAACTATTTTAATTAAAGTTCCTTTTCCTTTCTCATTTTTAAAGATTTATTTAAAACTCTGTGTGTGTGCATGTGTATGTGCGTGCGTGCGTGTGCGTATGTGTATGTGTATGTATGTGTGTGTATGTGTGCGGGTGTGTGTATGTGTCTGTGTGTGTACGTGCGTGTGTGTATGTGTATAAATGTGTGTGCGTGTGTGTATGTGTGCCGGTGTGTGTGTGTGTACTCTTAACTGCTAAGCCATCTTTCTAGTCCCCAAAGCATTTCCTACTTTTAAATATAATTGTTTTGTGTATCAGATGGTATATAAAATTCCTTGACACTACTTTCTCTAGGAAGTAGAGCCCGGTTCTCACCCTGTTTACTATATAGACTCTAACTAGACAGCTTACAGCTTAGAAATCAGACTACAGAGGGGACCACCCTGTTTCTACTGGGATGCTCACTCTAGAGGAAGCTATCTACCATTTTTAAACAGCTTGATGGAGGCGTCCACCTGGCAAGGAGCTGAGACTTTCTGTGAGTAACTATTTGGGTGAGCTACCTAGAAAGTGAAGCTTCTAATCTCAATCAAGTTGAGCTTCCAATTCAGCTCTTGTTACTGTTCGTTTTTTTGAGACAGGACCTCAACCTGCTGCCCAGGTTGGCATTGAACTCTAGACCTCAAGTGAGCTGCCTGTCCTGGCATCACTTGAGTGAGCCTCCCACATAGATGAGAATGCAGGCATGCACCACCAACTCAGGCCTTTGATTCAAACTTGACTGACAGGCTGATTGTAACCTCATGAGAAAATTCAAGTCACGATTAAGCCACGTGAACCATTCCTTGATCTCTGACCTCAGAATGATGTGAGGTTTTATATATATATATATATATATATATATATATATATGTATATATATGTATGTATATAACATACCATATATATACACACTGTTTTAAGTTTTTAGATTTTACAGTAATTTCTTGTAATTACTACATAATTGAGCCAAATGTCAAATATGCAGGAAGGCATATTAAATACACTAGAAAATCAGGACATCTCCAAACTTCATTGAATAAAATCCTACAGGTTACCTTTGATTTTATAATAACAACATAGTTCTGAACATAAAAACAGTAAGATTAGGCCAAGCAACAACTCCCTGGATTGCCTGTGTTGTGAAGGACTTTTGTTTCCACTTGGAAGTGCAGTAGAGGAGAAGGGAGGGCATGTGAGCTCCCCAGATTCTTCACCTTACCCTCCCACACACTCCCCTTCCCTGAGGCTGCGACCTCTACATTTTCTGGGTTTTTTTTCCCCAGTGACTGACCTTGATCACACATGAAAAAATCATCCCAAAACTCTGTGTCAGTGCAGGTTACAAAATAATTAGCCACTGGCCTGAATCCGCAATGATTTATTACTAAAATCTTAAGTCATCTGGCCTGTCTTTATTATCTGCTCAGTCATCTCATTCAGTATGTAAAAGAAAAAGGTAAGAGACTTGTAAGATGAAAATTATTAAATTTAATCGTTCACCCTTAACTATACCATTTGTTTCCCACAGTGTTTGTGCTCAATTATTATAGTCTTTGGGCCTGAGTGCATGTGCACATTGGTGTGCACGTTGCCGTATGAGTAGAGGTCAGAGGACTACGTCACCTCTTGGTTCTCACCTTCCACCTTGCTTGAGACGGGGCCTCTTTGTTGTTAACAAAAAAGCTTTAATTATATACAGGCCAAGATGATGGACTCTGGCCAGGTCCATTCCTGGGTTCCAGAAAATGAAGATGGACCACTCCATAAGGAACAAGCATACAGTTTGATGCACTTCCTGCCCGAGAACCTCCTGCCCACACGTGATCAAACACAGCCGGTGCAGATGGGACAAACTAACTTGTTTGGAGGAGCCTCCAGCATGTCAGGAAGCATCTCCTTGGGCAAGAGGCTTGCACTTGGAGGCATTTGCGTTTCATGGATCTCATAGGCACAGTTGTTAGAATTCAGGCATTATGCTGGCCTGCCCTGTCATCTGGCAGGATGCACCCAGGCTGTACCCTGGTCAGCCCAGGGTCCTAATCTGTACACAGGGGCAAAGGTCCCTTTAAGAGACAAGCTCTGCCTATTCCAGTCTCTGTCTTTGTGTCTCTGTTTCTCTCTCTCTCCCTGTGTGTCTTCCTTCACTCCCCATACCCTTCAGATACCCTCTTCTCAACAAACTCCACATTCAAGCTCTCTCTCGGCATGGCTCATTCTGTCCTGAGTTTTCTGCACCTGCTGAGGTCCTCACCTGACCCACCAAGGTCCTCACGTGCACTGTATCTTAACAACCGTAATTAAAACTTTAAACCGTAACTTGAGCTGCCACGGGATCTGAACTCAGGTCCTCCTCCGTGTGGAGCAAGTACTTTGTGCTTTTCCCACCAAGCCACCTCCCTCGCCATCAACTACTGGGTTATTATTTTCGTAACAGATTTAAATGATTTTCTGAGTGCGTGAGTAAGCTTTCTGCTATTGTGATAAAATATTGAGAAAAATAACTGCTGTGGCACTATCTCCTTCCATCTGAAAAATTCTTCCCTAAAGGAGGGAGGAAGTTCACGAGACTCAGGAAGCCAATGAAATATTTACCAGACTCAGGAATCTCTGTAAACTTATAGGACTTCGGAAAGTCACACATTCTCAAAGTTCTCAAGGCTTCTCCTCAAACTGCTATAAGCTGTGACTGCTGGTGGATAGGAACCTCCTTCAAGTTGTGCATGGAGCCCTGGGGACAGCGGTTTCATGAGTCCCTGTCCATGCCCGGAGGACTTTTTGGTGACACATCTGCCTTAGGGTCACCCATGCTCCTGTAAGCGACTCCAATAAACTCATTGTTTCACCAAGCCTGGACTTGTATTGTTGCCTTGGTCTGTTGGCAGTGTTCTATTGTGGGTAGCTAGCATTTGTTCATATCTCCCAAGGAAAAGAGACACAGTATCAACTTCAATGAAACTGGTATTTGACTCATGAATTCCAAAGTTTCCGTCCACAGTAACATAGTCACTTGGGCCCCTTGTGAGAGGAAACGGGGTAGAGGTTACATTTTTACTTCATGATAACCAAGAAGTGAAAGAGAAAGACGGGTTTCCTCCAAAGAGCCCAATTTCTTTTCCATAGTATCTCTCTAAAGGTTCCACCACTTCCTATAGCATCACAGGCTGAAGACCAAGCTTTGAATACAGCGGCTGTGGGAAAACAGTCAGGATCCAAGCTGTAACACTGAACATAAATAAATTGTCTTTGCAACATGTATCATTTGTCTATGTAACAGATACATTAGTCCTTGGCAGCTGCAGATGCTTTTTGTTTATAAACTGGAGGCATCCTTGGTGGGAGGTGTGATGATCTGGAGGACCGGAGAGTTGAGCTTTGTACTGATGTTCACTGGGAAAGTAAAAAGAGATCACAGGGGCGGTGCTGAGAAAGCCATCCTTCCTGCAAGCCGTTTGTTGACACTGCCACAGAAGGCCGCCTCTTGCCATGGAAACCTTTCTCCACCTCTTCCGACGACAGCTCTTTACCAATGGTTCTGAAACAGACAGAAAGCAAGGAACGATGATGGGGACACAAGAGAGGAAGCTTGAGAAAAGGCTGACTCATTTGTCCTGTTGGGAAGCTTCGGGCACAAGTGAAAACCAAATGCCCTTGGAGACAACATATATTTTCCAGAAGACATCTTGTCTTGGACAAGAAATAAACTGTGCCGAGTGCCCAAATGTTCTGTGATCTCAAGTTTCCAGCACTTGCCCCTCTTTTCTAAGCCTACATAGAAGCCCCATAAATCTATCTCAAAACTTTGTTTACATAAGCAAACTCTTTAGCTTTTAAACTTGTAGGTTACCTTCTTTGAACAATATTAAGATGTGTGTGTGTGTGTGTGTGAGAGAGAGAGAGAGACAGAGAGAGAGAAAGAGAGAGAGAGAGTTTTGTTCTTATTAAACTTTAGAGAAATAACTTGAGAACCACTAAGATCCTAACATTCCCATTGTTAAAAGCACCCAAGTCTGATTCCCTGGAGAAGTCCATACCCAGTCTTTGGTAAGTCTCATTCATTACCCGAGTTTCTCGCCTTCTTTATTCCTGTGCGTATGGTCTACGCTACAGATCCCTTTCAATAAAACTTCTGACTGCTTTATACTGCTTCCTCTGACAATCGTTTAAAGTGGTAAAAGCGGTATCTTAGTTTTGCCTGAATAAGAGTTCTCTAATGGGAAATGGAATCTTCAGGTTCTAGCAGGGAGTGGAGGAGCTAACTACACCTCTGTCCTTGTCTGCAATTAGACCTCAGCTGCATTCCCTAAAGTGGTGGTCCTTAGACTTGAGCATGTAGCAGAATCACTTGACAGCCTTGTCAGAGATGCTTCTAGACCCACCCTAGGGTTCTGCTGTGGTGTTTCTGCGGTGAGGCCTGTGGGTTTGCACTTCCAGCAAGTTCCAGGTGTTGCTGATGCTCCTATCCTCTGGACAGACAGCAACGAGAACCCTTGCTGGTCCTATGGTTTGAACTCAGTTGGAGAGCTAGGAGATATAGTAAGGACAAAAGCTAAAGAAGCAAAGACGACAAACTGCTTTGCATGTGCTACGGTATAGATACGACACGTCTTCACAATGGCTCCCATGTTGAAGGACTGATCCTCAGTTTATGAATCCAGTCACTGAAAAGCGATTAGATCATGTATGCTAATCAATGAGTTAATCCATTGATGGCTTCAAAATTGGAATGCATTGTTGGAAGGTGCAGAAGGTCAGCAGGGTCTACTTGGAGCAGATGACTTTCTGAGTGAATGAAAAGAGACATGAAAAGGAAAGGATCTGACTGGTCATGGGTTTCTGCACCAGATGATGGGGAAAAAAAGAAAAAGAAAAAGAACAAGAAAGAAGAAGGATAATGTCATGACAGCTCCTAGGCATGGTGGAGGAGAAGGTTTATTGTAGATAAAAGGAGAGCATCCCAAAGGCAGGGACATCTGGGAGAGTCCAGAGTGAGCGTGATCAGACTGAGCCTTGTGATGTGAGGAGGTGGGGGAGGAGAGAGGAGCTATCAACCAAGATGGGTAGCCTGAGCCAAGATACAGGCATAGCCAAAACTGTATACAGAAGAACAGCCCAACCCCTGGGTTGAAGTTTAGGGTAGGGAGCAGGGTATGCCAGCCAGGAGAGCCCTGTAACAGATAAAGGCTGCTTTGGTGTGTTAATAGCACCTCAGCCATTTGTTGGGGGTGGGGTGGGGTGGAGGGTTGTGTGTGTGGGGGGGGGGGTAGGGGTTGTTTGAAACCTAACACTGGGTAACCTTTGAAGGGCATATGGTGACGCCCTGTGGCCTGAAACCTCTGATCCAAATAAGTCTTCTTTATTTTCGGTTGCATTTCTCAGGCATTCTTGCTACAGAGATGAAAATGTTTTTGTTGTTTAGAAAGAGGAAGTGAGGGGGAGGAACTGGTGGAAGAGGGGCTTTAATGACAAGATGGCCCGAGGCTGTTGCGGATCCCAAGGGGTCAGAGAAAGATCAAGGCAGTTCCGAAATATGTGGAGAAGAAAAGTCTGGGGGCTTTAAAAAATGTCTCCTTTGTGTTAGGCAATTCTTAAGTCCACTCATTTAAGAGTATCTGTTTATGAGTTTCTATGTGAGAGGGTTGAGACAGGTGTTCATTTCTGCTATGCGCTCCAAACAGAAACTGTGTGTTTGGGATGGCGAACCGGAAGTGGGCTGGAACCTGTGTTGACCAATAGCATTTGTTCCCTGTGCCTTACTCCTCCCCCCTCCCCCACTGGCATCAGCAGTGGTCTTGGAGGAAGGTTGGGGCCTGCATGGCATGGGAAATTTGAGGTTTGAGGAAGGCCTGTTCTCAGGAGGTTAGAAGGGCCTCACACAGTGTCTGGATTACTTTTTCTTTTTCTTTCTTTCTTTCTTTCTTTCTTTCTTTCTTTCTTTCTTTCTTTCTTTCTTTCGTTCGTTCGTTCGTTCTTCTTAATTCTCATTTACTTGGTCTTTAGCTTTCTGCTTTCACTTCGAGTAAGCAGAGCACACACCTCCAGGCACAACCTTTGGAGGCCCCTTTCTGTGTAATAGAAACTCACTGGGCAGTACAGAACTTAAAAAGGTTACTTTGTTTCTGGTCTCCAGATGGAGGCTACTGTTCTCAGTACTCTGGGAAGTGAGGGGGACCCGGGTGCCCCCACACTTTAGTTTGCTAAGGTATCTGAGTAAGACCAGGACAAGGCTTTCAAAGTTTCGCTGTAGCTTCTGGGACATCAGTTTCCTGTCATGACCTCTGTCCCAGATTTAGGAGTTTACATTCTCCCGGCTGCAAATTGATACTCTTATCCTGTTTTATTGCAAGAGGCTACGAGTATGAGAAGCAAAGGGAAGGGAAGAGAAAAGGGGGAGGAGGGAAGGAGAGGGGAAGCAAGGACAAAAAAAAAAAGGCATTTACCTTTAGGTTTAAGACCAATGGGCCCGCTTCTGAGCCCTCCCACCTGGCCTGGCCCTGAGGTCCCATTTGCTGCATTCTTCTGTGAACTTCTTTGACCTGAACGGTTCAGAACAGGTTTGAAACTCAGAGAAAGACAGTCAGTTAGAGATTTTATGTGGAGCTGATGATGCACTTAAAGCGAAGAATGTTCTTTCTTAGTGTCTTTTTCACCTGGATGGCATTAGCTGTGAAGAGGAAGAGATTAAGCATTGCAAACTTTAAAGGAGGGGGTAGAGAATCCAACTCTTCCTGCCTTCAGAAACCATCCAGCCAGCCTCATGATCCCTCAGAAATTAGTGCCTCATGGGAGCTGCTGGGGCGAAGACCTCTTCAGCTGCTCCTGGCATGCCCACAGTTTTTCCCTCTTCTCCCCAGTTCCGGTACCTAGTCCATGTGATTATGACCATTCTCCGCCCACAGCAGGGCAGATGTGGGCAGCACCTGCATAGCTTCTTTTATGCACCAAGGTTAACGAGATGCTCACTGGGCTCTTCCCAGAAGCTATACAGTCTCCATTCAACCAACAACAAACAGGTGAACAAGGCTGATTGTAATGGATTATTAAAAATTGCTGGGGAGGGGGCTGGAGAGATGGCTCAGAGGTTAAGAGCATTGCCTGCTCTTCCAAAGGTCCTGAGTTCAATTCCCAGCAACCACATGGTGGCTCACAACCGTCTGTAATGGGGTCTGGTGCCCTCTTCTGGCCTACAGGCGTACACAAAGACAGAATATTGTAAACATAATAAATAAATAAATAAATAAATAAATAAATATTTTTTTAAAAATTGCTGGGGATTCCCGGCAGGCAGGGGGCAGCGGGTCCTGAGAGCAGCCAGTTCCAGGCAAGGATGGCAGCGAGAGACAGATAGACAGGCACACCATACAGAGTGAGGTTGGATATTTATTTAGTGGTTATGGAAGGGAAGGGAGAAGGGGAGAAGAACAGAGAGAGAGAGAGAGAGAGAGAGAGAGAGAGAGAGAGAGAGAGAGAGAGAGAGAGAGAGAGAGAGAGAGAGAGAGAGAGAGAGAGATATTAAAGCTGCCTCTCTGAGAGGGAGCCAGAAAAGAGAGACTCAGGCTGGGAAGCTGGGGATCAGCTTGCCTCAGTGGATAGGGGAGAGAGTGGGCGTGGCTTGTCTCTTAAAGAGACAGATCATTACTCTGATGACAATGGAAGATGAAAGGAGGCATCTCTTTGGTTATTTACACTCCCTGGTACTTGTTTTGGCTCCCTTATTTAGACATTAATAGATAAACAAGAAGCATTCACTGAAGAATTTTTTTCCTAAAAAGTTGTAAAAGCATTGTACTAATTTTCAAACATGCAAAGAGAATGGTTTACTAGGAGAATATTGTCAGCTTACATGATTGGTGGAAGAATGAAACAATTGAACCTAGGAAAGGAAAGGGGGTGGCCTTAGCCAGCTTTTCAAATGCCTGGATGAGAGAAGTGGACCAGGCAGAGTACATTGTTTCTTTTTTGGCTCCAACTACTTTTACAGCTAGGAGATGGGACAAGAAGCACACTGAGGTGACCCAGCTCTGTGGCACAGTGCTGAGCTCCCTTACTACAACACAGATGGCCTATACTGCTCCAACATTTCCAACCAGTAAAGCTAAGTGAATGCATTACCTAAATCTGGATTCCATCCACTCACCGTCTTGCTTGAAATATGAATAATCTGTTACCTAGCTGAAGGGACATGAGACGTCTTTTAGGAGAAAACAGTGGCCCTTACATTAGGGTCTCCAGACCCTCCGCATGGAGCTCAGCAAGAATTTACTATATCTGAAATTATTGTTCCCACTCTAGGTCTGAGTGAGACTCTCAGGGTGAGGTACAAGAGTCATGTATTCATAAATACATACTCTAGATAATTCTGCCCCATGAAAAAATTTAATATGTACATTAATCACTTGGGATGTTGTCAGATGTATATTTTTTCTGTTTGGTAAGCCAGAGAAAAATATATCACTGCTTGAAACCAGAAAACTCAGCACAAATAAAGTCCTGTTATTGCTGTTGGGTGTCACTCTTCCTATACATCTTCAGAGGTTATGTGCAGTGTTGGGATTGGGGTTCTGACCTTCAGCTGGCAGGTTTCACATTGGGATTGGGATTAGAGTTTGTGTAGTAACACCTTAAAGTCAAGTATTCGAATGCCCAAGGATTTTTTAATGTCAACACGTCAAAGTATGTAGCTGGAGCAGACTCTCTAGGTCAGGATAAACTTTGTTTGGTTGTGTTTATGACAGAAATTTTGTGTTCTAGATCAGCAAAAAGTCTGACTCAGAGCTTACTCCCACATAACTCAACCTGCTGTTGATAACGTGTATCTTTCTTCCTTTGTCTAGATTGATCATAAGTAGTATTTTAAATTTCTGGCCATTTGGTAAAGTGTCATAAAACATAATTTGAGAATCAGTTCCAATTTCCCTTTGTTTGCTGTTAGTGGGACTCACATGTGGTGTCATTGCATTTGATTGGATGGCTTAGTAAGAGTAGGAGGAGCTAGAGGCTGGGCACATGAACTTTTCAGGGCTGGGTGACATAGCGGGCTCTTTAACTAAATTTCCAGTGTTTTCATTCCCATTTTAATATTTTAATTATCAAATAGCTGTGCTTTTATGGGTTATTCCTTTCAGAGATTTTTCTTTCAAAATATTCTGACATTTATCTAATTAATTAAATAATGAGCCACAGACTTAGTGATTCATCTCTGTAATTACAGCAAGAAGATCATAGCAAGCAAGTCCCAAGCCAACCTGGATCACACAGTGGTTTTTTATCTCAGTTTTTAAGGAACCACTATACTGTTTTCTATAATGGTTATATCAGCTTAAACTCTTTCAACAGTGAGTATATTTTCACATGCCTGTTGACCATTTGTGTGTGTGCTTTAAAAAAAAGTGTCAACTTAAAGAATGTATATAACATAAAAATAAGTGTGTATATATATATTTGCTATTGCATTATTGTGTGAGATCATTATGTGTTTTAGATATTAACCATAAATATAAATATAAATATAAATATATATAAAATCAACACACACACATATATACAGCTTAACAATATTTTATCTCATTCTGTAGGTTTGTTGATTGCTCCATTGCCACATATATGCTTCCCAGTTTTATATAATTCCACTGGTATCTTTGCTTCGAGTGTCTGTGTTTTGGACACCATATGCTTACAAAATGGTTGTTCTACAAGTAGGCAGATCCACAGCTTTCCTTCTCTTCCTCCAGATCTGATCTCTCCAGACTCATCCCTAGTTCTCTAGCAGAAATTCTACTGTGGTCTCCCTTTTCTCTGTGATCCCATCCCAAACAGAACACAAGACCTTCTCCTCCAATCTTCCTTCCCCCAACTCATCCCAGTATCCCAGCCTCCAAGACCAGCAGACATTCCCTGGGAACACTCCACTGGGCAGACTCAGGAAGCTGGTAAGCCTACTGAAGACCTTCACCACTCCCTCCTTCCCAGCAAACCTGACCCCCAGTCTCACCCCTACCTCTGCAACAGAGCACCAGCTGCAGCCTTCTTCCCCTTCTGCCCACATCTCCTGTGGATCCCACAGACCTTCCCCTCCTACCTCCTTCTCCACACTTCTGCTTCATCCCAGGCCCAAGGTCCAGCCAGCATTCCCTGCTGACCCCCAGATCACTCCTGCCAGAGGAGCAAGAAACTGTCTGTAGATCTCCCCCTTTCCCTCTGCTCCTCTAGATCCAACCTGCAGTCTCATTCCCAGTGCTACAGCAAACGACCGTCTGGGGTGACCTCTATTCAAGGTCTCCACCCATGCCAAGGGGACAAAACAAGCAGATCCTGCTGGAACACTGTTCTTCTCCCTTCTGTGAACGCCCTAGCCTATCCCCATACCCATGCGTCAGTTCCCAAAACTCAGAAACTCATTTTACCTGGAAACCCCAGTGACCACAACTATCAGGGCCAAAGACAATTTCCAACCAGGCAATGCACAGCTATTAAAGTCTTCAAAAATCCTGGAAGGAAACAAAAAGCAGAGAACAAAATGCACACTCAGCAAAGACAAATCCAGAAATCAGCACCTAGGCTAAAATCACACCGGACTGAGATGCCTAGACACCAGCATAAGAACATAATCAATAGGGTTGGAGGGATAGCTCAGAGGTTAAGTGCACTGATCTCTTCTTCCAGAGGTCCTGAGTTCAGTTCCCATCAACCAAATTTTAGCCCTCAAAAGGAGTGGCCCAAATGTGTGATCTTGTTGAAGTAGGTATGGACTTTTTGGAGGACATATGTCTCTGTGAAGGCAGACTTTGAGGTCTCCTGTGCTCAATATAACTGCCTACTGCCACAGTTCACTTCCCGTTGCCTGCAAGTGAAGATGTAGAACTTTCAGCTCCTTCTCCAACACCACATCTGCCTGCATGCCACCATGTCACACCATGATGATAATGGACCTAATCTCTGAAAATGTGAGCCACCACCATTAAATGTTTTTCCTTTATTAGAGTTACCATGTTAATGGTGTCTCTTCACAGCAATAGAAACCCTAAGTCTCTCAACCAAAAATCCCAGGACCAAATAGTTTTAGCACAGAATTCTACCAGACTTTCAAAGAAGAGTTAGTGCTGATACTCTTCAAACTATTCCACAAAATAGAAACAGGAGAAGCACTGACCAAGTCATTTTATAAGACCATATTTATGCTGATACTCAAACCACATAAAGATCCAACAAAAAAAGAGAATTATAGACCAATTTCCCTTATGAGCATAGACATAAAAATATTCAACAAAATACTTGCAAATCAAGTAGGTTTCATGGCAGAGAGAGAGAGAGGGATAATTCAATATATGAAAATCAATAAATGCAGTTCACCATATAAAACACTGAAAGAAAAAACCCACATGATCATCACATTAGACACAGAAAAGGCCTTTGACAAAACCCAAATACCCCTTTATGATAAACATAGTGGAGATATTAGGAATATAAGAAATATACATAAAAATAATAAAGGCAACTTACAGCAAGCCTATAGCCAACATCAAATTAAGAGGAGAGAAACTCAAAACAATCCCACTAAAATCAGGAACAAGATAAGGCAGTCTACACGCTCCCTGTCTATTCAATATTGTAGTTGAAGCTCTAGCTAGAGCAATAAGACAACTGAAGGAGACCAAGGGGATACAAATTGGAAAGAAAGGAGTCAAAGTATTGTGATTTTCAGATGATGTGATAGCAAACATAACTGATTCTAAAAATTCCACCAGGGAACTCCTACATCTGATAAACTTTTTCAGCACAAAAATCAATAGCTCTTCTATATATAACTGACAAGCAGATTGGGAAAGAAATCAGGGAGGCAACACCTGTCACAATGGCCTCAGATATTATAAATATCTTGGGGGTAACTAAACAAGTAAGTGAAAGACTTGTATGATAAAAATTTCAAGTCTTTGGAGAAAGAAATTGAAGAAGATAACAGAATATGGAAAGATCTCCCATGATCATGCATTGGTAGGATTAACATAGTGAAAATGGCCATACTACCAAAATTTCAACACATATTTTGAGAGGACAATTCTCAACTTCATTTGGAAAAGCACATAAAACCCAGGATAGCTAAAACAATCATGAACAATAAAAGAACCACTGCATATCTTACTATTCCCAATTTCAAGTTGGACTACAGAGCAATAGTAATAAAAACCACAGGGTATTGGCACCAAAGCAAACATATTGATCAATGAAATAGAATTTAAGTCTCAGACATAAATCAACACACCTATGGGCACCTGAATTTTGATAAAGAAACCAGAAATATACACTGGAAAAAAGACAACATCTTCAAGAAATAGTGTTGATCAAACTGAATGTTTGCAGGTAGAATAATGCAAATAGATTCATATTTCTTACCTTTCACAAAACTCAAGTCCATATGAATGTAAGACCACAACATAAAACCAGATACACTGAAGCTAACAAAAGAGAATTTAGGGAGTAGCCTTGAGTACATTGGCACAGAAGACTCTCTCATCAGAACACTGATAGTTTAGGCACTAAGATCAATAATTAATAAATAGGACTTCATGAAACCAAAAAGCTTTTGTAAGGCAAAGGACAATGTCATCCAGAAAAAGTATCAGCCTACGGAATGTGAAAAGATTTTTTACCAACTCTACATCTATAGAGCACTATTATCCAAAACATATAAACAACTCAAGAAACTATATCTCAAAAGAATAAACAATCCAATTTAAAAATGGGGAACAGATCTAAACAGAGAATTCTCACCAGAGAAATCTCAAAAGATTGAGAAACACTTAAAGAATTGTTTAACAAATCAAAATGACCCTAGATTTCATCTCACACCTGTCAGAAAGGCTAAGATCAATAACACAAATGGCAGCTCATGATGGGAAGGATGTGGTATAAGGGGAACAATCCTTTACTGCTAGTGGGAGTGAAAACTTGCACAGTCACTATGGAAATCAATACAGCAGTTCCTCAGAAAAATGGGAATCGATATACCTCAAGACCCAGCTATACCACTCTTGGTATATACCCAAAGAATGCTCAGTTATACAGTCATACAATCATGTCCATTGCAGCCTTATTCATAATAGCCAGAAACTGGAAATGACCTAGATGTCTTTTAAAAGAAATTGTGATATGTTTACATAATGAAATATTACTCAGCTGTTTAAAAAAAAATGACACCATGAAATTTGCTGGTAAATGGCTGGAACTAGAAGAAATCATTCTGAGTGAGGTAACCCAGACCCAGAAGAATAACTATGGTGTATATTCACTTTTTTTGTGGACCTTAGCCATTAAATAAACGATAACCAATCTGTAGACCCAGATAGCTCAGGGTATCAGAGGAAGGGACTAGAAGGGCACAGAAGTCTTCCTGGTATGGGGAAATAGAATAGATTTCCTAGGCAGACTAGAGCTGGATAGGAACAGGAACAGGATGATTAAGTGGGGAGGGAGAGGGAAGATGCGGTGGGAAGGGATGCTGGGAGAAACAGCTAAAATTGAGGGGCACTGAGTGGAAAATTCCTAAAATATATGAAGGGAGTCCTAACAAGGTCTCCTAATTACGGGGGATGTGGAGTTTGAATTGGCCATCTCTTGTCACCAAATAAGGTTTCCAGTACCGGGATTGGGTTGCATACAATTGAGTTGTTGTTCAAGAGGGTCCCATGGAAATCCCCAAACAACCTATGCTGCTGCTAAGAGAATGTATTGCTCTCATCAAATTATCAGAGGGGGCCCCGTTGCCAAGGCCAACATCCACACAACTCATTGAACATGGAGAAGCTGAGCTGGTGCCCACATGGAGCCTTCACCCCTATGTTCCAGGTCTGGCTGAAGAAGACACTCTGCAGGCTACCAAATGAGAAACACAAACAGTAAGCTAGCCACAAGACCTTTGACCTACAATCTGTCTTGACTGCAAGATATGCTAAGTCAATGGTGGCACAGGACTTGTGGGAATAGCTAAACAATATCTGACTGGACTTAGGGCACACTCCTTGAGATAGAATTCATATTCAACACTACATGGGTGACAAAGAAACAGACTAGATAGCCAGAGACCTAGGGTTAAAACCAAATGCTCCTGGATTAAAAAAAATATATCACTAAAATGACTCCTAATGATATTCTTCTGTCCTCATAGGCCAGTGCCTTGCTCAGCCATCATCAGGTAAGTTTCCTCCTGCAGCAGAAGAGAACAGATGCAGGAACCCATAGTCAGACATTACGAAGAGAGAGAGTCCTTGGAACACACAGCTCTAGCTGAAATATCTCCATCAAATCCCTTTCCTCAGATTTCAGGGGACCTTGTGGAAGAGAAGGCAGAAAGAGTGTAAGAGCCAGAGGGATGGAGGACACAGGGAGAACAAGGCCCTCTGAGTCAATTGTAAGATGCATGTGAGCTTACAGAGACTGAAACAGCAAGCATAGACAGACATGGGTTTGTACTGGTCCTCTGAGTATATATTATAACTTTCAGCTCAGGATTTTTATGGCACTCCTGAGTGTGTGAACGAGCAGGCCTCTGATTCTTGTGCCTGCTGTTGGGCTCTTTTCTGAAGGGGAAGCCTAGCCAAAAACCTTGTTTTGTAAGGTGTGTCCCCCTTAGTCTAAAGGCGTGTCCCCCTTGGTCTAAAGGCGTGTCCCCCTTAGGCGTGTCCCCCTTAGGCTAATATTGACTTATAAAATCTTGTGGGCCTGTGGCCCACCTGCTCTTTGTTTTCCTGCGCTCCTCGCTGGAACCTTGGATTTGTAAGTTCCCTTTCCTTTCCTTTATTAAAACTGAATTATATATATTAAAGCTTGTCTGGTGAATCATAACTGCCGATCAACCACGCACCTTCATTTGGCGCCCAACGTGGGGCTCGAACCCACGACCCTCACTACAGAATGGATAACTGAATCCACAGAAAGCCTGAGAAAGCTTGGGAAAGACTAGAGTAAAGCATGTTTTCTTGATAACAGCAATTTCTCGGGTCTGAGCAAGCGCTCTCATCTAAGAGATGCTTCCTGACTCAGTGTCAGCTGCAAAACCCTGCAGCTCATTAAGAGGTCCTGCCACAAAACACTTAAATGGTGTTGATGAAAAGCTTTTCAGTTTTCAGCTGTAGCAGGAAAAACGTTGTGCTGTTTTAAAATGCCGGCTTTCTGGGCCATCCTGCCAGGGCAAACTCTGACTCTTTCAAGCAGGCGATCCTGACTACAGAGCTTTTGATTGTTGTTTAACACTGTTGCAGCTTGCTTGCTGACAGGGACCTTGAACTGCCACAGAGTTGTGGTGATAAACATGGCTACAGCTGGTACCTCTGCCATGAGGCTGGAAAGCTAAGGAATGGGCTGGATCTAGCTGTCAAAGTCACGGCTTTAGTCCTACCGATATTGTTTGGTAAATTAGAGACTTGTGTGGTCAGAAAAAGAGAGATATACAGTAAGGAGAAATTCAAAGACAAAGAAAACCTCTAAATGGTTTCCAGTGTGTTAAAAATATATGCAGGCTAAAGGTTGAAGAAAGAAAGAAAGAAAGAAAGAAAGAAAGAAAGAAAGAAAGAAAGAAAGAAAGAAAGAAAGAAAGAAATGCAGGAAGGAAGGAAGAAAGAAAGAAGTTTGTTGTTATGGTACACACCTTTAATCCCAACAAACACTTAGCAGGCAGAGGTAGACTGACCTCTGTGACTTCAAGGTGTAGTAGCACACAACTTTAATCCCAATGCCTGGGAGGCAGAGACAGACAGATCTCTGTGAGTTCAAGGTGTGGTAGCATACACCTTTAATCCCAGCACTAGGGAGGCAGAGGCAGAAGGATCTCTATGAGTTCAAGGACAACCTGGTCTTCAGAGTTATTCCAGGACAAAGATATACAGAGAACCTGTCTCAAAAGGTAAAAATAAACGAAATAGAGGTTAAAACAAAGCTGCACAAAGATGGAAAATATACGGAGAATCTTGATACTGTATGCTATGCTCTCTTTGAATTGTTTGAATGCTGGGGAAGAAGCAACAGCTGCTAAAAGATATTTGTTTATAAATACTGCTGAACTAACTCAACATAGATACTTTGAAAATACCTTGACTTCAGAATTTGGATCTAAGGACATGATGCTTTGGAAAGGAGTTTCTTTTGTTTTTACAGAAAATGAGACCCTATGGATTGCTTCTATCCCAATATGGTATGATAGACCATGCCCTCCTGAAAGGTTGCTGTGAACACCTTCAAAAAAAATTACTTCACCCAACTGGACTGAGATGAACCTGGCACACAGGTTACACCATGAAAGATCTGATTAACAGCGCCCCCATTCAGCAGGAAGCAGTTTGGAGAGAAATAACTGCGCCCATGTTCCCAAATATTGTTTATAAATGTTGTTTTACATTTAAAGGGGGAGATGATATAGATATAAATAAGTTGGATTGTTGTGAATCTTGGTTAATGATATTAATTTAAGGTCAATCTTGTTATATGTATTTCTGATCTTGATTAAGGTATTGTGATTGTGTAGTTCTTTTAAGAATGTAATGTATAATTAGGAAATATAGGTTGTTAATGGATAATCATCGATAATAGTAAAGCTTATAGTCATGTTAGTTAGATTTTCTAGATATATAGAGATATATTTTAGTTAGATAGGCATTCCTAATATCTTTCAAATACTACAGAATATTCCACTTAAATGTTTTAATAACTTAAGGCTTTTCATGACAATGAGACATATCTGCTCCTGGCAGCACCAATCTACTTCAAGAGGAAAATGGGCATCGAAGAGGCTCCTTATGGAGTTTGATAGCAATTTGCGCAAGAAACTGCTCTTGCCTGGACTGTTGCAGAAACTGGACACAAAGAACCCACAGAGAGAGGACTGCTGAACTTGCCTAAATGTGAGATGATTCTTTGGGGTTCCTGACTCATGAAAGAGTCTGTGAGACATTCTACAGGACACAACAGATACTGACTGAACTGCCTTCAAAATTTCCTGCTTCATGGAAATGTCTGCTGGATACTTATGGGCCTGTAGGCCGAAGATGGATGCCCCAACGGTACAAAAGAACTTTGGGTGACTGTCCAGGTAGCAAGATGTCTCTGTGATTTCTAGAGTTTGGAAGTTGATTATTTCTTGTTTACTTAGGTAGTATTATATCTTTCTGGAGTCTTTGATGAAGTTGAAGAGTGGATAGATAGTTATAGTTTTCCATTGTTATGATAAAAGATAAAATAGATATAAATATTGTAACTGTAATTTTTGCATGATAACTGTTTTGTTATATGTAATTTTACTATGTTAAAGTTAAAGCCTTTCTTTTCTGATTAAACAGAAAAAGGGGAAATGATGGAGGACTCCCATTGGCTAATAAAGAAACTGCCTGGCCCATTTGATTGGCCAGCCCTTAGGTGGGCGGAGTAGACAGAACAGGAAGAAGGAAGTGAGGTAGATGGCTCAGTCAGATGCCACGCCTCTCTTAAGTTAGGCAGACTGCCGTGCCTCTCCTCAGAGAGAGAGAGATGCGATGAAGCCAGCTGCCAGGTCAGACGTGCTGAATCTTTCCCGGTAAGACACCATTTGTGGTGTTACACAGATTATTAGATATGGGTTAGTCAAGATGTGAGAAAGAGGCTGGAATTAATGGGCCAGGCAGTGTTTAAAAGAATACAATTTGTGTGTTGTTATTTTGGGGCATAAACTAGCCGGTGGCCGGGAGCAGGGCGGCCAGGAGCCAAGTGGTGGGATGCAGCCCGCCGCTCCTCACTACACTTTTCCTTCCATTGGGCTGTCTTGGCCAGCCTTGATGCAATGGTTTTTGATTCATTTTATTATATTTTATTTTGTCATGTTTGGTTGTTATTTCTTAGACGTCTGTTCTTTTCTAATGAGAGTCAGAAAGGGAGTGGATCCAGAGAGAAGATGAGGTAGGGAGAAACTGGAGGAAGTAGAAGGAGACAACTTTTTTCAGGATATCTTGTATGAGAAAAGAATCAGTTTTCAATGAAAGAAAGAAAAGAAATGATTGTTTAAACCAATCAGGGAGATTCTTATTTTTTTATTTTTATTATTATTATTTTTTATTATTTTTTGGGTTTTTTGAGACAGGGTTTCTCTGCAGCTTTAGAGCCTGTCCTGGAGTTAGCTCTTGTAGATCAGGCTGGTCTTGAACTCAGAGATCCGCCTGCCTCTGCCTCCCGAGTGCTGGGATTAAAGGTGTGTGCCACCACCGCCCGGCGAGGGAGATTCTTATTCATCTTCACTTCTAATGGCTTTACACTAAATTCACTTTGCATGGTATATGATGCAAGACAAAGCTCTCATTTCATCCTTCAGCAAGTGGGTATCAAGTTTGCCCAGCACTGTAGGAGAGGCGGTCCTTTTTTCACTCTGTGGATGATGGGTTTACAGCAATATTGTGGACCTGCTTCAGGGGTCTCTTCCTTGTGTGAATGGCCTCAGTTTCTGCCTTTGTGCTTGACCAATACCGCAGCAGTGTAATAGAGCTTAAAAACACATATCCTTTTGCCCTGGATTTCTTTGATTTAATGTGGACTTTCTGTGGTTCCACATGACTTGTTTTCTTAACTTCCTATTTTAGAGAGATGTGAAGAGAAATCCAGTTAATGTATGTATGCTGATTTTGTATCCCGAATTTTACTAAGTTTATCAGTCTGGTAATATTGTTGATTCTTAAATTTTCCTATTTGATCATATATGATCATGTTAGTAAACAACTTTTCTTTCTCATTTTCAATGTGGATATGTTTTATTTCTTTTTAAAAATTTGTTTATTTTTATTTTCTTTTTATTTCTTATTGTTTATTTTTTTCTGGATAGGTCATACTGTATTATAAGAAATGGCGAGGCTTACTTGGTATGGGAAGTCCTTCTGTATATGTGTTGCTTTTACTGGTTAATGAATAAAGAAGCTACCTTGGCTTATGATCAGGCAGAATAGAGCTAGGCAGGAAAACTAAACTGAATGCTGGGAGAAAGTAGGCAGAGTCAAGGAGAAGCCATGTAGCTGCCCCAGGAGACAGATGCCTCTGTTGGAGTCCGCTGAAACTTTGCTGGTTAGCCATGACCTCATGGTGGTGCATAGATTAATGGAGATGGTTAGTTTAGGATGTAAGAGCTAGCTAGATAATAAGCTTAAGCTATTGGCAAAACAGTATTGCAAATAAAGTAGTTTCTGTGTGATTATTTTGGGTGTTAGCAGCCAGGAACAAATAAATAGCCTCAATCAACACTTATTATTCTTCCCTTGCCCTAAATCTTAAAAAGGAATGTTTTATTCTCCTTGTTAAATATCGTGTTAATGGTGGGCTTTTTCCTATTGTCATTATTGTGTTGAGGTAAGAGTCTTTGTGGTTGAGTTTTTAATTATAAGTGGATGTTAAATTTTGCTCATATATATGTATAATATCAGGCCTCAGTGCCCTGTCATGACCTCTGACATTCATATCTGCTAGTTTTGGTGTTAGCGTCTTCTTTCCCTAGTTTCTTCGTATAAAGTTAGGTTGTGTTTTTACGATCTTCCTTCTCTCTCTCTCTCTCTCTCTCTCTCTCTCTCTCTCTCTTCCTTTCTTTCATTTCTCAAAAGCATTTGCCACTGGAAATGTCCTCTTGTTACTATGTCATATTGCATAGGTTTTCCTGTGCTGTGTTACTGCATTTATCTCAAGATATTTTTAAAATTCTCTCTTGATTTCCCTTTTGATATGTTTAGTTTCTTTGTATGTGTGAATTTTTCCATTTTCTTACTGTTATTGATTTCTAACTTCTAAATTTCATTTCATTGTGTTTGGAAAAATCTTTGAGAGTAATTATCCTCCTTCCTCCTCCCTTCTTCCTGTCTCCTTGCTTTAGCCTACCCTCCCTCTCTTTCCTCTTCTTTCTTTTTTCCTCAATTTTTCTCTTTGAAGTACTGGAAATTGAATTTGGGACCTTACAGTTACTGGGCATAGACTCTGCCCCAGGGTTACACTCCTAAACTTGATAATCTTAAATCTCTAATGACTTATTTTTACATTTAACATAGAATTTGCACTAGAAAACATTCCATGTGTGCTTAGAAAGGATGGATTTTCTTTATTGTTGGGTAGAGAAATCTTTATATGTTAGCCATATCCACTTCGTCTATCTTGTTGTTCAAGTTAGCATGTTTCTTGACCAATTTTGCTATATATGTATCATTGTGAGTACAATATTGTGTAAAATCTTATAACCCTCACTGTAAGTTGATGACAAGTCAACACCAACTGAATAAAACAAACTAGAGCTTTACTGTCAGAATTTGTGTTCTTGTTCACTTATTTATAAGTTATATATCTATTATCAAACTTCATCTATTTTTTTAAGACAGTCCTGAAGTTTGCTATTGTAGACCAGGCTGGCCTTGAACTCACAGATATCTTCCTGCCTCTGTATCGCAACTGCTGGGATTAAAGGCACATACCACCATGCCCTATTTAGTTACTAGATTTTTGTTAGGGGTAGGGATAATTTATATATCACCTTTATAATGCAGCACTAATTTGTATAACTTTATGTATTTACTCTTACAAGTAATATGCTTTTACATTTCTGCTGAGGAAATTTTCACTTTACTTTGAAGATCTATGTGAAGAATTTCTTGTTTAGGTCCAACAAACTCCTTCAGTATTTGCTTGTCTGGGAGACAAACCCATCATCTTAAGGGATAAGTCTGCTAAATACAGAGTTATTTGTGCTGTTTATTGTCCTTTAATGCTTTGGCTCTATTATCTGACTATATGGTCTCAGTGTTCTGGCCTGTGAAGTTTCTGTTTATAAACACCTGAGTAGCAGTACTGCTGTTCCCTTGTATGTGAAAGTTACTCTTCTGTTGCTGGTTTCAAAATTGTCTCTGATTTTTTGACAATTTTATGGTGTGTTGGTACAACCCTTTCTGACAGTTTGATTGTACTGTGTGTTGGTACAACCCTTTCTGACAGTTTGATTGTGCTGTGTGTTGGATAACCCCCTTAGAGTTCAACCTCTTCAAGGATATTTGAGCTTCATGAGTCTGCGTGTATAGTCTCCTCTTAGAATTGGAAGGGTTTGCAGCCATTACTTCTTTACGCAATCTATTAGTTTCTTCTCTATCATTTCTTTTTGTAAGTTCATGATGTATTGACTCTCTTGATAGAGTTCTATGGATCTGTAGGATTTATTACTATTTTTACTTCATAGTTTTCTTCTATTATTGGACTATTTTAAATGGCATCTCTCTTTTTTAATCTTTCCCCTTCCTTTCTTGTTTCCTCATTTCCTCCTTCCTCTACTTCTTCCTCCCTCCCTCTCTCCTTCCTTCCTTCCTTTCTTGCTTCCTTACTTTTTCCTTCTAACTAAGATCTCATTATCTTGTTCAGTGTCAAATTACTTTTCCTGGGTGGACATAAACAAAGATATTCACCCAAGACTAAATACTGACAGAACAAAGAAAGCTGGCTGAACAGCCTATAGGGAACAAGTCAGGAAGCAGCACCCCTTCATGGTCTCTGCTTCAGTTCCTGCCTCCAGGTTCCTGCCCCGACCTCTTGACCTGGCTTCCTTTCATGGTGGACTGTAACATAAAGATGAAGTAAAGCTTTTGGTTAGTATTTAACCACAGCAACAGTAAAACAAGCTAGGATAGTTTATTTTGGTGGGATTAGAGGTGGCACCGTATTGTCTCTTTCCTGTCCTTGAGCCAACTAGCATGGAGGATTAAGGGTCAGTGTTGAGACCTCAGTAATGCATGTAGTCATGGCTCAGACTCTGAAGGGCTAGTTTGTGTTAAAAAAAAAAAAAGACTCACTGCCCACTATCTCTGAAAGATGAATCCTAAGAAGGGGTCGTCCTACCACGATTCACCAGCCTCTGGGTGTCAATACATCAGATGCAGAACATAGAAGACACGATCCATACACTAACTTGTAAACTATACTGGGACTGACTACTGGTTCATTGACTCAAACCCCAGTTTTAATGTCCCGGGGACTAGAACAAATTAGGGATTACCTAAAGGTTTGGGAAGATGGAGAGAGGGCCTACATTTGGAAGCTAGTTTGCTTTTTATCATTGCATTTTGAGATCCTTTACTGAAGGGGATAACTCCGCCTCCTTATGTGTCTAAGTATCAGAGCCTTCGCTGCTCTGAAGAGACTGACCTTAGCAAATAGAATTGGCTCTAATCATGCATTTTGGTATCAGACAGACAAGGCACATGAATTGCTGTGGTGGGGCCAGCAGAACACAGAGCCAAGAGCCCAGAAGATGCTTACGGCCATTTTGGCTTGGCTTGGTACAAACAAAGGTGCTGTTGGTCTTGGAAATTTTAGAATTGTCAGTATTGTAACATCTCATGATTTGGGGATCTGCTTACAAGATTCTTGGAATGAAAGGAGGCTTCTGGCCTTAACTGTCTCCTCCAAATGACAGCAGGCCCAGGGTGAGCCCCCTTGGAGAGGGAAGGGAAGCAAAGGAGGAGGACAGCAGTGCCCTGCTGACAGCGCTCTAGGACAGTGCTGCCATTCAGTGTGGCTCTGTGCTCTGTGGCTAGTCACAGGGCCGTTCACTGGCAGAGCTTCTGCCCTCAGCTAATGGCGGGAAGGTAAGCAGGAGGTGGGGTCGTGGAGTAAGATGTCATTCAGCACTGTGGCAGGAATGGCTTCTGCTCTTCTGAATTTGGGAACAATCACCCTGGAGTCACTCTGTAGGGAAAATAACCTGTTTCTCATTTACTCGGCAGCTAATTGCCTCTTTACACATGTAGTTCCAAACTGTTTACCAGAGTTGGGTATTCCTGAAATATGTCGCAAGCTTCCTTTAAATAGCATACGTTATTTTCAGGCACAATTGAAAACGTGGTGAAAATCATTTTTGCATAGGAATATGGATTCCATTTTAGTCACACTGTATCTCAATGGCCTTCTTGTTATAAGTGTGTTAGCTGACATCCAGGGTTAGCTGAAGAGGACTTTGCGGACAGGATGGGCCTTAGCGAATACTGCCAGCTTTATTCCATGGGCCAGTAAGCTTATACCACAAGTGTAAAAATGATCTTTAAGAATAAAAATTCTTTGGCTTCCTTAAAGAGCATCATTCACTAGAGAGTTTGGAGTCCTTAGACTGAAGGCGGCAGGAAAATCAGCATCTTGTACTGTATTTGAAAACTTCTATCTCTATATGTACAAGTTTGTATACGTCTCTTCATGTGCACAGGTATGTTCAGTACACGCATACAGAACTCAGAGGCTGACGTCTTTGGTCACTCCACATCTTACTTTTTGGAGACAAGCTATCTCACTGGATCAGATAATTCTGTGTGAAGTCTGCAGGTCCCTAGGAGTTAGGGCTGCAGGCAGTCCAACATGGGTGCAGGATCTGAACTCCAGACATTGCAGGAGCTGTCAACTCTCTCAGTTGCTGAGCTGACTCTCCAGCCTTGTGCTTAGGTGTCTTATGTGGGGGCCAGGGATCCGAACTGAGGTCCCAGTGCTTGTCTAGGAAGCACTTTACCAAATGAGCCATCTCCTGGTGCCAGTGGTGTCTTACACTTTAGCATGGCCAAGCGGAGATTTGAGATTTTTGAGGTTTAAAGGTCTGATTTCAAGGAAGAGAGTCACAAATGTTGATCAGGTACTCTGCTCTGTGAAGCAAGCGGTCTTGTCATTGAATCAAATGGGGAAATCAAAAAGGGGAAATGATGGAGGCTTCCCATTGGCTAATAAAGAAACTGCCTGGCCCATTTGATTGGCCAGCCCTTAGGTGGGCGGAGTAGACAGAACAGGAAGAAGGAAGTGAGGTAGATGGCTCAGTCAGATGCTACACCTCTCCTAAGTTAGACAGACCGCCATGCCTCTCCTCAGAGAGAGACATGATGAAGCTCCAGCCCAAGATGGACGTACGCTAGAAACTTCCCGGTAAGGCACTACTTCGTGGTGCTACATAGATTATTAGATATGGGTTAATCAAGATGTGAGTAAGAGGCTGAAATAATGGGCCAGGCAGTCTTTAAAAGAATACAATTTGTGTGTTGTTATTTCGGGGCATAAGCTAGCCGGAGGCCAAAAGCCGGGCGGCAGGAATGCAGCCTGCAGCCCACACTACAGGTGGGAAGGGATTTGTCTTTATGAAATCGTCTGATAAGGTGTAACAGTCAAAGGGATTCAACAAGCAGCCCACCTCACAGACAATTCATTTTCTGGGCGACAGTGTTTGTACCTGAAAAGAGGGCCATAACTGGGTTAAAATAAATACTCATAGTTCTCTCTAGGATTCACTTGAATGAGCTCTCCATAAGGACACATTTGGATCATAGGTTTGTTTGTTTGTTTGTGTTGAAAACCTGTATTAGAAAAGTGGCCTCTTGGCACATAAAAGATAATCTTATGTCCCCAGACTTATTGAATCATCTACTCAGCTTTTAGCTAATTTTGAGCCTGGCAAGATTTGGGTGGGCGGTTGGACCCCCATGGGTGTGACCGCTAACAGTTTCACATCTACAGAACGTGTATGGTTCTCCATCTGGAAAGGGGACATCAGCCTTGAGCAAAGCAACAGTTAGGTTGGGGAAAGAGGGACAAAGAGGCAGAAATGCAGACTCCCGCAGAGGAGGTCTTGCTTCTTATTACTCAGGCCCTGAGCCCCAGAATTAGGAGCAGCAGAACTTTCTGTTGTAGAGCCCAGTGGTCTTCCTAAGTGCAGTTCACATGGAGAGATTCTCTGCAGTGTCTCAGAAACATCCCAACAAAAGGTTTTCATCTACCCGCAGAAGTTTCTGAAAAGTTACTGTGTCCTTTTAATAACACATGGGTTAGTAAACAAGACCTCTCCCCCTTGAGCAGTGCTGTGAGTAGCAAAGCCCCTCCGAGTGTCCTATTTAAGCCTTGAAGGTCTTTGACTGGCAAAGACAATTTGTATCCATGCTCTAGGTAACGAAAATGAGATGCTATGAATCCCTGTAGGGCCATTCAGCCATCAGAGCTTCTGAAAGATCCTTGTTCACTGCAGGTAGAAATTTCTAGCTTGTCTTTTACTTTTGTGACTTGGAAATGACTGAGAAGTCACCCAGGGGTAACACTGACAGTGGGCACATGTGTAAACCTTGAGTATCTACAGGGTTAACCTTCTGGGCAGACAGAATGGGGACACTGGCTCAGTGACCTCTCTGCTTCTGTAGCTAAAGATCGGCTTTACTGGAATGTCTTCCCATGGGACATCTGAATGAAAATACGATAAGGGGTGTGGCACATTTGAAATTAGAAAACCCACCCTCAGAGAACAGCTCACCTCGTCTTGTCTTGACAAGGCTGGAACGTATCTGCCTTTCTCTCTTTTTTCATTAGTTTCTCAGTGGGTATCTTAGCCAAATTCTCTCTCCTAGAATTAAAACCCTGACATGTTGGCACCCACTGATTCCTGGAGTCATTTAGAAGCCTTGCCCTGGGGATGCTGGAGTCTTTTGATATTAACTGACTGACTGATGAGCTTGTTTCAGTCCTTAGCATCTTTCCTTCTCGGAGTTCGTTAGTTCGTGTTGTGCACATCACACAGCAAACCTTGGTAGACCTTCCCAGTCATTCAGAATGGTACGGATAATTGGACTTTGGGACCCAACAGTCCAGTCACTTAAGGAATCCAAAACACAGTTCCTTGTGTTCCATTCAGAGAGAAATGAATGAATGCGGGGGTCAAAGGTGGCCCTACCTTAACATGCGGTTATTGGAGGTGAACAAGGTCTTCGCTGCATAGGTGTGCACCCTCCTTTGAGAGTTTGAGCAGACCAACAGAAATAATTTCCAGACAGTGTGCTGTTTCACTTGTCCTAGCCACTTCCCTATATCTAACCTGCAATTTTCAAACAAAGAGATGGTCAACAGAACTATTTCCAAAGACATTTTCACAAACACTGACTGCTCTCGGAGCTGTAAAGTATAACAAAACTTATGGAGGGCCGATGGCAGTTCGTATACTGTAGAGGGACCAAGGGCAGTTGGTATATTGCAGGGGGACCGAGGTTGTACACTGCAGAGGGACCGAGGGCAGTTGGTACACTGCAGAGGGACCGAGGGCAGTTGGTACACTGTAGAGAGACCGTGGGCAGTTGGTACATTGCAGAGGGACTGTGGGCAGTTCGTACATTGCACCAAGCTTCAGGTACTATGTGCCCAATAATGCTGTAGTTTTGAGTTTATTCTGAGAGAAAAAAGATTGCAAGTAGGTAGAAGAATTTATTTCCAAACGTTTTATTGTAGGTTATTAATATGAAAATTACTTATATGTGTCCAACAGCTGAGAATGAACAATTTACAGGCAATACATATGATGAAATACACACATGCATTTTGCTGCTTCTCTATGTTAAAAAAAAAGGAAAAAGTTAACAGAGTCCTCATACTACGTGTTTCCTGGTACTATGGGAGAAGGATTTGTTTTCTTTTTTTTTTTTATTTCATTTCTTATGTTTTTAGGGAGCGTCCGTCTGTGTAGCCCTGGCTGTTCTGGAACTCTCCAGATAGACAAGGCTGGTCTCTAACTCACAAAGATCCTCAGGCCTTTCCCTCCATGGTTCTGGGGTTAAGGCACGAGTCACCAGGCCCAGTTCTCTACTTTATTTTTGTTTAACAACCTTTTCTGCCTTAAACATCTGTTGGTTTTTAAACAAACAAACAAAAAAAAAACCATAATGCAGAGATTAAAGTAAGAAAAGTATTTGTTCAGATTAATGAGCTGCATTGGTCACTTGAATTTTCGGAGACTGTTCATCTTTTTATTATGTAAATATTTGGCATTTGTGTGTTTTTTTGAAGCCTTGTTACATTGAGTTTACTACTTCTGAGTCCTGTAATTTAAAGTGAATGAACAGTTTAATTAACAAGATTAATTAAACTCAGTCTCACAGGGTCTTATTTTGGGGTGGCTTGCAATAAATCACTTAAAAATAAGAAATAGGGGGAAATGGGAGGGGGTGGAGGGACAGAAATGATACAACTTAGTACTCACATAGAAACTTCTCAAAATTTAAAAATTGGATTAAAAACTCTTGTGCTTAAGTTCTGGGGTTAAACGAGAACAGTAGGAAAATCTGAATGGTTTCCTACTCCGTCTTTTCTAGGAGAGAAATCAGGACGGGATCTAAATAAGCTGGAGCAGCCTGACTTCTTGGGTGAGTACAGCTGGGTCCATGACAAAGGACTTGGAAGTTTTCTTTTCCCTGTAACGTGCGCGCATTAGCTTCTTTTCTCTCCATCTTGGTCTCTCTCTCCCTCCTTCTCCTCTTTCTCTTCGAGAAGTTTCTGAGCTCTCTACTTGATATGCTCGACTATTTCACACATTTTATCCTGAGGGAACTGAGCAGAAAATTGCTCCATGTGACGATGGGACTTCACTGGAAGATTTGATCCAAGGGAGCAGTCAAAAGACTCAGTCTCCTCGACATGTGCATTCCGCTTGGTAGTTAGGAGCATTTCTGTTCTGTTTGTATTAATGCATGTGCTAGCACGGACCTGGTTAGGGTTCTAGCTTTGACTCTAACCATGGAAAATGTGGAAGGGTTCATGCAGGAATGCATGCAGTCTTGTCCTTTTGGGGGACAGAATCTCTTTTTGTAGCCCAAATTGTCCTAGAATTCACTATGTCATTGACTGGCCTCGTATTGTATCCCCCTTCCTGAGCTTCCGTAGCTTTGCGCTATGTCTGGCTGCATTACTTAAAGCTTTCTGCATGCAAGGTAGCAAATTGTTTAAATTTCTAGCAAATGAATTACTTCCCAGCCCCATCCAACTCTCTTCTTCATCTCTTGAACAAGTGTTTTGGTTAAAACACTTTGAACAGCTCATGTAAAGGGCAAAATGAATTCTTTAGAGTCGAGTTAATTAACATAAGAGAGATTCTTCGCATTTAGTAGTGCTGGATGTTGTTTATCACAAATAGAGAACTTATGGGTGAAGTCATGCATTTGCTGTCACCTGACTTGTCACTCTGGTTCATCATGACCACATCTCCTCCTTGCTGGGTGGCCAACTTCTAGGTCCTTCACAGGGAAATGAAATTACTCTGGAAAGCGTACCGTCGTCTACCAAGATCCATTCAGGCACAGAAATTCTTCTGCCATCACCCTGGATCCTGATGAAACAGCTCCCATATCCACATGGCCCCGAGGGGCTGGTCGCCGTGAAAGGCTCTCAGGAGACTTGCAAGAGACGCATGTAATGTGAGTAGTACCTATCCACTGAGGAGCTTTAGAATTTCATTTTCTTCTGATCATACAAGTAAATGATGCTCATTGTAGAAAATTAGGAAGATCCACACATGCCAAAAGAAGAGAGTATTAAAATGCTCTAACAAACTCAAGCAGGTAACTGTGGGTTAGCATCCTGTTGTATTTTTATAGTTCTCTTCCTCTATATTTACATCTTTAGTACAGTTGGCATCCTTAAGTCTTGCATTTCCTTTGTCTTACAAACATGATACCCTTGTTATCTCTCCATAGCATCAAACCTGTCTCTGGAAAATGTTTGAATTTACAACATTCAACCAAAGAATCTCAATGACTCTCCCCTCACCCTTAGACATTTAGTTTATTTGTAATTATTAATTATAAATGACAGTGTATTAACATCTTACGAGTCGTGTCTGCCCACGCGTGGCACCTATTCTTTAGGACAGTCTTAGAAATAGAATTTCAAGATCAAATAATGCGTTTTCCAGGTTTTAAGTTTGTATTTCCTTGGGCAGTTAAAAATCAAATTTATAGGACATCGGATGTATTTTTTTTCTGAATTTGATTATGTTGAATTGGGGAGATTATGGGCCGTCATAATGTAAGAATTTGAATGCTGTTCTGATCGTTTGATTAGCCAAAACTATTCAGACTCTTGGCAGTGTTATTTCAACTCTTGTGCCTTAACTCCCTTACTTTGTGGAATAGTTAAACAATACCCCTTCCCTTTCTTCCTTGTGGCCAAATTTTAAAAGCACTTTGAAAATTAATTTAAAAAGTTCTGTGGAAGAATAAATAATGCCAATTGGTTGTTTTCTTTGTGTTAGTGAACCAAAATCAGATGTTTGGACCTCCAGTGGTTAGAGGTTTGGCCAGGAAAGTTGGAGACAATGAGACTGGCCAAAGCAGCATTTACTGTTGAGTGCAATTTCAAAGATATGCTAAAAGAAAGAAAGCTCAGCCAAGAATTTATGACTTGGTCTGAGACAAAGTTGAGAGCTATCACCTGCTTCAAGGAGGCCGCCTTGGATGAGTTCATATGTATGCATGGCACAGCGCTGCCGTCTAACTTTGGGACTTTTAATGACTTGGACCACCTAATCACTTGTGAAAGGATGTGCTGGAGTTTGCCTTCACTCAGCTTGACAAGGTGATGGGAGGCATATATCTTCCTTACATGAAAACACTTGTCAGCTGCATCATATTTGGTAAGACAAGCACCAATGTCACCTTGGGGGGAAGAAAAGTAACTCCGCTGACATCCAATGCATATGAGTCTCCAATATGCTGCAACATCACCTAATTTCAAGTGAAATATGCAAATCCACCCTATTTTGTCTGTAGTTTTTATTTTCCTGATGCTTGCTCTAAGTGCCACATCTTCTGCTGATGGAAACACTGTGTAACTTTCTCTGAGCTGATGCGTGTTTAAATATGCATGGAGGAGAATCTCAGCCTTTGCGGGGGAGCAACATGGCACACCACGTGCAAACCCTCAGTCACCTGTCTGCGTTTTGTTTGTTTTATTTTATTTTTGGACTTGGGATACACTTATATAACCCCTTCACTCTAGTTCATACTCCTGAATTTCTGACTTTTTGTGGCTAGCAGGTCAGTGGAATGAAATTGGGACTTTTAACGTGTGCAGCTTAGGAGTGGAGGGCTTTGGAATAAGGAGAAATAAGGATCCAATGGTGGTGTCACGTGAAATCTCTGGGTTTCACTAAACTCTGAAAAGCAATGCTCAAGCAAGTATGGTTGGAAGTTCTGGTAGCTCGGTAGGTTTGTTTGATTTTTATTTCTAAACTACGTTCCACGGTGTGCCTAACAATTCTAGGTATGAATGTATCTAATAGACAAATATTGATTCACATGGATGATCCCAGTGAGGCCAGGGAGGTGGATGATTTCAGTTTGGTGAAGCTCTTTCTTCTAGGGCAAAGAAAAGTCAAGCTAGAGAGGGCATAAGCCTTGAGCACCAGGGAGGAAGCTGCTGACTGTGTGACGCATTGCTGGATGGTGGCACAGTAGCCCATGGGAAATGGAAAAGCTTTTCTGACCATTTTACTTAATTTAGCAGGTCATCCACGTTATATGTGGGGGAAATTCTATCTGCCTCATAGTTTGACTTAACTTTCTCTAGAATGAGTTTATTGGTTTGTTTCTTTGTTTTGGCTAAATACACCTGGCTCACCGCTTCTGTTTCCTAACGGCCCAGTCAACTGTGGCAAATGAAGTGGTCAAGGCCTCCATTTTATTGGATTCATCTTGGCTTCCATTGAAGCAAGCCACATGCATCTGTCATTTCTACATGTCTTCAGCTGTGGCAAATGAAGTGGTCAAGGCCTCCATTTTATTGGATTCATCTTGGCTTCCATTGAAGCAAGCCACATGCATCTGTCATTTCTACATGGCTAGAGTAGACACCATTCCCAGATGAAGTGTGCGAAAGCATTCTGCCCACTCTGGAAGCAAACACTGGGGAAGGTCTTCTGCTTCATGTGGAGCAAATGAAGGTTGTTTAGAATCTGATGTCACTTCATTTAGATATTAATTGTTTTATTTTATGAAGAATGTTAACCAACTGATGTGCCAAGCTGACTGCTTCTATACAGTAATATAGTATTTCCATTAATTCTGCAGTACACTCTGAACAAAGACTTCTCTTATTCCCAGAAAGGTCTAGAATCGGAAGACCCAATGTGAAAACACTGTCCTAGAAAATAGCAGGTAAAATTATATGTTAAACTTCATTATAATTAAACTGGTGATGAAGTGGTATTGTGTTGATATATATGACCATTCGTAGAAAACCATTTTTTAACCAAAACTACTAATTAGAATCTAGAAGGAAAAAAAAAACCACAGAATTTACAGTATTAATAAAATCATTGCTCTTTGTGCCTGGTAGGCCATATTGAAAAATTTCATTTAAATTTCAAGGCTTTGTTTCTTTCCCAAATTCAAACTCACAGCTGTATAACATTAACATTATTATTAATATAATTTCCTTTTCAAAAGTTGGTTGGAGGTCAGAGTCTGGTGATTATCCACATAGCAGTCACTTGAGAATCGGGCGTCACTATCAATCCGAAATGAATATACATTAAGAAAAGGACCGTTCACTCATCGTGTGGATTTCAAAGATAGCTGGGAGAAGCCATCTACGTTTGAGTTCACAGTGTCACCCCGCGCCTCCGTTTGATCCATTTGTTACTCCTCTGCCGTCCTTGCTATTGTTCCTTGGTGGAGAAAGCTAACAAAGAAGTGTCCGGATTGTCACATGACTGCTTGGGGTAGTCACGAGCAACGGCTTCCTCTTGTATGAAGCAATAACATTTAAATTTTGTGGTTATGCATCACGATTGTCTGACAGCAGAGTCCACTGTGATTGGCAGGCAGTAGATTAAATTTATGGGACTCGGGCTTTTTTTGTTTTTCTTAATAAGGATACCTTGAGAAAGTCCAAGGGAAATGAAAGTCAATTTTGTCATCTCGCACAGATTTCAAAGGCGGGGGCTCCACCACGGCTTGAAAGGTCTCTATCACGTCGCTGCTGTCTAGCCATACTTGACAATGAGACACAGTGTAGTTGCTCACGGTGCTGGAGTTTATCATGCAAGAAGAGTAATTATATTTGAATTGTGTCAGCCAGACACTCGAAAATGAAGGAACGTCAACGAACGTTGCTCCAAGGAGAAGGAGATGATTAGTTATAATTATCCTCAGTGTCCAAGAAAAATGCTTCCTTCCCTCGTTCTGTTGCAAAGGGGGAAGGAAAAAAGCCAACAGAAAATTCTCAATACTTTCCAGTAATTTGGGAAACTTTTACGGTCATTTGCTATAGGAATTTCAGATATGCTCGTTGGTGTGACCACTTAACTCCGTGGTGATTTCATTGCTTTGTACATAATTTTATAGTCTTTCAATTTGAGGACGTGCAATACAACATCCAATCCGTGCCATTTGTAGAATTGCCTCACAGGGAAATATTAGACAATAGGACACAAATTTCTTAATTCACCTAACCATGGTTTCATCTACATAGCACAAAGATATAAGATATAGCTTTGGAGCTACTCATGAATATGGTGATTTGATTTCTAATTCCAGGCAAGCTGAGATGATGAGATTATGTCTTCGAGGATTGCTGTTGCTGTCGTGTGTGTGTGTGTGTGTGTGTGTGTGTGTGTGTGTGGCCAGTGCGTGGTACCTACGCTTGGCTTCCTTTGCCTAAAAACAAGCACATTTTGCAGCTTATGACTGCTTGGCTTGAGACTTCTTGGTTGGTGTGGTTGATTTTTTTTAAAGTTTCCATAAGTAGCTTAGAGGGAAAATAATTTGGAGGAATATTCATTAGTTGACTAGTTCTCGGTCATAGCGATTGATATCTATAATTTCTATGTCCGGGTTTGGAGGTACATTGTCAGTCCAGCAATGCTTTTGCCTTGTGGAGATGGTCATGTGACTGAAAAACTGTTGTTGTCCCTCAACTACGTTATTTTCTCTCTTTTGTGATGAATCAGCTTCGTTCATATGTCGACATTTGTGTGGTTTTGATAATTTCTCACGACAATTTCATCAAGTTAGGTATTGTAAGCCATAGTTCGATGAGTATAAACAATGGACTTTTTTGAGGGGTGGATTTCAAGACAGGGTTTCTCTTTGTAGCCTTGGCTGTCGTGGAACTTGTTACGTAGAGCAAGCTGGCCGTGAACTCACAGAGATCCGCCTGCCTCTGCCTCCCGAGTGCTGGGATTAAAGGCGTGCGCCACCACCGCCCAGCAACAATGGATTTTAAAATGGGCAATGGTGATGCAGTTACCACCACAAAAAATCAGCTCTTGACGTGTTCATGGTTGTGCAAATCCCTTGCGTGATGAAGATTCTACAGACAGGATTTCTAAGAGCATCGAGGTCCATACTTCTTTGTGCATCTACAAGGACTCACTTTGAGAAGGAGAACTGGGGGGCAGTGGACACAGGCTCATCGCCTTCTAAAGCAGCCACTCCCTCTGAGTATTGACTAATGAGTGAACACATGTGGTTTATGTCTTTGCTGTTGCCTGGAACTTTTTCTTAGATGCGTTTGGATTTCAAAATCAGACTAACAGATGTCTTAGGAAGGAAGCATATGCTTAGTTCTTCCCTTATATAATCTATAGGAAGCAGTATAAACATTCTCAAATATATCTCCGTTTTAAAAAAGAGGGCTGGGCTGTATCTCAGTGGTAGAATAAGCAGGTCCCGAGTTCTACCTCCAGGACCATAAAAGGCTGCAACAAATGCAAAGTTAATAATTAAAATGAAGGATACTTTGCTTGAAGTTTTGTTAAGTATTTATCAGAGTATTGCAACAAATAGGTTAGCTTTTACAATAAGAGTGTTTGATTTGGCCGGGCGGTGGTGGCGCACGCCTTTAATCCCAGCACTCGGGAGGCAGAGGCAGGCAGATCTCTGAGTTCGAGGCCAGCCTGGTCTACAAGAGCTAGTTCCAGGACAGGCTCTAGAAACTACAGGGAAACCCTGTCTCGAAAAAACCAAAAAAAAAAAAAAAAAAAAAAAAAGAAAAAAAAAGAAAAAAAAGAGTGTTTGATTCAGGTGGTTTTATTTTGTGTCTACTTAGGCAATTAGTAAAATGATTTTAGTCACGCGGCTTAGCATGCACTTGTTGACGACACGTATTCAGAGTGAACGGGTGTGCCTTTTGTGTGCCATTGAGTCACTGTTTGGACTCATTGTTTTCTTTTCAGTTGACTCTTAAATTTCTTCACACATTATTTTCTAGCTTCAAATTTGATAAACAATATAAGTGAATGCTTCAGAAAGGAAGTTAGAATGGCGTTGGCTGACTGGCTTCCCTCATTGCTTACCTCCGGCAAGCCTCATTGCTTGAAGAGTCTTCATTCTAGTGAGTTCCAAGCTGTGGGCCACGGCACTTTCTGTTTACTAGATGCATACAGCTTGAGCATCCGGGTAGAGGGATATGTTGACGGGTGATCAGGGTGGAGTCTAAGCAAACATCGGCTACACAGACAGAGAATCTCTGATTGGGGGGAGCCATGAATTTCTGGAATAATTATCATGAGTGCTGTTTTGTTCATATTTTATTCTTCTGTCTTTCCTATTATATTTTCAGTATGAATATGTCAAAGAACCACAATAAAAATAAACACAAAAGAAGACATGTTATTAAATTTTGTCTTAAAAAAGCTGTCATAAGAATGTTTTAGGACACCCTTATGTTGAGGACCGTTTCTTTCTTAATTTAAGATATTTGTTATAATTTCATTTTGTATCATTCAGATTTTTTCTTTATGTAACAGAAAAAAATTAACTCAATCATTCTCCTATACCAGAGGTGTGAGGCTAGCTCACTGACCTACCTTTGTTAGATAGGAACAATGATTTTTCTCTTTCTATTTTAAGTTTTCTTAGAATAAATTTTAAAAAATTAAGCAATATTAACATTGATTTGCGTAACACTTATTAAGCCACTCCTTAAAATTTAAATATTTCAACATATCTCATAGCAATAACAATAATAAAATCCCAGTGCTTTAACTTTTAATGTCCAACTTATTAAGAATTCCTAATGTTCTCTTTGGGATTGGAAAAGTCCTTCCGGCATGTATTGGGGCTGGGCATGGTTATTAATTCATTGGGGACTGGTGGATCCAGTCTTAGACTCTTCTGCCTCTCTTTGGTTCTGGGAGCCACGGTGAGGAAGGGGGGAGGGCTGGGGGAAAGACAGTGAAGGAAAGAAAGAGACAGGGAGACAAAGCCTGAGAGGGAGGAGATGACATTAGAGGTGACACGTAGCTATCAGGAGCATCCTCATTCCGAGAGGAAGAATAATGAAGGGTTTTCCCTGCCTTCTACAGCCTGAGGACAGCCTTTGGCCACGTCACCCTTTCTAACCCCATTTTCTGTGCGCTACATGTCATAATCTGTAAGGCACCGGTCCCACGAGCAGACACTGAATCCAAACAGTGCCTCCTCTTGTACTTATTTGCACTTTAAAACTGCATTGTGTGGGGGGAAACTTATTCACAAAGAGAGAGTGAGCGGGACTGCAAGGGAACAGGACCACGGGCATGGTGACATCCAAGTCGAGTCTTTGGACTCTGCGAACCTTAACTTTGAGTTTTCTGTTTATAGTGAGGTTTGCTAGCTGGAGAAAAAGTGTGTGATCTCTTTAAAAGTTTTTACGAGAATCCCCCCACATTTGGAATGTCTTTGACTCGTGCGTTTAGGGCCCCCTATAAATGTTTGTGTTAGAGAGCTCGAGCTGACCCTAAGTATCCCAAGATCTGCAGGACCTCCTGGGCTGCCCCAAAGTGGTTTGGCGTGAGAAGGGAACATACCGTCTTCTTAGAGGCAGATCTCTGAAGACAGCTGCAGGGGTGTTTAAGTTTGAGTTGGTTGCTGCATGTAGAGAAAAGGTAAAAGGCAGGACGAGGCTTCTCTACGTGTGGAGCGTCTGAAGAAGCCACGGAGCACCTGGTGAGTACCATCTGGTCACCTTAATCAATGAAAAAACCATCCTGCAAGAGGTAGCTGATGGATTAAAAGTGTGGCAAATCTAGGCGGGTATGTCAAAGGTACGATGGTATTTGGAAACGTCTGGGAGTTGCAGGTGGAGAAAGCCAGATAGGACCTATGGCGGCAGGCGGATCTATTAGTGTGACAGTAATGAGGGAGAGGGCCGAGTAGAGATGGGAAAACAAACGGGATTCTGGGAACAGTACAGGCATCATCTGTCCAAAGAGAAACTGCTGGAAGGAGCTTAATCGATCCATTTTTTATAAGTGTTAATCAATTAGCAGCTATCAATATTCCACTGATATAGAAAATTTGTGTGAAATGTTTTGGGGAAAATTGGAACTCTATGAAAACTTTGTTCACTATTTTAACTCCACAAATATTGATAGATTTATTCTTATTTGTGCAGCTATAAAACAAAATGACTTGCTTAGAGCTAGGTTTCCTAAGCAGGAATAGATTATAATAAAGTATGGCTAATAATATTAGCTAATCTTAACAAACAGTTTAAAACAGTTTGAAAACAATAAATCACAGAATGAGGGGTTTTAAGTGAATATTTAATATTTAGTTTTTAAAATTCTGTTTGTTTCATCAAACTTCTCATCACTTGAGGCCATGGCGAGTGAACCCAGTTTCTCTGCTGGTCACTGTCTAGGCTGGGAATTTATTTTCTGCAATTATGCAAAAGTTTCAAAAGAAAATATCTGATTCTTTGGTTTCATAGGATTTATTGGCTGAAGATTAGAGAGTCGGTTAAAAATCCACAAATATGCACTAAACATTTTACAGTAATTATGGCTATTGAAGCAGAAATATGAGTTCCACACTTTAAAAAAGAAAGCTGTAAAGGAAATACAGAGAAAACATTGGCTGATACAAAAGTAAACTCATAGGAACTTGAATAAACAGCCGAGTTGACAGTTGGACCTACCAAGGATAGCATCGTCTAGTTTCTGGACTTGAGTTGTTGACACAGCCAGCCCATCTACTTGGAGAAAGAACAATGCACAAGTCTTATTCCAGAGGAAGATTGTAATTTGCCTTTATATTTAGTGAAATTCACTAGTTTTCATTGCATATAATGATCTTTATCTTTTTTAAACCAGGAAATGACTTACAAGAAAGTAAGAACATTTCAGAGAGACTTTTTCAGGTGATTAATCAGTTCCCTATGTCTGTTTAATGATATTTAATTCATTTAACGCATCTTCCTTTCAGAAGAATTAATGGACACCTTAAGGGCCAAGGGGAAGAATCACTTGTATACATTGCTAAGCAATTTCCTACTTAAAATGGTATTTTTTTTTTTTTTTTTTTAGGAAAACCCCAAGTTGCTTCATCTCAAAATAATGTGGGAAATTAATTTCTGGTAAATTTTGAGTTTTAGTACAGGGCTCACTTTAATACTATTGATAGCTATTAATAGTGCCACAGCCTGATCTTTCAAATGATTCCATTATCACCTCCAGACTTCAGGTTACTTATTTCCAAAATGAGGGTGGGGGAAGGGCACCACAAGGTCGTTGAAATTTGTAAATTACATTAGTGTGTGAATGTGTGCACACGTGTGTGTAACCAGCCATGGGAATCCTGGGGTGGAACTTGGGTCATCACCCCAGGAGTAAGTGCCGTACCCAAAGAGCTGTCTTGGTGACCTCCATGGGCATTTTAGATTGTAAGATTTCATGCTGTAGGAAGGTTTTCGTGCCCTTGATGTTTATGTGGAACTTAAATGTTTACGTGCAAAGCTTCAGTCGCTGTAGCGATGTAATTGGGCCACAATTTACATGTTGGTCTGCCAAGGCTGTGCTCTTTGGGGTTCACTAACCTTGCCCAGTCTTGCTCCATTGTTACCTTGGAGCAAGAGAGCATGGCAGCTTGAAGGGATCTAGGAAACAGCACCAGTTTTCATCTGGTGGCCCCAATTGCCCAAACCTCAGCTCAAATTATTTAATGCAAAAATATGGAGACTTTTCATTATGAAGCTATTCACCCAAGGTTTGGTCTACTCCAGAAAGATGAAGAACTATGGCTTTATTTTTCTCTTCGTCTCAGCCATTTTCGTACCAAGTTAGTGTTCAGTCAGGTTGATTTTCAATACGGTAAGAAGCGAGCCCCCAAGAACACAGCCTTTTGATTTCAATAAAAAAGAAAGCTTCTTTAACAACATGCTTATATCAATTTGGATCAAATAACTTAGTTTTTTGGTGATAATGAACTCTCCCAATTATGACAGGTGAGAGGAAAGGGAGCTTTCTGATTGGCCACCTCATAAGTGATGTAACTGGTGTGTTGTCACAGGCTGTGTGCTGTCGTCATCTAGCTCAGTTCTCCAAAGAGAAGGAGGGCTCTGTGGGGGCTGTGGGGGCTGTGAGGGCTCTGTGGGGGCTCTGGGGCTCTGTGGGGGCTCTGTAGGGGCTCTGTGAGGGCTGTGTGGGGGCTCTGTGAGGGCTCTGTGGGGGCTCTGTGGACTCTGTGGGGGCTCTGTGGCGGCTGTGAGGACTCTGTGGGGGCTCTGTGGCGGCTGTGAGGGCTCTGTGGGGGCTCTGTGAGGGCTCTGTGAGGGCTGTGTGGGGGCTCTGTGGGGGCTCTGTGAGGGTTCTGTGGGGGCTGTGTGAGGGCTCTGTGAGGGCTCTGTGAGGACTCTGTGGGGGCTCTGTGGGGGCTCTGTGGGGGCTCTGTGGACTCTGTGGGGGCTCTGTGAGGGCTCTGTGGGGGCTCTGTGGGGGCTCTGTGGGGGCTCTGTGAGGTCTCTGGAGGCTCTGTGAGGGCTCTGTGGTGGCTGTGAGGGCTCTGTGGGGGTTCTGTGGGGGCTTTGTGGGGGCTCTGTGGGGGCTCTGTGAGGGCTCTGTGGGGGTTCTGTGGGGGCTCTGTGGGGGTTCTGTGGGGGCTCCTTGAGGGCTATCTGGAACTATCAAACTGATACAGTCTAGCATCACCTGGGAAGAGCATCTCAGCGAAGGATTGTCTACATTGGGTCCGGCTTGGGCATTCCCGTGGGGGATTATCTTACTTAATGTGGGAAGACTCTGCTCATTGAGAACAGAACCATTTCTTAGGTCTGGGGCCCTGAAGTGTGTAAGAATGGAGAAATCGAGCAAGCAATCAGGTGAGCAAGTACACATTAGTTTCTCTCTACTCTTGACTGGGCCCGATGTGACTAGCTGAAGTTCTTGCCTTGACTTCCCCACTTCAGTGGATAATACCTGGAACTGTGACCTGAAATAAACCTTTTCTTCCCTGTGCCTGCTTTTGTCAGGCTATTTTTTATCACATCTAAAAATAAAAATAAAATACCATAGGACAGATTCACAGAAGAAAGGCAAAGCAGGCCGAAGGGCTCAACAAAATGAGGAATCTAACACAAAGCTTTGTATGTGTGTGTGTCTGTGTGTGTATATTATATATATATATATATATATATATATGTTTCATTTATCATTACAAAAGGAGGGAAATATTTTTCTTTTGATTATTGAAGTAAATGAGAGGAGCCTTCAGAACTAATTTAAAGTTGACCTGCCTAAAGATTTGGAAACTTTTTCTAATTTGTGCATTTATTCATTTTTGAAATAATTTATAGTGCTAAAACTCCAATTTACCCACAATGGAATGCCTCTATTTTCATAGTTGGTAGCTCATGCTGTTTCTAGTAGTTCTGACCCATTCCCATTTCATGCAATAAAGAAACAAAGTTGATATAGGTGGTTTAGCTTAAATATACACTCTTAAGTAATTTTTGCCTATTTGTCTTGAAAAACAAAATCTAACAAAGCTGTTTTATTGTTAAACATTTATAAACACAGGTTTACTGTATGTTCAGGTAGTAATAAAGCTTGAAGGGTAAAATAGAATCTAGCCAAAAAAAGAAAAACCCGTCATTTTGCTTCTTTTGATTCTCTATGCAGTTCGTGTTGAGAGGACAGTGCAGGTTGCCTCTGGTAGTGGAAATCACGCTCACGCAGTGGGGCTGGGAGTTCATTCTGGTGTACAGCAGATGCCCTCAGTGTGCTCCATCAGTGTGCGCCAGGAGTGTGGGCCAGGAGTGTGTGCTAGGAGTGTGTGCTAGGAGTGTGTGCCAGGAGTGTGTGCCAGGAGTGTGTGCCAGGAGTGTATGCCATCAGTGTGTGCCAGGAGTGTGTGGCAGGAGTGTGTGCCAGGAGTGTGTGTCAGAAGTGTGTGCTAGGAGTGTGTGCCAGGAGTGTGTGCCATCAGTGTGTGCCAGGAGTGTGTGCCATCAGTATGTGCCATCAGTGTGTGCCAGGAGTGTGTGCCAGGTGTGTGCGCCATCAGTGTGAGCCAGGAGTGTGTGCCAGGAGTGTGTGTCATCAGTGTGTGCCATCACTGTGTGCCAGGAGTGTGTGCCAGGAGTGTGCGTCAGGAGTGTGTGCCAGGAGTGTGCGCCAGGAGTGTGTGCCATCAGTGTGTGCTAGGAGTGTGTGCCAGGAGTGTGTGCCATCACTGTGTGCCAGAAGTGTGCGCCAGGAGTGTGCACCATCAGTGTGTGCCAGGAGTGTGTGCCATCAGTGCTTCACAGCTTGAAATAAAAAAATCCCCTTTGTTAATTTTTTAATCACTGAATTATTTAATTATTAATTATTTAATCATAGAATTTGGGCTAGAGTTTTTTGATATGAAAAAAGCAAAATCGGCTGGGCGATTAGGTAAAGGTGGTGCACGCCTTTAATCCCAGCACTCGGGAGGCAGAGGCAGGCGGATCTCTGAGTTCGAGGCCAGCCTGGTCTACAAGAGCTAGTTCCAGGACAGGCTCTAGAAGCTACAGGGAAACCCTGTTTGAAAAACCAAAAAAAAAAAAAAAAAAAAAAAAGAAAAAAGAAAAAAGCAAAATCAATAGTTCTTTTCCTGAAAAAACAGGTTAGGTAGTGGGCTATCAAACGATGCTGCTATAATATCTTTAGATTATAGGCGATTGCTGAACCTTAGTTATACAAGACAACAGAATAGGCAAGAGATTGTCTCTGCAGAGTGATAGCCACAGTTTTGTGGGCAATGCTCTCAAAAGCAGCCTCCCTCTCAGGCTGTGGGAGCCCTGTGGTTTCATCGCATGCTGTAGGAAATGGAAGGAACCAGCCGGTGGGTTTCAGTCGCTGTTCCCTCCCATGTGGTGCTTGCTGCTCCACTAGACCCCCAGTCTGACATCGGGGGGCGGGGGATGGTCTGGGCAATGGGAATCAATCTGTCTTTCGAGTTTCTCTTGCCTCCTCAATCTCTTTTTTGCGCAATCTAACTTTAAATATAGCTAATCAGATGACAAAGGGAATGAAATTGGTGTTCCTTTGTGTGTTCTTCACGGCATCTTCCAGTCGTTCAATTTCAACCTGCAAGACAAAAGAAATAACTGGACTCAGCCACAGATTTTTAATTTATATGGAGAATATATATGTTTATATACATGAATATATATATATATATATATATATATATATATGTTTGTGTGTATGAAAATAGAGAGAGGAAATGCAAGATGCAAGGATACATTATGCTCCAGCCTCTGCTATTGAGTTAAAACTATAATTTTGAAAAAAGTCTTAGATTTTCCAATTGGTGATCTGTTATTTGTTTATTTGTTTGTTTTACAGTGCTGGGGATTGAATCCAAGGCTTTGTATGTGCCAGGAAACCACACTACAGAAATATACCCCAGTACGTAATTTTTTTTACCATATCAGTAATGTAGCTTTCCAGGGCACATGGCTGTGGAGATCAGCTCCAGGACAGATGGAGTCTGGCCCAGAAGAGACATGTATACCAGAGTGCAAACTATTATTAAAACCAATACATCCACACACTTGGGAGACTCAGAGAAGGCAGAGGCTATTTCTGTTGGAAAGTGTAACTGAAGATGATCAAAGATTGGAAATGTAAAAACCTAACGCCGCCAATAAATTGGTAACTTTGTAGCGAACCTGGGCAGTGAACAAGACTCAGTGAAAACTGTTAACTGTGTAGCGCATGGAATACATCACAGGAGTGAAAGAAAACAGTAGTCTGTGTTTCTTTTTTTTTTTTTTTTTATATTTAAAAATTTCCATCTCCTTCCCTCCTCCTCCCCCCTCCCACCCCTCCTTCTCCCCCTTCTCTCCCCTCCTTCTCCCCCTTCCCTCCCCTCCCCTCCACCCATACCTCCCCTCCCTCCCTCTCAAGGCCAAGGAGCCATCAGGGTTCCCCACTCTATGCTAAGACCAAGGTCCTCCCAACTCCCCCCAGGTCCAGGAAGGTGATCGACCAAGCTGAGAAGGCTCCCACAGAGCCCGTCATATTCGGTTTCTAGCCATGATTAAAGGACATCGAGCCTATAAGTTTGGGATCCTTGAGAAGATAATAAGAAGAACCTCCACCTGACGATAGATGAAGAAAATGACAGAGCCCCACCTTGGAGCACCGGACTGAGCTCCCAAGGTCCTGATGAGGAGCAGAAGGAGAGAGAACATGAGAAAGAAAGTCAGGACCGTGAGGGAACCTCCAGCTGGCGATAGTCTGTGTTTCTTAACTTTCATTGTGGTTAAAGTCAATTTAAATTTCCATACACTTTCAAGGAGGCTGAACGTGGATTTGTTTGTTTGTTTGTTTTGTTTTGTTTCTGAACAAAGCTAAAACTCTCTCTCTCTCTCTCTCTCTCTCTCTCTCTCTCTCTCTCTCTCTCTCTCTCTCTCTCTCTCCTGTGTGTGTGTGTGTGTGTGTGTGTGTGTGTGTGTGTGTGTGTAGATACCAGGTTAAGGAGACTATGTTCTGATCTGATGGTGTCTGTTTCAGTTTGTAGTTTTGTGTTTTTATGACTTTTTTAAAGGCTTGCCTGTTCCAGCCTTTTGCTAATTAACTACAGTGGGCAGTCACAATATTTCTCTCGTCTTTAAAGTGAGTAGGCGGATGTTAGCAGAAGTCGGTGTGTTCGGGCGACGGCCACATGGAGCAGCTGTCACGAGCAGCTGAATTATTTCCCTGCTGGTGTTGAAACGATGCTTTGCCAGCCATTTGTTGAAGCCTGTGATCAGGATGTGGAAGGCTCCGCGCCGAGGGCTGCTCTTCCCCCACCGTGTTGGTCACCCCCAAAGTCAGTTTGTATGAATCAGACTGTGAGCCCTAAACAACTGGTGTCCATAAAAACTGTTATGTTATGGAGTTTCTGCAAATGAGCTGAAATAACGTCTTATTCATTTTAGTTATTAGAGAAATAGAAAATGCGTCTCAAACCTGCGCTGGCGGCCAGCGACTGGCTTCTTTGAAAGAACTAAGTAAGTTTCCAATTTGTAGTTTGGAGTAAAAGGCTACAGTTGAGTCTAATTAATTAGGTATTAGTTCATTTTTTGCAGTGTTGAAATTTGATTCAAACCATGTGACAGTGGGCAGGCAGTGGCCGCTGTGGCCAGGGATGGTGAGTAGGGATGGTAAGTGGAGTAGACTGGGTAATTGCCTTGTAACTTCCAGCTACTTTGACAAGGATCGCCTCAAAGTGGTGAAGTTCAGAAATGTTCTGGAAATCAGGCCTGTGTTCCTCGCAAAGGCTGTAGATTGTGGGCAAGTCACATTTTTTGCATTCTCAATTTCATTTTTAAAAATTACTTTCCCTTACTGAAAGACAAGCACATATGCACACAACAATACGTGTGTGGAGCTCAGAGGACACTGTGAGAGACTCTGGTTTTTTCTCTTTCCATCATGTGGGCCCCAGTGATTGAGCTCAGATCATCAGTCTTCGTGGCAAGTTCCTTTACCCGCTGAGCCATCTTGCTGGCCCCAGTGCTGACTTTGTTTCTAAGTTCATGAGGGCCGTGGTACCTAGTATTTGGAATTGTTAAGGCCAAATGAAGGCATGCACGTTGAAGGTCAGCCATTTCGTAGACATGTTGTGACTACTGTGTATTGCTCTGGGAAATAACTGTAAGGCTGCACGAGATCTTATTTGTTTATTCTAAACCAAAATAAAGGAAAATTCATAAACATCAGTATCTTGGATTGCCATCAAACAATTGTCCTTATTTCTGGTGTCTGTGCAAACTGGGAGATAGCTTTTCATTATTTCATTGTTTGGTATCTACACTACTCTGGTACAAGAATACACTACTTAGGATGTGTGAATCCAAATTATCTGAGTGGGCAGAGAAAAACAAGTCCATGCAAAGAGGGAGCCCTGTGGGGTCAGGAACTGTGTCTGTCTCTCTAGTAAATACTGTGAAAAGCTGGGGGAAAGAAAGCCGGTTTCCGTTGACTCCCAAGCCTTGTTCCCCACTTTTAGAGAGCGATGACAGTGTGACCTAACTATTCACAAAAGGCAGCAGCCTTGGCAGATGGAGGAGGGTGGTGCAGGCACCTGGTGTTGGCGGTGGAGACCGGCAGCAGGAAGGAATTCTGAAGTGAGAAGTTTTCACTCATTTCTGGGATTCAGTGACCAGTGTGCCAAGAGGATGGAAAACATACCCCAAAGAAACTGTCTAGACTCCATGCATTCAGGGAGTTCCACAGTGAGGCCGAGCCCACAAACAGCAGTGAACTTGGGACACAGGGAGGAGTGTCACGGTGTCTCCTGGATGTGCCAGCACAGCTTCTCCGGGCTAGGGTGTAATTTACAGGCTGGTATAGGACTTGCCCTTTCAGCTTTTCTGTTATGCTTCTCTTGTGTACTCCTTGTTGGATGGCCTGTCATTTTTTGCAGTAATTCCCAAAATACTGGGGAAAGCTGGTCAGGGTAATAGCATCTTGGAACTTCCCATGAAGTTAATTATATGGGAGAATGAAGCTAAGTTTACATAGTTGGAAGTAATTGATTGGTACAAGTTGGCTCTCTTAATTTCTCTTAATTTCAGGTCTCACTGCTGGATCCAGAAAGTGCCAGAAAATACATAAAGATGTTTTTTAAAAGATCAACATTTTATGATAGCATATAGCTCCAAACTAGAAAATTCACAAGGAGAAGAATATTATTTTAATAAAAATTATAACTATAAATGTAACCTTACATTGAAGATATGTGAGACATTACAATATTGTATGCATGAAATTATAATATGGGAAAGGGTGTATGCCACAGCCAGCACAGCCTGGATAGCCAAGACTGGCGGGGGGTGCCGGGATTGAGACACAGAGGCTTCTTTTCAGGTGGAAGAACAGCAACCTTTATTTTGCCCAGCAACCTTTTATACCTCTACTCCTTTTTTTATTTTTTTATCAAATTATATAATTTTACAAATTTTCACCTCCTCCCCTCCTCCCATTTCCCTTCTCCTCCCCCATCCCCCCTACCGCTCCCTCTCCAGTCCAAGGAGCAGTCAGGGTTCCCTGCCTTGTGGGAAGTCCAAGTTCCTCCCCCATCCATCCAGGTCTAGGAAGGTGAAGATCCAAACAGACTAGGTTCCCACAAAGCCAGTACATACAGTAGAATCAAAACCCAGTGCCATTGTCCTTGGCTTCTCAGTCAGCCCTCCTTGTCAGCCACGTTCAGGGAGTCCAGTTTGATCACATGCTCCATCAGTCCCAGTCCAGTTGGCCTTGGTGAGCTCCCATTAGATCAGTCCCATTGTCTTGGTGAATGGGCGCTACCCTCATGGTCCTGACTTTCTTGCCTATGTAATAGCCAGATCCTGGAAACAACCTAGATGCCCCTCAATGGAAGAATGGATAAAGTGTGGAATATATACGCATTAGAGTACTACTCAGCGGTAAAAACAATGACATCTTGAATTTTACATGCAAATCAATGGAAATAGAAAACACCATTCTGAGTGAGGTAACCCAGACCCAAAAAGATGAATATGGTATGTACTCACTCATTAGTGGATTCTAGCCATAGAATTGAGCCTATATTTCATGATCCTAGAGAAGCTAGATAGGAAGGTGAACCCAAAGAAAAACATGTAGTTATCCTCCTGGATATTGGAAGTAGACAAGATTGCCAGGCAAAAATTAAGAGTTTGGGGGTGGGGGTAGGATGGGAGTAAGGGGAGATGGGGAGAGAGAAGTGAGAAGGGGAGGATGGGGAGAGCTTGGGGGAATGGGAGAGTTGGGATGGAGGAAGAGTGGATATGGAATCAGGGAAGTATATATCTTAATTAAGGGAGCCATTTGAAGATAGGCAAGAGATTGGACTCTAGAGGGGTTCCCAGGTGTCCAAGGAGATGTCCTCAGTTTGCTCCTTGAGCAGCTGAGGAGAGGGGGCCTGAAATGGCCCTTTACTATAGCCACACTGATGATTATCTTGCATATCACCATAGAAGCTTCATCTGGCGCTGGATGGAGATAGAGACAGAGACCCACAATGGAGCACTGGACTGAGCTCCCAAGGTCCAAATGAGGAGCAGAAGGAGGGAGAACCTCTACTCCTTTTGTGGAGACCCACAGGCCAGAAAGAACATAAACATCCTTGTCTATTATAGACCTCAGGAAGTTCCGCTGTCAGTCAGGGGGAGTGAGGGCAGCTGGATCACAACAGGTGTACTCAGAAAAACAAAGAAAACATAAGAATAACAAGCAGTGCATTTCTGGGACATTATTTGTTATGTTAATTCAAAAGTAAAACTGGAGGGGCAGGAGGGATAGCTTGGTGATCAAAGGCACTTGTTCTTTCAGAGGGCCTGGGTTCAGTTCCCAGCACCTACACAGCAGTTCAGCATTGCCTGTCACTCCAGATCTACGGAATCCAACATCTTCTGGCTTCCACATGTACCTGAATTCAGCAATGCATTACATTTTACATCCCAAGATACTGGAACTTCTGCTGGACCTCACGGCCAGAGTTAATAATGAACTTTGAAGTCACTTAATGCTTAAGACAATTGTCCTACCATGTACTTAGCCTGTCCATATAAACTGCAGTTAGGAGAACGGTGGACCAGCCAACCTTACTGCCTTGGACTTCTCAAGTTCTCTGCTTTTACAACCTAGTGAATGGCTGTAGTCTTAAGTTATGTATTCTTCCATGCCCCCCCACACTGAGTAATGCATATGTGTATGTATGTTGTAGTAATAAATGTTGGAAACAGCCAATATAGAAAGAAAACTATCTTACAAAATGAGTGTCTGGGGGCTGGAGAGATGGCTCAGCAGTTAAGAGCATTGCCTGCTCTTCCAAAGGTCCTGAGTTCAATTCCCAGCAACCACATGGTGGCTCACAACCATCTGTAATGAGGTCTGGTGCCCTCTTCTGGCCTTCAGGCATACATGCAGAGAGAATATTGTATACATAATAAATAAATAAATAAATATATAAAAAAAAAAAAAAAAAAAAAAACAAAATGAGTGTCTGACATAAATGTTGAAAACCACACACAGAAATTGGCTGATACCATTTGTTTGTTTTCTGGGTCAGTTAGGATAGTACTAAATCACTTGTAAGACTCTGGTAAAGATTCCTGCAAAGTGTTCTTCATCCCTTTCCCAGGCGACACTTTCTGTTCTGTTCAATAAAAGAGCAAGCACAGCCCTTTGCTAGGGATCCACAAACACGCACACTCACGCACATACACACTCATGCACACACACAGAGGGACAGACTGATTTCCAAGACAGTCTTCAGACAGGTACAGATTCAGCACCACGCAATAATGTTTACACAGAGAAAGAGAAGTAGAGTCAGATTTGGGCTCACTTTTGGTAAAATTCCTCTGAAGGGAGATGTTTTTAAATCTTTTCCTTAATGCAACAAGGACTCAATATTGGTAACTCTGAGCTTCTCACTAACGTGTTTACCGATGCTCCTGTGCACACCTAATAAACATACAAGAGTGTACACAAAAAACAGCTAGAATTTATAGCTTTTTTCTTTAAAGGGACACTCTCTTAGGGACAGCAACAATGACTATGTATTTCCAAAAGCTAGAAGAAAAGATTTGTTAATATCTTTTATCACAAAGAAATGCTAAACACTAGAGGAGGGATATACACTTAATCTGATTTTAAACATTCTGCAATACTAAGTACAGGCTGAAACATCATATGGCAGATACATAATATGTTTACATTTTGTCTGTTTGTCTATAAGTTAAAAATCAATTTGATTTAAAAATTCAAAAGGAGAGAATCCTGAGGCTGTCTGTGCCTTTTCAACATAAGAACGAGTGAAAGAACATTTCAGAATTTTATTATGAACAGGATCAACTTTCCAGCTCAGGTCTCTAGCAGTGGGAATCACTTGACAGTGAGCTGTGATTACACAAGAAATTAGATATTCCCTCTTGGATTAAAAGCAGAAAAAAGTAACATGTGAAAGCTAGCACTCTTACCAGCTAGAGTTTTAAATTATGTAACCATGTAGCAGAAATCACACTGGAAACATTACTCCACCTCATCTACCCTTTCTTTGGGAATTGTTCATATTTTGCTGTCTTCTGTCTTCTGCATTTCCAGGAATAGAAAGTCTGCTTTAGTTAGTTTGTTTGTTTTACTATGTTGATGCCCCCCCATTTATTAAGGTGAAAAATTGCAAGAAAATGTTACAAGATTATATTCCTTAAGGAATATCTATCTGATCTTAAGGGGAGTTTATTTTCAGTCCACGGGTCATGGATAAACAGGAAATCCAGAGGCTGGTACCTATGTCTGGCTCCTGTGGCCATAGAAGGAACAATCAACCATTGGGGCAGATGAACGCTCATCACTTCCCCATAAGAATGCACAAGCTTGGGAAGTCTACCTTCTCCTTTCCAACCGTTCTTTCCCTAATACCTTTCCAAGCACAGAGCTATGAAAGCAGCTTTTCTCTTCACTACGAGAGTAGACTGGAGAAAGAGCTTTCCGAGAATTTTCTCTCTGACCCAGATGCTCAAGAATCCTAAGATCCCTGTCCTTTGTGCTCGTCTACCCACCTCTGTGGATTGGCCTGTTTCCTAACAGCCTTTATGACTCAGTAGATTAATGATGGAAAGGTTTCTTAATTGAAAATGCTGACCTGAAACCAACGGACCTTTGAACTGCAGTCAGCAATTAGGATACCGAGAGTCTTCTACTCCCATTTGAAAGCATTCTCAGTATTTAGAGTGTTTTTCAATGGTCTTCCATTCCTATCTCCTTGCTTAATGGTGAAGTACACTCATAAATATTTAGAGATAGATGCATTGCATGCACACACTAACTTTTAAAATGCTAACTTATAAATAAATGTATTAAACTTGCAAAAGCATGCATACTTCACGAAAGACTGTGCTAAGGCTATTTTAAATAATTCAGCTACTTCAAGGCAGCCATCTAACGATACTCAGGTCAGAATTTCTTATTTTACTGAAAATATTTTGGTAGATTTCAGTGTTATTTTCATTTGTGGAATTAAACACTATTCAAAAAGAAGTCATACGGCAGGTCTTATGAAAACGGAACCTCTTCATTATAGCTTAGTATTTATTTTATTTTTGAGAAATCTGTGTTCCAGGAGACATAATTTAGACTAACTTTGCTGTCAGCCAGCTCTTGAATTTTTCGGTCTGCTCCTATGTGGAGAGAGTGGAGGGAGTTACTCTTATCTTATTCACCCATCAGGTTAACAAAATTCACGTAGGTTTAACACTGTCTGGAAACTACTTATATGTTACTAAGTATGAGGAATGAATAGGTTTGGGATTTGGTGAACCGACCCACGCTACACCTACCCAAGGATCATTCCCGGGACTTCCTTGAAGACAGGGAAGATGGACCCGGATGAGGAGGAACCAAACACTTGGCTTTGGACAGAAGCTTGGGTGAGGTTGAGGAAGTGGACGGGCTACTGCCGGGAGCACTGTCAGTAGGCTGGTGACTGCCAGGAACTCAGCATGGGGTCGCAGATGCCAGACAGAGGCTCTCCTCTGCTGCATGTGCTACGACCCTCTGTCCAGACTCCTTTGCTGACAGAACTTTCTTTTGGTTCAATGCTGTTCCCGTGATAGGAAGTCTTGTTTTCAGTTTTCAGAAGACTTTGATAACCCAGTCATGCTTTTGTGTATATGATGTCACACCTAGTGTCTACTAAGATCTTTGGCTTAGCAAACTGTCCCTCATTCTGTGTGTGTGTGTGTGTGTGTGTGTGTGTGTGTGTGTGGTGTGAGTGCATGTGTGTCTACCTGATAACGTGTGTTCCTGTATGGCTTCAAATGTATACAATGTGTGTGTGCATCATGTGTGTGAATGGTGCAGGCTGGCACACACCATGGCACCCATGTGGGAGACAGAGGACAATCTCAGGTGTCAGTCTTCACTCTCCATCTTGTCTGAGACGATCGTCTTCCTGCGGCTATGCCACCTTGGCTGGCCTGCAAGCTTCATTTACTCTGCCATCTCTGTCTCCTGTTTCCCTGTAGGAATACGAGAATTACAGGATGCAAACCTTGGAATCACAGAATGCCCCACTTGTGACACACATTCGACTTTTATGTGGAGTCTGAAGATTTGAACTCAGGTCCTTATACCATGGACATGTTCTTTTACCCACTCAGCCAGGTCCCTAGAGTAGATAAACTCTACAGGATACAGTTTAATACCTCCCCCAGTCAATGTTACCTTCTCGTGGACAAATTCTGAAACTCATAAAAACCACGAACTTAAGTTGCTAGAGCTTCCTAGAATTAGGATCCTAATTTGTGGGACAGCGGCACCTGCATTCAGGGTGAGTCTTGACCACTTCATTGAATTCTCTCTGTAATTAGTCTCACAAACGCAGATGGGCCTCACTAACGCCCTAGGCATTTCTTAAACCAGTCAAGTTGGCACCAAAATTTAAGCACGCACGAGGCGACTGGGACTAGAACAGAGAAGACACCCAAGAACATGTCTGTAGTTATAGCTATTAAAAAGGCATGGGAGAGGAGGATAAGAGGCTCGAAGAGCAGGTTTAGGAGTGTGTAGGCACTTGCACATGTCTGTGGGGAGGGTGTCAGATGTTCCCCTCTTTCACTTCCTACCTTGTGTCTCTGAGGCAGGATCTCTTGCTGAATCTACAGCTCATGTGTTTCTCTGCTAGGCTAGCGGCCACCAAGCCCCTGCCCTTCTGTGTCCACCCCTAGGCCAGCTGGGACCACACCTGGCTTTTTACATGGGTGCTGGGATAAGTTCTTGTCCTTATGTTTGTGCAACAAGAGCTCTTAACTACTGATCCACCATAGTCCTTGGTCATCATATTTTAACATATGAGACGTTTCTAATACAAAACTGACAGCTCAGGCAGATCCCTACAAACACAAGCTCTCCTATTTCCAAGGGAGAGAGATTCAGCTTCTCTAATACTGGACCAAAGCAAGACCAAAAACCAGGGGACAAACTCCAAACTCTGCATCTCCATGTCTGAGGTCAAAGTGCAACTCCTTCCAGCTTTACTGCCTACAGCACACTTCTTTCTCTTGGGCTGCTTCCACTCCCTGTTAGCAACTTTCCTCACTAGGTACTGCATGGCTCTGGCATCGCCAACATCTTGAGGTCTCCAAGGCAATCCAGACTTCACCTTCACAGCTTCACGCAATAGCCTGTCTAGGCCTCCATTCAGGAACACCCCTGACACATGCTTTCCTTAGTGACAAAGGCAAATTTCACGGCTCCTTTCTTTTTCCTTAACTCCAGAACCACATGGCTGAAGCTTCCAAGTTCTGGACTTCTGGCCCTGTAACATGGGCCCTCTCAATTAATTAAATCTTCACCGACTTTCTGTTTCCCATGGTTTCCTTCACTGCCTAAGCTTGACTGTCCTGAAACTGGATCCATAGACTGGGCTGGCCTCAGACTCGGAGATCTGCCTGCCTCTGCCTCTGGAGTGCTGAGATTATAGGGGTGCAATACCACACCTGTCTCTAAGCTTTCCTTTTATTCCTTTTCATAAGTTGGAAACTTAGCTGGATGGGACCTTGCCCTGAGGTCACCACTCCCTTTATTCCATTTTTAATTGTTTACTTCCTTAAACACAACACTTATTTATTCCACTTCCTGGTGCTCCTTTTCTCCTCAAATTTTATATTTTGTATTTTTCATTGCTCAGCTTGCTCCTTTTCATTTATAAATCTTCATTAGAGTTAGCACTAATAACCACACAACAGAGTCTATACAAGGCTATTTCAATATTTCCTCTGTCAATGGAATTAAACCAAAGTTCCTTATTTTAACCTCAGGTAGACTCTTAAGACAACAAAAGCAACCACATTCTTTACCAAAATATCACAAGAATGACCTCTAGGAAACATACTAACATTCTTCTCCTCTGAAACCAGAGGCCCCACAGTTTAAATCACCCTCAGCACCACTGTCTTCCATGCTCCTACTAGGATGGCCAATAAAGCCCCACTTAAAGCATTCAACTGCTTTAAGACCATAGTCCCAAAGTCCATATTCCTTCAAACAAAAGCATGGTCAGGCCTATCACAGCAATACTCCAGTGCCTAATATCAACTTATGTCTTATTGCTGTGAAGAAGCACCAAGACCAAGGCATCTCTTATAAAGGAAAACATTTAACTGGGGCTGGCTTAGTTTCAGAGGCTTAGTTCATTATCATCAGGGTGGGACATGCAGGCAAGCATGATGTTGGAGAAGGAACTGAGAATTCTACATCTTGATAAACTGGTAACAGGAAGTAAACCGAAACACTAGGCATGGTTTGAGCATATATGAGACTTCAAAGTCCACCTCTACAGTGACACATTTTCTCCAAAAAGGCCATACCTTGATGTGGTATTCCCCTCTGTGTGCTGTGAATACCGTTGGTTAACAAAGAAACTGTCTTAGGCCTGTGCAAGGGAATAGAGGTAGGCGGGGAAAACTAAACTGAATGCTGGGAGAAAGGAGGTGGTGTCAGAGAGAAGCTATGGAACCACCAGAGGATGAAAATGTAAGTTTTCAGTTGAAACCTTGTTGATAGGCCACAGCCTCTGGTAAAATATAAAATAATGGAAATGGATTGAATTAAGGTGTAAGTGTTAGCCAATAAGAAGCTAGAGCTAATGGGTCAAGCAGCGATTTAATTAATACAGTTTTTGTGTTGCTATTTTGGAGCTGAGCAGCCAGGAACAAACAAGCAGTCTCCCACAACAATACCTCCTAGCCACTTTCTATGAATTTATGGGGGTCAGTTACACTCAAACTACCACACAGTTTAAAATTCGATGGTTTAAAATGAATCAAACACTGAAGTGAATTTTTTGTGATGGGTAGGTGACAAGCTGTCTTTAAAATGTATGTGGAAGTGCAAACCCTGCCAGTGTATAGGCCATACACTGTCAGTGAGAAAGGAAGAAAGAGCCAGAAGACAGTTCCTAATGCATAGGAAATCCTTAACCACAACTCTCACATCACAAATGCTTGATTCATAACAACATTCGTACAGGAGAACAATGGAGAAGGCAGACATTAAAACATCTAAGTAAAACCCTCAAAAAAGGTCCCTACTGAATATCACACACATACAAGAGTAATCATGGGCTAGAGAGATGGCTCAGTGGTTAAGAGCACTTGTGTTTCTGGAAGACTTGGGTTTAATTCCCAGTACCCACTCATAACTGTCTATAACACTAGTTCCAGGGGATCTGATACCCTCACACAGACATACATGCAGAAAAAATACCAATGGTCATAAAATAAAAAATAAATAAATAGAAAATTATTTTTTAAAAAAGAGTAATCACAGACCTGTGTATTAAAAGCCATATCATATGGCTCTTAGTGTTAACATCTGAAATGGTTTTGTAACTACTGGTAAAGATGCCACACTGGTAAGATCCCTAGCTTAGAAAGTCAGAAAAATTTCCTTAGAAGTTACAAATTGAGCTAGTCTTTGGATCATGGTAGGATCTGAACACAGGGGATTTTAGGAGGCATATTTTAAGCACAGATGAAATATGGAATTTGGAGGGCACTGATTAGATGCGTTCAGCTGGGGTGAAAGCTTCAAGATGGAGAGAGTTGAGAGAATGTGTCCCATGGTCAATAGTTAGCAGACTTGTGACATGGCCACAAGCAGCAGACGACAGCATTGCGCTCCATGAGCTCTAACATGGAGACTGGAGTGCATTGAGTCCATGAGGAATTACAACACACGTCTTCCTCAGAATAGAATCCACGAACATGCATAGTATCATGCTAGGGGAAGAGGGGGTGAGGCAAAGATAAATAAATATGATTTTTAACTCGGGATAAGTGAAGGAATGCTGGGGAAGTAATTTAAACATCTGGAGTGTGTCAGATTTGTGGATAGCGTAAATTAGTTACAGTAATGATGTCCAAGAGACTGTTGGCAATGAAGGGTGGGAGACTGAGATTGATCAGAAGCTGTTTATGCACATACGTGAATCTAGAGTGTTAGCAGCTGCAGGTATAGATGAACTCACTGGGTAAGAAAACAGTGAGGGCTAGGAACTGAGGCTGGGGAACACCCACATTTGGGAAGTAGAAGGAAAGGAGGAAATGGGGTGGGAGTGGGAAGGGAGTATCTAGTGGAGAGGTGGGGAATTAGAAACAGGTGGGAACCAGAGAGACTGACTTGCAATATGTGATGCTGTTAACAGTTCACTTGCTCCACCTCGGGGAGGAATGCAGTCCAGGCGAGCCTTCTGTGCTTGTGTTCTGGAGATGCTCAATTGCATTGCTGCATAGCTTCAGTGGGAAGGGGAGGAAGCCATGTCTGGAGGGCAGAAGGCAATTGCATGGAGTTCATTCCCAAACACGCTGCAAAGGGAGAAACTGATCTTAGATAGAAGAAACCATGTCATTTGTCAGACACTTCCTTTAATTTCTCTTCAAAGATGGAAAAGGGCTTTAGAAATGGATTAAAGACTTAGCTGGCTGCCTGGAGGAGAAACACAAATCCTGGGTCATATCACACCAACAGGCTTTTATTTGTATGTTTGTTTGCGCAATTGAGTGCTTTAGAAACTGAATTAGCTTTGAACATTAAAGCTTTATACAAAAATTCCTTATTTCTAGGTTCTCCATAAAAAGTAGTAAATTTGGCAACCTTTCCTATCCTGCTGAAACCACCAACTCTGGAGTGACATGGTGTCTGGCTCTTAGCACCACTCAGTCTTCTTGAGTCTTTTCAGATGAGACGCTGTGCTTTGGCAAGGGTTAAAATGCACACTTTCTAATTAAACCCACCACATTCATTTTGTAAAATAGAAGAACAAGTTCAAAATGAAAGAGTGAGTGGCCCCAGAAGTCACCTACCTGGTCAGTGGAAGATTCCTGAACTGGCATGTCCTGGTTCTTATTCAGTGGGTATGCCTCACTAACTCTAAGTTTTCTGCCTCGCTGTCTCTTGTGGACTGGCCCAAGGGGTTTCTACTCCTTTGTGGATTCTAGTTTTGTCAGTATCTGCGCTGTGATTTGTGTGGGACAGTGTCTGACCAGGTTCTCAGCTCCTCCCCTGTGGCTCAGATGGTGAGCAGCGACCCTTCAGACAAGCAGGGCGCTCCACCGCTCACCAGGGCCCATGCCAGCGCCTTTAGGACTTTGGCAGAACACGAAGTACATAAATTCCACATAAGGTTTCTTTTGTGGAGATTTTTGAGGCCTAAGTGGAATGATGTTAAACAATGACTATTATGTGCTGCCTCCCAAAGTAGAAAATTAAGTCCAGCTCACTAGAATTAATACCAGGCCACACTCTTCACACTCCTTCACCCAAGATCTCCAGTTGGTCTCTCAGGGGGATTGGATTAGTATGTTGGCATTTACAGGTTCTCTGCCTGGAGAAGAAAACTGTCATGTAACTGTCCTTCTTATTCCCTCCCCCAACACACACACATGAAATTCACTGACCTCTCAAAAGTCCCCTGAATGTCGAGAGGGCCACAAGGGCTTCAGTTAGAACAAAGATGCTTCCACCCTCTTCAGAAAGCCTGGGGGGAGTCCTGCGCCAATGCCCTTCTTAGCCCTAGCTCCTGCCCCTCCACCACACAATATGGATTGTATTGCTTTAGAAACGGGACGGTTGGGCATTCGAGTACTGGATTTAAGGGAGACAGTGTCATTCGGCTTAGTATTAGAGATTGAGTGGCCCGGTGGAAGTATAGAAAGCCTGTTTTTTCCTTGAAACCTGACTCTTAAGATACATTTCGTGTTGGTATCACAAACAGCAGCTCTTCCCGGGGGCTTCTCTCTGTGTGTACTCCGTGCCAAGTGCAGCCTAGAGTGGCCCATGCACCCTAACAGGGCGACCTAATAGGCTGTATTCACCAGTGACAATTAACGATGCTTTCACAGTCTGTTTTCCCAGTGTACAGCTGTGAACACAGCTGCAGGCTTCAGTACCAGCCTCGTCATCTTGCCTCGTCACGTCTCAGGGATTTTTATGAAAGTGGTCGCTATTGCCAATGTATTCGCTATTTTCTCACTGCGGTGACAACTTGAGGGGCTTGATCGTAGCTCACAGTGGAGGACACGGTCCATCACGGTGGGAACTGCATGTGGAGAGAGAGGGCACGGTCCTCCGCGGTGGGAAAGGCATGGAGGCGGGAGCTTGAGGGCCTTTATCATAGCTCACAGTGGAGGACATGGTCCACCATGGTGGGGAATGCATATGGAGAGAGAGAGAGCACAGTCCACCGCGGTGGGGAAGGCATGGAGGTGGGAGCTTGAGGCAGCTGGTCATCTGCATCCACAGTCAGGAAACAGAAAAAATGATGCCACATCCCCCCCCCCCCCCCCCCCCCCACTAGTCCAGGACCACAGCCCATGGATGATGTCAGCCACATCTGCATCTTCCCACTTCAGCTGACTTGATCCCGATTGGCTGAGAATCCTCACAGATAAGCCAGGGGTTGTTTCTGTGGCGATTATGAATTTCATCAAGCTGACTAAAAGTAATCATGGCAGTGACGTAATTCATCAAACTGCTCCAAAATAAATGATGTTTGGATACGTCTGGGTGGCCGTGGACTAGGGGGACAAATGACCGCTTTTTCCTCTCACCACGTCGAGTGGCTCTTCTTCATCTTGTGACACTGCTATCTTTGTCACAAGGTCTCCACAGTTACCCACATGGGCGGTCACACAGTGGGGTGTAATAATTAGGTAATTTAAGAGTCTATATTCACAGTGAATTAGTTTAAACAGCGCCCCCTATGACGGTGTCTGTCACACACCTAACCACAGTTCTAAACTTGTAACTCTATTAAAACTGCTCCATAGAACCACACGAACTCACTCCAGGGGAGAATGTTAACAGTTTGGAAGTTACTGACACAGACATCACATTTCCCTTGGAAAGACAAAAAAAGAAAAAAAAAAAGAAAAAGAGAAGAAAAGCTGCACTCTATGATCGTATTGCTCTCCTTGACTTGTGGGTTTGTTCACCACCACTAATTATAGCCTTACATATCATTTCCCATTTTGTAGACATCAATGAGAGCCCATGAATATGGCTGAGTATTCCTTTTAGAACCCATCACACACCTCATGTGGCCCACAATGTCTATAACACAGCTGGTAATTGCCTCACAGAGAATGACAATGGTTATGACACATTATGGGACATGCATGTGGAGCCTCTGGACGAAGCTGTTATTGAGAAATGAGTAAAACAGTACCCATGGTCCTTAACTACCACACTTGGTTTACATCAGTATCAGTTCCAGGAGGCTGGTACTGCTTCCTTTCCAAACCAGCTTCGATACTTCTGTTTGCCAGCTTGCTAAGGCTGCATGCACGCTGCTTCTCCAGTATCTGCTAGAGTAAGCATTTCAGAAGGTGGGTGGAGACAGATCCCAGCCTGCAAGTTCTGGGAGGACTCATCCCATCTTGCACAAGTTCTGCTCTCTGCCTGTCTTAGTCATCACCTTTTAATGCATTCAGAGAAGAATAGGAAAAGCTCACAGAGCAGTTGACAACTTCAAATACATTCTACAATTCCCTGTCTCATAGGCGAGATTGAAACAGGAGGGAAAAGGAATTATAAACTCTGTTTTATAATTGTAGATTATCCCTGAGTTCTCACATATCTGAGGCACATTATTTTGTACCTATCAGTAGATTCATAGCATATATCCATTTTCCATTCCATTTTCCGGTTCTTATATCTTGCTACTTTTTTGCTTTGTTTTGTTTTTTGAGACCGGGTTTCTCTGTAGCTTTGGAGCCTGTTCTAGAACTAGCTCTTGTAGACCAGGCTGACCTTGAACTCTACAGAGATCCACCTGCCTCTGCCTCCCGAGTGCTGGGATTAGAGGTGTGTGCCAACACTGCCTGGCATATCTTGCTACTTAAGATGTTAATGCAATAGCAAGTATTGTCTAGGCACTTTTCTAGGTGTAGGAGCAGGGTGCTTGTTGGTTCCCAACCACCTAGCTAGTTTAGACCTGAAATAATCACACAGAAACTGTATTAATTAAATCACTGCTTGGCCCATTAGCTCTAGCTTCTTATTGGCTAACTTTTACATATTAATTTAACCCATTTCTATTAATCTCTGTTTTGCCACATGACAGTGGCTTACCAGCAAAGCTTTGGCATGTCTGACTCTGGCGGTTACTCCATAGCATCTCTCTGACTCTGCCTTCTTCCTCCCAGCATTCCGTCCAGTTTTTCCCACCTACCTATGTTCTACCCTATCAACAGGCCAAGGCAGTTTCTTTATTCATTAACCAATAAAAGCAACACATAGACAGAAGGACCTCCCACACAATTTATCCCTTTCTGTTTAAATAAAAAAGGAAGGTTTTGATGTTAACATAGTAAAATTATGTATAACAAAACAATTATCAAGCAAGAATTAGTAGTTACAATATTTATATCTACTTTTTCTTTTGTCAAAACTAAGGAAAACTATAACTGTAAATTCTTCAACACAATCAAAGACTCCAGAAGGATACAATATTACCTACATTAGCAAGAAGTGCATTGTAAGCAACTTCCAAAATTCTAGACATCTTGCTACCTGAACAGTCACCCAAAGTTCTTCTGTATCATTGGGGCATCCATCTTCAGCCTACAGGCACATAGTATCCAGCAGACTTTTCCATGAAGCAGGAAATTTCAAAGACAAGTCTGCCTATATTGGCAGTTTGCCAGTCACTTTCACCTGTGTCCTGCAGAATGTCTCACAGATTCTTTCATGAAGCAGGAACCCCAAAGGACCATCTCACCCTTAGGCGAGTCCAGCAGTCATTTCTCTGTGGATCCTGCATGTCCAGTTAAGCAGTCCAGGCAAGAGCAGTTTCATGCCCACATGGTTAGCAAACACCATAAGGAGCCTCTTCCATGCCCATCTTCCTCTTGAAGTAACTGGTGCTACCAAGAGCAGATGTGTCTCATTGTCATGAAAAGTCCTAAGTTCTTAAAACATTTTAAATGCCATATTCTGAAGAATACCTATCTAACTGAAATATATCTTTATACATCTAGGAAATCTAACTAACATGACTACAAGTTTGACTATTAGAGATGATTATCTATTAACTTATATTTCTTAATTATACATTACATTTTTAAATGAGCTACACAAACATAATACCTTAATCAAGATCAGAAATACATATATATATATATATATATATATATATATATATATATATATAACAAAATTGACCTTAAATTTGTTTCAATAAACCAAGATCCGTACCAATGCAAATTATTTATGTCTGTATCAAGCAGGTGCAATTTTTCTCTTTAGGACACAAAGAGTATTGACCCATAGTCTTCTATCCCATCACACAAAGGCTAATAATACCACAAGAATTTTGCTCATATTCTTGAGGGATTACTAGAAACTTCCTTGCATTAAAGGAAGGGGTCCTTGGTGTGTGGGGATGCTAAGCCTTCATGTTCAGGCTGACTGGCCCTGATCTAGGGCACTTAGACTTTCTCCACCTCAGTTTGCTCTCCTTCCACAGCACGGTACTCTGTTGCCAATTATTTCAAAAGTCCTATGTCATGAGGTCTGCACTAGTGCCACCTTCCAGGCAAACAAGTCATTTCATGTAAGTCTTCCATTGTGGCCCACCATTCATCTCAGACCTTACCCATCTGGGTGGTTATGACCTCATGGAGAATCCAGAGGTATTTCATACACCTTATGTGACAATGGCCAGCGGTGAGCCAGACTCAAGTTGACACCTTTAGTAAGTACCATGTATCCTGTGCTTAGGAGAACTTGTTGCATGCTGAAAAAATTGTTTTGCATATTATGTTCCAGGTCCTGGACTGAACATAGTACTCTCTCACTGCAGATGGAGCAAAACCACTAAACGTTTGCTGGTTGTTCCAATTACGGTGCTGTTAGGTGAAACAATGTTTAAAAGTGAGCACATCCAGAATTTTTATTCAAGAAAGCCAAGAGTCTGGTTATTGTGAGAGGACAGAGGAGCCCTCAGCCTCCTCCCAGGATCTTTTTGTTTGGTTGGATTTTGGTTTTTTGAGATAGAATTTCTCTGTGTAACCTTGGCTGTCCTGGAACTCTCAAGGCTAGGCTGTCCTTGAACTCAGAGAGATCCATCTGCCTCTGCCTCCCAAGTGCAACATAACCACCTGGTCTAGCATGTTCTATGAAGGGGAGGAAAGACGGCTGAAGGGACCATAACATGAGTCCTTCTGGAGTTGAGGGATTGGCTATATATTCAGGGAATAAATAAAGCTTCATTGACAGTTTTTCTTAAGTTATAAGAATTATAAGATGTCATAACTCTTTGTCATGATATTAATGGTCAGATAGAGCACTAACTAATTCTAGAAAATTATATGATTTCGTACATGATTTTGGGTTTGAATATCAGTTTTATGCAGTGAACCATGAACATGCCGAACAGTGACCTTTGAAGTCTCCATAAGTCGGATGGGGTCTCACAGAAAATTCATCCAAGACTGTGATAACACCACTAAGCTGAAAATCATCACCTAAAGATTGACTTTGGACTACAAACTACTTAGAACAATTTTGAGGTGGCTAGCTGAAATGATCCAGCCTAAGAAGAAACTACTCTAACCAGGACTTGAGACAAGCCCTGCACTTTCCCTGCAGGGACTGTACAATAAATGATATAGCTACCTTTCCTAAGACTTGATAATTAACCCAGTTTTTTCTTTTCAGGATCCTCTAATGATGCTGTTGGCCCCAGACAGCAGGAAGTAGATTTAAATAAGACACTCACATTCCCAAGAGGTGGGGTAGGTAGTTTTTGGTTGTTCAGTGAGTGACATATATTTGTCATTGTTTAGGGGACTTAGTTACAAGTTATTACTTGTAATGGTCCAGAAAAAAAGCTAAACAAAGGAAAGATTCAAAGTTCTTGTTTAGAAAAGAAAAAAGGGAGGATATAGACATGACTATATAAAAAGGTAGATTATTGAATCTACTCTGAAAAGAAAAAAAGAGAGTGATTTCTGTGTGATTATTTCAGGTCTGGGTGGCCAAGAATGAACTAGCAGTTATTGCCAGCAGGTTGGCTTACCAATCAACTAAATCCATGTAAAACCTGAGAGGAATTCTACACGCACACATACACACAAAACAAAGTTTAGCCACATTTATTTTTTGGATGGGCTTTGTTTGCTGGTGGCAAGTCTCCTTTAAGAAAAGGCTTACTGACTCAACATGAGAAAAGGGACTTCCTATTTCCGGCAGTACAAACTCTGACACTTTCAGGAGGCCCAGCAATTAAATGGGGTCTGTGAGCAGTGTGTTACAAATTGCTTAATGGTGACATAGATCTGCTGCAATCCTGAAGGAAGAGCAGTATTCATGGCTCTCAGAGGCAGTGAACATGCCTCCACCATGTTAGACTGAGCAGAGCCAACAAGCAAGGCTGCAGAGTTGGTCCTAGCCACACCTGCTTAGCATTAAGAAAAAAAAAGAGCTCCTAATCAGAAAATAATTACAGATACACATGCAGTAAAGACATATTCAGATGTAAAAGTCCTTTAAATGAGACATAGTGCTTATTAAAATATATGTAGGCTTGGAAGAGAGAAAAAAGTATAGAGAATTATAAAAGTAAAATTGTTTTAAAAAACAAAGTCTTTAAAGAGACAGTACAGACAGTCATAGACTAAAGGAGTAAAGAAAAACAAACCACATAAAGATGGAAAATACACAGAATATATATTATGTATGTTATTGTGTTTTCTTTGACTATTTTGACTGTGAATGAGCTAAGTACAGAGAGACATTTTATTGTATGGGCTGCTAAGCTAAACCAACATATATACTCTAAAGGTATCTTGACTTCAAAATTTGGGTCTAAGGATATGTTGTTTTGGAGAAGAGGTTCTGCATTTGTTTTCACAAAGAATGAGAAACTATGGATTCCTTCCAGACCAATGTGGTTTGATGGACCAAGACCCCCCTGAAAGGTCTCTGTGGACCCACCCCCAAAAAAGTATTTAGCCCAACAAAAAGCAGGAAGCAGTTTGGAAAGAACTACACCCAAATTCCATAAGTGATTTTTTTATAAAGGTTTGTTTACATTTAAAGGGGAATATGCTATAGAAATGAATACTTTTCATTGGTATGGATCTTGGTCTATTGATATAAATTTAGGGTCAATTTTGTTATATATATATTTCTGCTCTTGATTAAGGTATTGTGTTTGTGCAGCTCATTTAAAAATGCAATGTATAATTAAGAAATACAGGTTAATAGATAGTCATCTATCATAGTCAAACTTGTAATCATGTTAGCTATGTTTTCTAGATATATAGAGATATATTTCAGTTATAAAGATAATCTTCAAACCTTTCAAAGACCTATGGAATATAAACATTTAAAATGTTTCTAAAAACTTAGAACTTTTCATAACAATGAGACATCTGCTCCTGGCAGCACCAATCTACTTCAAGAGGATGATGGCCATTGAATAGGCTCCTTATGGAGTTTGTTAGCCATTTGGGGGAGAAACTGCTCTTACCTGAACTGTTTGATATTATGCTATATGAACTAGACATGCAGGACCCACAGAAAAATGACTGCTGAATTTGCTTAAAGGTGAGACCTTCCTTCAGGGTTCCTGCTTCATGAAATAATATACCAGACATTCTGCAGGACACAGAAGAAAGTGACTGACAAACTGCCAACATGAGCTGTCTTGGAAATTTCCTGCTTCATGGAAAATCTGCCAGATACTATGGTCCTGTCAGCTGAAGATGGGTGCTCCAATGATACAGAAGAACTTTGGGTCACTGTACGGGCAGTGAGATGTCTCTGTCAATTCTAGAGTATTGAAGGTTGCTTAAAATGAACTTCCTGTTAACTTAGGTAATATTGTATCCTTCTGGAGTCTTTGATGGAGTTGAAGAGTAGATAGTTTCCTTAGGATAAAGTAGATATAAATATTGTAACTATAATTCTTGCTTGATAACTTCTTTGTTATATGTAATCTTGTTATATTAAATTAAAAGCCTTCCTTTTTATTTGGACAGAAAAGTGGAGATAATGTGGGATTCCCCTCTGTATGCTGTGAATTGGTTAATAAAGAAGCTGCTTTGGGCCTATTCCAGGACAGAATAGGTCAAGGCAGGAATTCCAAGCAGAGAGAGGAGGAAAGAAGGTGGAGCCATGTAGGCACCATGGGAGACAGGTGCTGGATGCCAGATGGTACCTTACTGGTAGGCCACAACCATGTGGCAATACCCAGATTAATAGAAATGGGTTGATTTAAGATGTAAGAGCTAGGTAGAAATACACCTAAGGTGTTGGCCAAAGTGTATTGCAAATAATATAGTTTCTGTGTGATTGTTTTGGGCCTGGGCAGCTGGGAATAAACAAGCAGTCTCCACTAACAAGGGAGGATATAGATATGATAAGATAAACAGATTATTGAATCTACTTTTTAAAAAGAAACTATCATTTTAAAATGTTTTACATTGGATTTGATTTTTGTATAGTATATAAATATTTTGTATATTGATACAAATTTGAAATAAATTTTGTTGGAACATTCTGTTCTTACATTTCTACTCTTGTTCAAGGTATTCCACCTATACAACTCATTTAACAATGTAATGCAAATTTCTAGCCCTTGGAAATTTTTATTACCAACTGTTTAGGATAATAAGAAAATGTAAGTTAATAGTTAATCACATATTATAATTGAACTTATAGTCACATTAGGTATGTTTTCATGGTCAAACAAAGGCATGTTTTAGATAAACAGGTCAACTTTGAACACTTCAGATATTGACAGAATATGGCTTTAATATGTTTTAATAATAGGTTCTTTTTTCTTTTTATGACAAAGAGACATGTCTGCTCCTGGCAGCACCAATATACTTCAGAGCAGATAATTGGCACTGAAAAACCTCCACATAAAGTTTACTTTCTTTGTGGCAAAAGTATGCCATTGGGTAAGAAAGTATCTTTGCTTCAACAGGTGATAATGTTCGGTCCTAATTGGATAAGCAGGACACAAAAGAAAGTGACTGCCAAACATTGCCAAGACAAGGCAGGTCAGCTCTTTAGAATATCTTGCTACACAGAAAAATCTGTCATATATGCTAGGCCTGTAGGCTGACGTTGGATACCCCAACATTGAAGAGGAACTCTGGAGACTGTCCAGGCAGCCAATTGTTTCTGTCATTTCTCACAATTTTTGGAAGTCTCTTGCTCACACTTCCTGCTTACTCAATTAATATTATTTCCTTCTTGGGTCTTTGAGGAAGTTGAAGACTAGATAGGTATAGTTTTCCTTGTTTACCAGATGCAGAAAGCAAGTTATGATAGAAAGTAAATTAGGTACAAGACTTTGAACTCACTAAGGTAGGATAGAAAAAGAGTATTTTCTCTGAATTTGTCAAATGTGAATGGACTAGACATTTTTGATGTATTTATTACCTGTATATATTGCATATAGTTATTGCATTTATTGTATATAATTTTTCTTAAATTAATTATAACCTTTTTGTTTTAGAAAAAAGGGAAATATAATGATACTTTATGTTTTAATAAATAAAGCTTGCCTTAGATCAGAGGGTAAAATCAAGCCACTAGAGGCCAGGCAGCAGTATCACACACCTTTAATACCAGTACTAGGGACCCACACACCTTTAATTCCAGCACTAAAGGGGAATATAAGAAAGGAGGAGACAAAGGCTAAGGGCTCAGTCAGGAGTTGCCCAGCTTTGTAGAGGTAAGACTTCTGTAGTGACTTGGCTCTTTTGTTTTTCTGATCTTTAGCTTGAACCCAAATACCTGTCTCTGGGTTTTTACTATTCTTGCTACAGGTTGAAGCTGGGAACTGTAACAAAGAGTCTTGCTGACTTTTACATCAATCAAGTTCCTCTCCATTTGGAATTGTTTTGATTTAGTTCAAGGGAACCAAATTCCCAAAGAATGGGATTGGGAAGTAGCATACCATATATCCTACCCTAAAGTTCATTTTTGTCCAACAGGAAAAGCAATTTGTAATAAAAGAAATAATCTGTATTTCTGTCTGGTCTAAATAATATTGATTAACAGTTTGTAGCTATTCAAGAATGTAAATGCATTTTGAAGGTTTTTTTTGTTTTTTTTTTTTTTTTTGAGGAAATTTAAGACAGGGTTTTTCTGTGTAGCCTTCACTGTCCTGGAACTCACTCTGTAGTAGATCAGGCTGGCCCAGAACTCATACAGATTTACCTGCCTCTACCTCCCAAGTGCTGGGATTAAAGGTGTGTGTAACCACTGCCCATCCTTCTCCTAGTATGTTAAGAAGTGAATAGCTGACTGCCTGTCAATTAAAAATAACAGGTTCAATGAACACTGTGACAAAATATTAATACACTTTACTTTTGATAATTATTTCTAATTAAATCTTGGATATTGCTGGGTTGGTTTTTTGCTGGGTTTTTTTTTTTTGTTATTTTGTTTTGTTTTGAAGAAAGAACCAGCCTACCTTTAAATAAGAAGTCTGGAAAGGGTGGAAGGACAAGCCTTGTTTCTTGGGCAGTCTTCTGGAAAGTACACGCTCTAAAGAGTGTCAAGTGACCTTGCCTGTAGGCACTTGCTCCTACAGAGCCTAAAGGTGATGGGTTTGGAGTTCTTCAGGAAAAATTTCAAATTGCATTTTTTATCACACAAAGTAAGTATGTGTCATCTCATAAGAAAGGTTTTTTTTTTCAGTAGAATTTATTTACCTCTGTCCCCTTACCATACCTTCTGGTAGGGAGTTTCTCTATTGTTTGACTTGAATTAGTTGCACGTAAAGGAATGCGACAGAAACTGTGAGACTGTGTCTGGAATTCTCTGGAATGTTCCAGCAGTTTTCCGGAACAAGACTGCTTCCAGTTTGGGTTTGGCTTACAGATGGTGGCTTCCCTTTAGCTGGTTATCAACATAACAATGGCAATGAGATGCATAGCTCACATCTGCTTTAACTGTTGGGGAAGCCTGGGTGTGTTAGCTCACTTAACAGAAGCAAACAGCCTTGGTCAGCACTTCTTAGGCTGTGCAGACTGCTCTAATCATGACCAGCCTTTGATAGAAGCACTAGTATGATCATTAGCAGGCAAGGAGACTGGAGCTTTGAATTTACGCAGCTGTCCCAGGAGACTCGGGTGTTTGACTTTTTCCATCAAAATGCAGAAGATCACATTGCCCAACGGTGATAAATGCTTGGGACATTTAAGGAAGCAACATGGAAACACTCCATTCACTAAATATTCTAAGAAGGGAGTCTTCCCTTTCAGGAAACGCCTCATTAGATTTTTCATGGTCTGCCGGTACCACTTACTCTTCTCTCCATGACTCTGATGCTCTGAACTCTCACTGAGCCATGCTCCTCCAGGGAGGGAAGCCGGCTCACTCCACTGCCAGGAAGACTTGTTTTTCCACGCCCAGTTCAACTTTTACTTTTTCCTCCTACTTCTCCTCTCCTCCCTCTTCCTCCTTTTCCTTCTCCTTTCTTTTTTTCCTGTAGATTTATTTGTTTTGTTTGTGTGTATGAGTGTTTTGCCTCATACATGTAATTATATGCACCACATGCATGTCTGGTCTACACCAGATCTTCTGAAACTGGAGTTAGCAGTGGTTGTGAGCTGTCATGTGGGTGCTGAGAACAGAACCCAGGTCCTCTAGGAAAAAAAAAGCAACAAGTGTTTTAGCCATGGAACCATCTTTTCAGACACCCGCTTTTGCTTTTTGAGATAGGGTTTCAGTATGTAACTGAGGCTGACCAGGACTCATGATCTTCCTGCCTTGGGTTTCTGAGTGTCAGAATTATTGGTATACAGCCATCCCTGGTTCAGTTTGTGCCTTTAAGATGGTACTTTTCAGGCCGGGCGGTGGTGGCACACGCCTTTAATCCCAGCACTCGGGAGGCAGAGGCAGGCGGATCTCTGTGAGTTCGAGACCAGCCTGGTCTACAAGAGCTAGTTCCAGGACAGGCTCCAAAGCCACAGAGAAACCCTGTCTCGAAAAACAAAAAAAAAAAAAAAAAAAAAAAAAAAAAAAAAAAAAAAAGATGGTACTTTTCTCAAATTCCCAGTGTCCTGTCAGTCCCCTTTTGTTCCACGCTCTTATGCAATTATTTGGTAATTACTGACCCAATGTCAACATGTCATCCACCTCTCCTTGGGCTCTACTTTACATGACACAGAGGCATTGCTAACTTTATGTCTCCGTATGTCCTACAATTGAAAGAGAAATAGTAAGAGATCCAGGAGCTGGAGAAATGAGAAGGGATTTTGTTGTATTGTGAAGTCACGGATATTACCTAGAACACCCGGCTCTGTTGTCCAGAAAGGCCTGTCAGTTACTCACATGATGGTCTGTGATATAATGTATAAATGTTTATTTCATTATAAAGGTATAATGAAATGGATAAAGGTTGGGAAGGTCCAAAGCTTAGGTCATTTGGGGGTGCCCTTATTTAAAGGGGAACACAATTACAAATATAAAGCCATATAAGTAAACCCTTATTCCAAACAAGAAACCGGTAGGAGTTACAAAGTAACGAGATTTGAGAAATACCACACTTGTCCTGAGGCCAGGGGACAGCCCCTCACTTTAGTACACTGCACATATGATCTTTTCTCTTCTAACCTTTTTTGGGGGAATATTTTATCTTCTTAAGACAATGATTTTCTTAATTATGAAAAAAATAATATTTTCATAGAGAAATCATACTGTCAATGCTATATAAATGTTGAATTGCTGTCAAATTTTGGAAGACATTATCAAATTTCTTTCATGAATGAACTATATGGTCTGAAGAATTTTGCAAAAAAAAAAAAACTAGCCCTTCGTGTTATGATACAGTATAGGTCATAAAACTAGGTAGCTGTAAAATATATCCTTTGTAATTTCTTTTTCATTTTCTTTTTTTTTCATTATGGTGAGCAAAGCCAGGGGTCTCCCCTTTGCCAGGTAAATACCCTACCACCCAACTATATCCTAAGTCTTATAACCTGCCACCCTTCCCAAAATGCACAAAAGGTATTGCGTGAATTTTTTGATATCATTTTTCTTCAAGCAGATCTGTTCCATTCCTTCCTTGAAAATGCCTAATTGTAGCTAGGCAGTAGTGGCACATGCTTTTAGTCCCAGGAAGGAGGCAGAGGCAGGGGGAACTCTGGGTTGGAGGCCAGACTGGTCTACAGGCTACACAGAGAAACCCTGTCTTGAAAAAACAAAAAACAGCATCAACATCAACAACAAAACAAAACAAAGTAAATGCCTAATTGTCAGGAGGGTCAGAGAGTGAGTACGTAAGATGGTCTACCTATTTCACAACAGAAAAGCTGTGTGTGGGTTTCCAAATTTCCAAATACTGTTTCCCACAATACACCATTGTAGTGGAGGAGGGAGGAGGGAGAAAGGGGAGGGACAAGCAGATAGGAGTCCTGTGTGTCGAATATACAGCTGGCAGCTTTTGTTAAGAAAGGTTAGAGGACAGGAAAGAATACCAGCTTGCAGAGAAGCTATTTGCATCAGTAAGAAAGAGGAGTTCATAGCTTCAGGGGGTGTTCGTCCTCATCATTCCAAGCCCAAGGAAATGCCGCCTTCAGAACTCATCCTGCACCTCTCAGTCTGAAGCAGAGACAAGTATGCGTTTTATGAGGCAAGCAGGCCTGCTTTACTTCCCGCCTGGCTCCCGGCTGCCTGGCTAGCTTATGCCCCGAAATAACAACACACAAATTGTATGCATTTAAACACTGCTTGGCCCATTAGCTCCAGCCTCTCACTAGCCAACTCTCACATCCTGATTAACTCATATTTAGTAATCTATGTAGCACCACGAGGTGGTAGCTTACCGGGAAGATTCTAGCCTACATTCATCTCAGAGAGGAGAGTCATGGCGACTGAGTCACTGCCTTCTCTCTCCCACAATTCTGTTCCATCTACTCTGCCTATCTAAATTCTGCCCTATCAGACCAAGCAGTTTTCTTTATTAATTAACCAACGAAACAACAGATAGACAGATGACACTCCCACATCAATGTGGTCCATTTTGTGCCATCTTTCAGGGAGCTATAAACGATGCATTCTAAAGACAGTTCTTCATCTTCCTAAAGTACTTTCTCATCCATCATCTCACCGGATTATCACTGCTGGTCAGTCATGTCAATAAACAGTTGTTTATACCTTGTAATAAAGAGGCGAGACTTTTAGAGTCCCAGAAGATTCTGCACTTGATCTTAGCCAAAAGGCTGAGAAGAGTTTTAATGCTTGGTTCTGAGCTCTGCTCAGGAAGCTTGTGGAGCCTCCAGTGAGGCTTGCTGGAGTTGTGCATCACTGGGGGCAGGCTTGGAGGTGTGACAGACCCATTCCACTTCCTGCTCAGTCTGCTTCCTGTGCATAGACTCAGTGTGGTCGGCCAGCTTTCTGCTCCTGCCACCGGGTCTTCCCTTCCACATGGACTTGTTCTGTCCCTCTGGAACTAGAAGTCAGAACAACCCTGTCTTCCATAAGATGCTTTCGTCAGGATATTTTTATCACATAAACAAAAGAAAATAATACATATTTCTAATATGTGAAGTCTGCAGGTCACATTGAAACCATGCTAACTAGATTCTGCTTATTTGGTTAACATTGGAGGAAGATAGATCTAACAACTTGACTGCTGCCATGTCAACTGATTGAGCCTGGCTCCTGTACTTGATCCTGAGTCTCTGAGTTTTCCGTGCTTTACAGCTTTTGTAATCCAGCCTCCAAGAGAAGGCATACATTAAAGCAGGTAGAAGTATTGATTTTAGAGCCAGGGTCACTGAGTCTGAATCTTAGTTCTAACTTTATTGCCTGTATTCACTTGGGAAAATATTAAAATCTCAGTGTTCTCTGTTTCTGTACAAGAAAGCAAGTCTGCAATAGAATTAAGCTGGTTGGGAAGCAGCCTCGGCGCTATTTACAATAACAAAGCAAAGCATCTTTTGTCCACAGTGGAAACAGAGCTCTGTGATCATTTCCCACAGTGTGCTGCTGTACATTCCTCTGCCCACCCTATGCCTCGGTCCTTCCAGTCCATGGTAATTCTGCCTCTGGTGTCTGCAGTTTTCACGGTTCTGCCATGGCCACAGCCCAGCGAGATGCAGGCTGTAGGTACCTCAGTGTGTCAGTCCCTGGATATGAGGGAACCTGGGACATTTCTTTTGTTTTCTGTTGCCTCTTGGGCGTGCTACTGTTTGATTCTAAGTGACTATAAAATTTGGAACAGTTTTGGTGCAAATCTGTAATATGATCCTTTCTTTTTCTTTTTTTTAAAATCCCCACCACCCCCAGAGGAAAACAAACAAATATTTATTTATTTTTCTGAGACAGGGGTTTCTCTGTAGAGCACTGGCTGTCCTGGAACTCACTCTGTAGACCAGACTGGCCTCAAACTCAGAGATCCACCTGCCTCTGACTCCTGAGCCCTGGGAGAAAGGCGTGTGCCACCATGCCCAACTCAGAAAGGTTCTGTGGCCAATTCTTTTTTTTCTCTCTATTTGGAAAGGCAGGGCAGATACTCATTTAGAGTTTAGAGCTTCTGGCTTTCCAAAGCTGTGATGTGAGTGTAAAATGCCTGCTCTCCGACTCATCTGTTTAGATATGTGGTCCCTGGCTGGTGGTGCTGTTTGGGGACATTGTGGACCTTTGAAGATGGTACGTGTCACCTCCCATTCGGGTTTAGTTCTCCCCCTTTCTGATACGATCGGATGTGAATAATGCCATGGTGAGAATTGCCGTGGCGCTCTGCCATCAGGAGGTCCTCTGCCCCATCTTGTAATAGTTTAACTATAGCTCCTGGATTGTGAGCAGGAATGAGCCTGGCTTTTCTTAAGTTGCTTCACTCAGTAACAAGAAGAACTAACTAACACAGTGTCAACAATCTCAGCTGCTTTACCACTTCTGGGTGATGTTTTCCTCTGCTGGCTTATTCTACCACAGCACGCAAGGTCTCATGGGAAAAGTGGAAATCATCTCTTGTCCCCTTGTCATTTGCTATGTGGTGGTAGTGAGGGACAAGTCTCCTTGTCTCCTTAGACTTTTCTTTTTGGAAGTCAAAATCAAAGAACAATGGGGACTCATTTATAGCTGCTGTTAAGTGTCATTTAGTATACCACCCTGTAGATGGAAATATCTATGCGCATATATTACAAATGCATATGTATTACTTAATAGGATATAAGTATTAAGCCTTAAAATATGCAGTCTGTGATTTGGTTCTTCCATTTCAAGGAAGTTTTTATGTTCAAGGGAATATTTAATCAAGTCTATCAAGATGAATAAACAAGGATGTTCATAAAACTGGAGCTGTTTGCAGCAAGAAGATTGGAAGCAGCTACACTGTGCATTGATGATAGCGGATGTAATGCACGGTTCCTGCAAAATGCTCCTCAGCTTGTGATGGGGCAACATCTCAAGTCCATGACAAGTGGAGCATATTGTAAGTAAGGCGGCCACTTAATCAACTTAGACTCTGGAACAACATGAATCAGAAACTCAACATGCGTTAGAGTAACCATTATCCATTCAGAGGTGAACCTCATAGTTAGTGTCCAGTATCATGGCAAAGTGCCAGACCAGAGACTAGGCAGAGTGCGCAGTTGGCAAAGTGCTTGCTCTGAGCACTAGAATTTGAGTTTCATCACCAAAGCCATGGGCATAAGAGCACACACTTGCAATTCCAGCCCTAGGGAGACTCAGGAAGCAGGTCACTGGGACTCTCTGGCCAGCCAGCTTAGCCTAGTTGTGGGATGCCACATAACTTAGAGAACCTGTCTCAACAGAAGAGGGATGTTGTCTGAAGAACTGAGGAATGACATTCAAGATTGTCTATGCATGTATGTATGTATGTATGCATGTATGTATGTATGTATGTATGCACCTGCAGACACACAAACATGCACACATACACACACACACACAGTAACAGACCGTTTGTTACTTGTCTGGAAGAGATTCAAAATTCAAAATATAGTTTCTACTGAAAACATTTGCTTTTACACCATTGTTAAATAAAAACTCCTAAGTCTGGGATTGTCTGTCCTTAAAACCATAATATGGAATATAAATTGTTAGCTTATAACAATTTATATTCCATATATTATTTAAATATACAATTACATTATTTAAATATACGTGGTAAATCAATTACTTTTTCTTAGGGGTAAAGGATTTTAGTATAATTTGTTTTGTAAATTACATGTATTCATCTGCACATGAATTTTTATGTGCTTGGGAAAAGTCGGAAAACACAAATAACAGAATATGAACAGTAGTTATTTCAGGCTGCAGGATTATAGATGACTTTGATCTTCAGTTCATTTGGCTCTCCAAGTCTTTCTCACCAACAGCGTACTTTGCTTAGATGATGAGAATGACTGTGGAATGGTTTGTACATGGCGGACTCTTGTGTAAGTTCTTCTTACATCAGGAAAGTTTGTGCAGCTGAGCATGGGGCAGCGATACATCATGTGTCCAATGAAAAGAAGACAAAAAAGATGGATTCTCACAAAACAACGTCAGCAGGGAACGGAAATTGCTTTAGGTCTATTGTTTGGCTGAGTTATCAAAATACAGCAAAATGTATTACTGTAAGTGTACTTCTGATGATTTAGGTAGTGGCCCTTCCATTCTTCCATTGTCTTCTAAGAAGGGCTTTAAAAATTATGTGTACCTGCTTGTGGGTAAGGGCATGTGAGTCTTAGGCCTGTGGAGGTCAAAGGCATTGCATCCATTGGGGCTGGAGCTACAAGCAGTTGTAAGCCACCGGGAGTGGGTGCTGGGAGCTGAACTCAGGTTCTTTGGTACAGAGGCAAGCACTCTCTGCTGAGCCAGCCCCATTTCCTTCTCTCTTGACTCTTGCTGTGAAGAGGCACTGTGATTTGCCATCTTCTCTGTGTTCAGGTTGTACACAGAAGCCAAGAACAGAGAAGAAAGCCAAGAACTAACATATGTACTTGGTCTATATCTTACTTGGAAAATATTCTAAAAAAACTGCAGTAGTGCCCAAGATTTGACGGCACTGAATCTGCTCCTCTGGATTGTGAATTTTTGTACATTCTTGTCTGCCAGTTCATATCTCATTTCAAATAATTGGAGTAGCAAGAGTGCTCAGTACTTAGGCTGACTCTTCGGTGTCGTTTCTGTATTAAGGAAGAAAATGTGGCTTCAGGAATGGTGTGGTCTTCTGTCTATGTGTTACTTTCATTGGTTAAATAAAGAAACTGCCTTGGCTTTTTGACAGGGCAGAATTTAGATAGGTGGAGTAGACTGAACAGAATGCTGGGAGAAAGAAAGCAAAGTCAGGCAGACGCCATGGCTCTCCTCTCCGAGACGGATTCTGGTTAGACTCATCCTGGTAAGCCACAGTCAAATGGCAATACAGATTATTAGAAATGGGTTAAACTAATATGTGAAAGTTAGCAAATAAGAGGTTAGAACTAATGGGCTAGGCAGTGTTTAAATGAGTACAGTTTCCGTGTAATTATTTTGGGTAAAGCTAGCCGGGAGCCGGGCAGCGGGAAGCGGCCTGCTGCTCCTTTTACAACACAGGAAAGCCAGGTAACAAAAGAGTGACTTCTGCCGTTGACTGCTGCATGAGATAGTGAAGATGATGTGCCTCGTAGAGTGGTACTAAGCTCCAGGCAGCAGTAAGCAGTGCTGCATTGTTAAAGCAAACAGCAGTTCTACCTGTGATCCCTTACAAGGAACTCGACTAAACAGCATTGTTTTACTTGGGTCTCTGATCTTCCTGATAAGTAGGTAGTATTAATTTCACATTGTGGGTTAGGGATTGGGACTTCAGGCAGGTCATGTGAAAGGCACAGTGGCAGTTAATAGGTGGCAGAGGTAGAAACCAAGGCTGTTTTCCTCTAACATCTATTCCTTCTGGCTTTCACACTATTTATCCCCTCAGATTTCTTGTCATTGCAGCGGAATTGCCTTCCTGACCAATAAAATGGGGAGTTTAGGCTATTTAAGTAGCCACTAAATTTAATGGTACCCTTCCACATTCTACAGGAAATAGCCAAGGGAAGGTGATTTATAAAGATTTGGTTGGGCACACAATCCTGAAGGGAGAGGTCCAATAGCATGTCAAGCTCTGATGCTGCCCTCTGGGCTGGGCCACGTGATGGTAGTAACGGGGACTCTGCACTGTAGTCTCATCCCCTGTAAAGTCACTGGGACTTCATTATGATCACTCCCTAAAGTCCCACCTCTAAATACTGTATGGGAATTAAGAATTAACACCTTCCAACACCATGAATAGAACACGTTGGAGATGAAACTCTGGCATAGCTGAGAAGACCGACCACATACACAAACCACAAACATTGCACATTGCGCATTAATCAGCCCCGTTTGTGGCAAATGTCTGAGAAGACGGTGTGCCCACTTGGAGGGCACTTCTTATGTCTTTGTAGCTGCAGTTTTGGAGTTTGGTTGGATCCTAATAAGGACATTTCCTCATAATTGGGGCACCATAAACAGCACGAGTTATTATCTTTCAACAAGTTGCTCCCTGCAGTCAGCTGGAAGCGTCCCAGTCAGTCTGACAAGCTGAACTGAAGCCAGATCCCCCTGGAGATCTGCACTGGCCTCTTCATAGCCTGGCTTGCCTGACTTGATAGAGACTTACTATTCCAACTGAACCAAGGTCAGGGCAGTGAGCCAGAAATACATTTAGTGCGCAATTTTGGTTTGTATAGCTCTAATTATGATTCTGAATCTGCAGGTCCTCAGTCAGAAACTAGGGATGTAGGCACAAAGAGTGCCGTATCTTAATGGATGGCATTGGAGAAAACAAAGCAAGAAAACCAGGGTGTACCTCAAGAACAATTCTGGCTTCTGGCAGCTATAACTCAGGTGCGCACTGATGTTTAACACAGTTTTAAAAGGGCTGGTAATGTGAGGGATTCAGTGACAGTGACGGAGACAACTCTGTCCGATTTGTGTCTTGCACACTGAAGGCTCCATGGTTGTTGTGAGTGGGTGGCTAACGTGTGTCTTGCACACTGAAGGCTCCATGGTTGTTGTGAGTGGGTGGCTAACGTGTGTCTTGCACACTGAAGGCTCCATGGTTGTTGTGAGTGGGTAGCTAACGTGTGTCTTGCACACCGAAGGCTCCATGGTTGTTGTGAGTGGGTGGCTAATGTGTCTTGCACACTGAAGGCTCCATGGTTGTTGTGAGGGGTGGCTAACGTGTGTCTTGCACACTGAAGGCTCCATGGTTGTTGTGAGGGGTGGCTAACGTGTGTCTTGCACACTGAAGGCTCCATGGTTGTTGTGAGGGGTGGCTTGCAGTGGAAGCGAAGGATTTTCTTGCTTTTCTAGAATGCAAGGTATTTGGGGCCAATGTAGTACAGATTTCTAAGCAAAATATTTCCAGTAGGAAACTATCAATCAAAACTACAGCTTAGAACACAGTCTAGACAGTCTAAACGGTGTGTAGCTCTTCCATGGGGTGAATGTGTGAAAATGTACTCCATTGCTAGCAGCGTGTGCAGATTTATAGCCTTGCCAAGCAAAGTGTGTTCACCCTTTACTAGAAGAAGATGCTTTTCTGCTCAGCTAGGTGATTTTCCACATGGCGAGCACTGCTTTTGGAGACTGAAGCATTAGGATGCTAATGTCAGACACTGACTATGTGATAAAGAATGTAACAAATGGCCCTGTCTCTTAGATGTGTGAAGACTCACATGCACACTCAGTGCAGTGAGTGAAGGTCACATGCACACTCAGTGAGTGAAAGCCACATGCACACTCAGTGTGTGAAGACCACATGCACACTCAGTGGGTGAAGGTCATATGCACACTCAGTGAGTGAAGGCCACATGCACACTCAGTGAGTGAAAGCCACATGCACACTCAGTGTGTGAAGACCACATGCAAACTCAGTGGGTGAAGGTCATATGCACACTCAGTGAGTGAAGGCCACATGCACGCTCAGTGAGTGAGGGTCACATGCACTCATGCACTCTCATTATGTGGAGGTCACATAAACACTCATTGGAGTATAGGTCATGTGCACACTCAGTGTGTGAAGGTCACATGAACACTCAGTGTGTGAAGGTCACATACACACTCAGTATATGAAGGTCACATACACACTCAGTGTGTGAAGGGCACATGAACACTCAGTATATGAAGGTCACATACACACTCAGTGTGTGAAGGGCACATGAACACTCAGTATATGAAGGTCACATACACACTCAGTGTGTGAAGGTCATGTGCACACTCACAGAGTGTACGTGATCTAGGACCTCAGCATCACTTTGGGGGTGTAGAATGTCCCTGTGTGTTTTACTCTAAGCATGAACTCTGTCTCCAGATACTCCTCTCTCTGCTTCCCAGTCCAAGCCTCTTTCTATTCAAAAATAATCCTTAGCTCTTGTCTGGAAAGATACAATTGTTCATATAGGTAATAATTAATAAATATTAATACTTAATGTTAATGATTGCCGGTGATTATCCAAACCTTTTAGAAGATAAATTTTGCGTGAATAAGTTTCCATTTCAAAAAATGGAATTTTTTAATTTCATTTCCATCCTACTAACATGTTCTATGTTGTTCAACTAAAAATTGTCTACTTATTGATGTGTTTTACTAATTTAAGTTTATTTTAACTTAAACTAAGCAGTAAAATTTTACATTTAGTTGGAGTAACATGTGATACTTCAGTAGATGTAAACTTTGTAATGTTTAGAGTTCAACATAATCATTTTCTTAAAAATACACCTTTTAAATAAGAGTTTTCACAATCCCTCTAGAGGATTGGAACTATAGAGCTCTTTCTTGTTCTGTTCATTTGCCCCACTGTGCAACCAAAAGCAAACCAGAACTTCTCATTTGTCTCTGACTGCGGCTTGTCTTCTTTCTTCCTACTGCCAATTTGTCCGGCCTCCAGTAAGCACCCTTCTGCTCTCAGCTTCTATGAACTCAAGGTCTTTGGATCTGACGCATGAGCGAGGTCACGTGACGACGCCTTCCAGCGCCTGGTTTACTTCACTTAACACGCGGCTCCAGTTCTACCCACATTGTCACAGCCTTCCTCGTAGCAGAATGCTGTGTGTAGATGTGTGATTCTTTCTTAACACATTCAGTAGCTTTTCAATTTAATTAAGTGTTTTTATTGTTTTTTTTAAGCATACAGAACATTGGAGTTCTTTATGGAATTTGCATATTGTGACAGTAGACTGTATTCCACTTAGTTGTCTTTCCCCATTAACCCTCCCCCACTTCCCGGCTCCTTCTCCTGGATATTCATCTTCTAAAAAAATAACATTGGTATGTCAAAGAGACTTTCACACTCCCACATTTATTAAAGCACACTTTGTAATAGACCAGGAATGGAGAAAACTCAAGGATCCCTCTGGGGATGGGTGGTCTTAGCGGAGGAAGATATCTTATGGCTGGAGAGAGGGTCGTGGAATACATGTAAAATGAAAACAGAAGAGGACTTATTTGGCAGAGGAAGGGAGCAAGTGGGGACAGCAGTAGAGAGATGCTTCGGGGGAAGGGTGGCTGATTACCTCACTGTTCACAGTCCTCCAGGAACAAAGAAAATCAGTAAATAATAAATACCCCCAACAATACTTCCGCAATTTATTTTCAGCGTCTTCCACTGGCAAGAATCGGCAGCTGAGGAGTTGGCGAGATGACGTAGCGGAAGAAAACACTTGGCCGCCAAACCTGATGACCTGAGTTCAGTCCCTACAACCTGCAAGGTGGAAGGAGAGTGTCAACCCCACAAGTTGTCCTCCCACCTGCACACACCTGCTGTCGCCCACACACTCCCCTCCCTATAAGATAAATAAATAAAAGTTAATTTAAGATATTGGAAAAGAATCTCATGTTGGGCATGGTGGTAAACCCCCACAGTTGCCAGCACTTGGAATGTGGGGTAGGGGCAGCCAGGCGAGACTGTGTCAGAAAAAGTTTAAGACATGACAATGTTTGCCCATTGTGAACCCAAACCATAAGCTTTATTACTGTATTTTAGAATTTTTTAAATTCTGTTGAACAGACATTAATTCTGTGCCTACTATATGCTAGGTTCTGGACTCCGAATACTGAACTAAGTTTGGAAAGCAGATATGTAAAGACATAAATAATATACCATCAACAGTGCCCTTGTGCCTGGACTCTACGGCCTGTCCGTAAGCAGATGTCGGTATTGTCGCCAAGAACTTATAGAATGGCAGCTTTGCCCTCTCTGGTTCCTCTTGTTCAGTCTCTGAAACCTGTAGCACAGCTGCTGTGGACGCTGCTGGTGCCGGGACGGGGAGCCAAGCCCTGCGACTCATTTATCTTCAGGTCCTTTCTTATCACACACTTTGGCCCGCTAACTGAGAGGCTCTGGGAAGACGTTTCTGTTGTTTCTGGAATCTTCTTTGTCTGTGTCTATGCTCCTTTCTCCAGAAATGCTGTAGTAGTCTCCTCTTGGTTGCCAAAAATACATGCCTGCAAACTTTAAGGAAACAAGTCTATTCTCTTAAAGTTGTTTGCGATTTAAGAAAAAGTTTCACTCACAACTCACAGAGCAAAAGTCAAGGCACGGCCAGGCACTGCTTTCCTTCTGGGGCTCTGGTAAGATGCGCGGCTGTTTCCCCACCTTTGCCTGCTTTCCTGGCTCCTGGTCCTCGCCACTCTCTTAAATGTCCCGGTGGGGAACAAGCTCTTCTAACATTGGTTCCCTCTGACAACCTCTTCTGTGACTTCGCCGGCTCATGTGGGTGCCGTCTCTTGATTTTACGGTTTGAGGACTAATAACTTTAATTTCATCTGCAAACTTTAACCCCCCCTCCCTTCCTATATAATGATGTATGCTCACAGCTTCTGGAGATGAGGATGTGGGTATCTTTGGGGAGACTGTCCCTTGGTCCATCAAAGCCATGACATCTCACTTCATGTTCTAACTGTAGGGCACTTTTTGCTTTCCTTCACGTTTCTAATACAGTCTCAATACACTGCCTTTTTTGCTATGTTTATGTGTATGTGTGCATGTTCGTGTATGTGTAAGTGTACATGCACACATGTGTATTTTGGCTATTGTACTCAGGTCCTTGTGTAAACATTAAAGTAGTCAATCATTTTGATTACTGATCTCTCCTCAGCCTTCTTCCATAGTTTGTCTCTGATGCCACTTTTCCCAAGTTGAGTGAGAGCGCCACGTGAGAGCACTAACGTGTTTGCCGAGAGCCACGTGAGAACACTAACGTGTTTGCCGAGCACCATGTGAGAGCACTAACGTGTTTGCTGAGCACTGCGTGAGAGCACTAACGTGTTTGCTGAGAGCCACGTGAGAACACTAACGTGTTTGCCGGGCACCATGTGAGAGCACTAACATGTTTGCCAAGAGCTGCGTGAGAGCACTAACATGTTTGCCGAATGCGGATCAGATTAACGCGGGAAGGAGTCTCACTGCTTTAGGGAGATGATGCCAGGGTGTGATCATACGTCGGCCACTACGATCACAGGCATTAAACTTTTTCATCTCTACTTCTCCAAGGTTATAGATCTTCTCTTTTCGTTTTTTTTTTCAGAAATTTCACTCTCTAGAATTCCTTCTCTTTGTCATTTCTAGCGCTAAGTGGATAAGTACTGATCTAAGTTGTCAATTCTGACTTTCACATAAAAATGCACTGGGGAAGTGATCAAAGCAAGTCTCCTTGGAATCAAGTCTCCTTGGAATCAAGTCTCCTTGGAATCAAGACAAGCATGTTACCTCTGTCCTGTCCTGAGTGCTAGGCTCTATCAGCAGACACTTTGCACACACGGTCTCCATTAATTGTTAACTATGATCAATACTGGATGATATCATGCCTTTTGATGGTCACTAAAGAAAAATACTGGATTTTTTTCCCAGCCTATTTTGTATCCATTATGATGTGAAAATGATTTATCCTCCTTTATGCTGTGTTTTTAAATTTTTCTATAAACAACTTCTTTGGATTCGGTCCCATGGTTTAAGAATCCCATGGGCGTTTCATTTTCAAAGTTACATGGTCCTGGGACATGAGCATATTCTCTAGGGATGAGGTTTCCAAAGAAATTGTATTTTTGTTTGTTTGTTTTTTGTTTTTCTGTGAAAAATTCCCTAGTCAGTTTATGGTAATGCCACACAATATCCCATAATACGCTATTTGGTAGCAGTGTGTTTACACAGCCTGATGCTCTCCCAAGTGGCTCTAGGAAAATATACGCAAAGCGGTCTTTCTTCATCTCCAGGGCACTTCAGAACCCCTCAAAATGACGTCGTCCTTGCCACACACACCTCACGCCAGGGGGACTGAAGTGCCTCCGTTACATCAGATTTGTAAGCAAACCACCTTGCCTTTTCACCTAGCTTTCTGTTTGGTTCCGCAATCTGAACACTGTCCCGCTCTCCTTACGGAGAAAGCGCTTTGTGCTGACAGGACACCCCATGTGCTGACTCGCAGCCCGGACCCCTGATAGAGGTCTGCTGGGGTCTTATCAACAGACTTCAGTGGTGAGTGTGGCATTTCAGTGACACTAAGCCAGGGGACCCGGCTGTTCAGACGTACCATTCATCACCTCCCTTGGCATTCCTGCCTCTAATCTGTACATATATGGTCTTGAGAAGAAGGAAGTAGAGCCGCCTGGGGCACTGCAGGCGGTCACTCGCCATATCTAGTGGTGCTGGATTGTTTGTGTGCTGTCTCCATTGTGCCGTGCTGCTCCACAGCAGTGGGCAGATGCGATGAAGAAAGTCACCTACCTTAGGTCCTGGGTTTTCAGAGGAAAGAGTTGTTGGAGCGAACGCAGCCTGCACTAAAGGATTTAACCATGGTGTCTACGAGTATCTGCCAGCTTAGGTGCTGCACACAACAATATCAGATCACTAAACCAGAGGCTGAAATTTGACTCAGTGTGATTCAGTTCTAAGTCCTTAAATGTGCATTTGTGAAGGTTGCCGGCAAACATGAGTTGGTGTTGCCTTGAGGTACAGGAGCCTGATTCCCCTAGTGGCTGTCAGAAGGCCTTCTGGGTCATCCATACCAGATATAGGGCTTATGAAGGCACCGCCAAAGACCACATTGTTTAAAATATTTAATATCATAATAAAATACTCAATGTTATCAAATGTAGTAGTAACAGGGCATGGAAATTAACCCTGAGAACCAAGAGACTGTTCGTCTTAGTTAAGATTTCTGTTGCTGCAATAAAACACCATGACCTAAAGCTAGTTGTGAGGAAAGGGTTTATTTGACTTCTGCTTCGGTATCATAGTCCATCGCTGAAGGAAGTCAGGACAGGAACTCAAACAGGGCAAGGATCTGGAGGCCGGGGTTGATGCCAAGGCCACGGGGGTGGGGGGTGCTGTTCACTGCCTTGCTCCTTCTTATAGGACCCAGAAGGACAAACCTAGGATGGGCCCACCCACAATGGCTGGCCTCTCCCACACAAATCATTAAGAAAATTCTCCACATCCAGATCTTGCGGAGGCATTTTCTCAGCTGAAGCTCCCTCCTTTCAGGTGACTCTAGCTGCGTCAGGTTGACATAAAATTACCTAGCTCACTATTTGTGGGTTGTCCTGGAGATGAGCTAAATGTTATTAAAATATATTATAGTGTATTCAATATTTAACTTTAAATGGTAGCACCAGAGCAAATTTAAGTTTTTCTTTTTTGTCCCCCTAGCCCGTTTCAGTATATTCCACATCTTGGTATACTGTTGTTACACACCAGAGCCAGGTCTCATGAAGAGAATGAAAGTGTTTAAAGCAGATATTCTGAGTCTGGATTGTCCAATTCTAAACTAAGCTGAACTGTATTGGACTGTACTGGACAGGGGTGTGGCTGGCTGAACATCTGTTTTGTGGTTACCCGTTTTCATTTGACTTCTCTATGGCATCTTCAACATAAGCGGGAGTACCAGGAGCATCTCCAGGGTGTAGAAACACCTAAAAGAAGCTTTAAATTCCGCAGATTTGAACATCATATGGAGCCTTTTTTATATGCACAATTCCTACTCTTTTATGGAAAACAGATTAATTTATTTAATTAGAATTTTTCAGTGGAGAAATTAAAAGCTATTTGGTGAGCAATTTAAACATGTGTTATGAGACAAATTTAAGCTGTATGCATGCACAGCTAATTCTTCTGTAGAGTTCTTGATCATATTCAAACATTATTTGAAACATATGATTGCAGCAATTTGGTCATTTTCATGCAGACCTCCTTGCTGAACAGGCTGTTTCCCTGCTCTGTGAGGGAGTCCCAGCTCATGTTCACTTCACTGTAATGCAGTACTACCTGTGCATGAAGTTGTTGCCTCCTCTGCTTTTATCTAGAAGGGACAGTTATAGAGAGCTGCTCAGTTGTCTGCAGTGCGAGCAGGGACATGCCACTGAGGGACAGAGTCCTTGCTCCAGAGTCACCACCAAAGCATCTCTTGGTGCTTTCCCAGAGACATGAAACTTTAAGAGGGCGGGTTTTTGAAATCCATGCTTTGTTTTATTTATGCAACAGTGGATAGTGACAGAGAACGTGGGAATGACTATACTAATTGAATAACAAAAGTCTCTTAGAGCACTATGGGCCAGAAGATGTAAAAAAACAAAGTAGGTCCTGACTTCCTTGCTCATGATCTCCCTCCTTTTGCTCCTCATCGGGACCTTGGGAGCTCAGTCCGGTGCTCCTATGTGGGGCTCTGTCATTTTCTCCATCCAATGCCAGGTGAAGGTTCTATGGTGATATGCAAGATAATCATGAGTATGGCAATAGGATCTGTACATTTCTGGCACCCTCTCCTCGGCTGCCCAAGGACCTAGCTGGGGGCGTCTTCCTGGACACCTGGGAACCCTTCTAGAGTCAAGTCTCTGCCAACCCTAGAATGGCTCCCTTAAGTAAGATATATAATTCCTTGTTCCCATATCCACCCTTCCTATATCCCAACCATCCTATTCCCCCAAGCTCTTCCCATCCTCCACTTCACACTTTTCTCTCCCCCTCCCCCCTCTCCCCATCCTACCCCACCCGCATGTTCCCATTTTTTGTCCGGCAATCTTGTCTACTTCCAGTATCCAGGAGGATAACTATATGTTTTTCTTTGGGTTCACCTTCTTATATAGCTTCTCTAGGATTTTTTTTGCGAATTATAGGCTCGATGTCCTTTATTTATGGCTAGAACCCAATTATGAGTGAGTACATCCCATGTTCATCTTTTTGGGCCTGGAGATCATGAGCAAGGAAGTCAGGACTGTGAGGAGTGCGTTTACCCGTTGAGACGGTGGGACAGATCTAACAGGAGACCACCAAGTCCAGTTGGAATGGGACTGATGGAACAGGGGACCAAACCGGACTCTCTGAATGTGGCTGACGTGGAGGAGGACTGAGAAACCAAGGACAACGGCAATGAGCATGAACTCTACAGCATGGACGGGCTCACTGTGAGCCTTGTCAGTTTGGTTGCTCACCTTCCTGGACTTAGGGGGAGCTGGGAGGACCTTGGACTTAACATAGTGAAGGGAACCCTGATGGCTCTTTGTCTTGGAGAGGGGTGGAGAGGGGGTATGGGTGGAAGGGAGGGGAGGGAAGGGGGAGGAGGAGGGAAGGAGATGGAAATCTTTAATAAAAAAAAAATGAGGAAGAAAAAAAACAAAGTAGGAAGAGATTAATTTGCCTTTACCTCTGTTTTATGACAATTTGTGCCCCGTGGGTAACCCCTAGACCTGGCTTTTTCTTGTGCAAACCCAAAATTGGCCTAAAACTAGAGGTAGTCAGGTGACACAGGCCCAGAAGAACCATGGGATCTGGCCATGACTGCAGAAGCTACGGAGTGAGGAGGTGCAGGGGGCTTGTCCCTCGCTTCTAGGAGGTGCAGAGGGGCTTGTCCCTCGCTTCTTGGATTGGCGTGTTGGTGTCTGCTCTTGCAAAGTAGTTAGCTAGTTGATGTTTTTAATAGTTTCCAAACTATTAAACAAACTAAACAAACGCTCATCGCTGATCCAGGACCTTTTAAGTCGGAGGGACACAGGGCCACTTGTTCAAGGGTGAGACTCGTTACACTTTATTTTGACACACCTACTGATGTTTGAGCATGAATTTTAAAGGCTTGCTTAGTCTACAGGATTGCAGTCCACTTTGTCCGCATGCTTTGTTGTGGGGATGTGGCTTGATACTAGCAGGTTATTATGTTCCTGGGTGATTTCAGCACGGGATGAAATCACAGCCACCAGCTGTGAATAGGAGTCTTGTTATAGAAAAAGAGAGAACTGGCTGGGGACGCAGCTCAGCAAGGGTGTGTGTGTAGTGCGTTCAAGCCATAGTAGTGTAATGAAAAATAGGTGTATAAAGTAAACTTGTAAAGGTTTATTTGTTTAACTTTTTAGTTATGTATGTGGGGGATGTGCACATGAGTACAGGTGTTTAAGGAGGCTGGAGGCATCAGATTCCCTGAAGCTGGAGTCACCTGACATGGACGGGGGGACTCGGGAAGAACAGTACATGCTCTTAACAACTGAGTCATCTCTATAGTCCATAAAATAATTTCTAAAGACGGGAGCAAGGCATAAAAATAATCTCTGATGTATAACCAGAAAATGTGTGTTCTTCCCTACCATCATTCTGGACAGAGAAATTGGGGACAATACGCAGGAGTTTATGCTTTTTGCTTTCCCATCAGCAAGAGGCTGACATGGAATGTTAGATCAGTTATCTGAGGCCAACCTGGGAATCATCAAAAGTCTCTCAGGTGTTCCTGCAGTGTTACTTTGCCTGTATTTAAAGGAATTGGTGACTGTCTGGTGGGCCAGCTTCCCCAGGCCTTCTAGAGTAAGCCTATGAGATTTTAGTGTGACTTTTTCTTCCTTATGAATAAACTACTGGTAACTGTCGATGTCCGTCAAGGGGTTATTGCCTTGGTGCTCCTGAGTAAGGGAGAAGGAGGAAATGGGGAAGGTTCATATGAATAGCTATGCTTGAGTGTTTGGAGGAAAGCAAAGCATGGTATCACTGTCTATCCTGGGGTGACAGGGTAAGAGTGGGAACCCAGGGCCACGGATTTAGTCATCCTAACATCCCGTGAGTCACCTGGGGCTTCCTTGTGCCCGTGGAAAACTTGCCACTACTGTTTCATTGCTGCAATGTCTGTGCTCTCCTGGGCTTCAGGAACTTTCAGCATTCTTAAAACCCAAGACCGATAACGTGCAACAACCTTTTAATGAAGAGATGAATTTGTAGCTCACTGGAAGATGTCGGCTCTCTTCTAACATGTCGGCCTTATTAGTATGATAAAATTCTTACCCGTTTTCAGAGGAGGTATCTAGATTCAGAATTGTGATAACAGACTTTCAGACTATAAAAATAAATGTCCCCTCAGTGAACCTCCATACTCAAATGCTCCCCAGTGCCACTCACTAGCTCCATGCCCTTCCATTCTCAGGAGTATTAATTGCACTTAACTGTGTAGACAAGGAAACATGTATTTTCATAAGTTATATTGGCTAATAAAAATGTCAAGATATAAGTACATACATGTAAAGAATCACTTATATATAATATCTTAAAATTGCAGGCGGTGGTGGCACATACTTTTAATCCCAGCACTTGGTAGGCAGAGGCAGGCAGATCTTTGTGAATTCAAGGACAGCCTGGTCAACAGACTGAGTTCCAGAACAGGCTCCAAAATTACAAAGAGAAACCCTGTTTCAAAAAAATCTTGAAATTGAAAGCAGAATTTTTCATGACCTGTAGGATCACATCATCCTTTTAGCTGAATTTTTACTGAAGGCTATTTTAAGTGTGATATCTTCTCCTAACACATTTTCTCAGGCTGCTTTTTGTTTCTTCTTTTTTATTTGAAAACCTATATTTCATTCCAAATCTTGGTCGCATCTCAAGTCTTTTTCCTTTCAAGATAACCTTCTGACTATGAGTATTTTCATAGTTTTCTTTGCCAGCTGTGAGCTCTTTGGTCAGAGCACAGACAAGCATTGTTTTGATTTGGTGCAGTCAATGTAGCTTGTTAATAGCCCCCCCTCCCCCACAGCAACGTCTCCTTCACTGCCAGTTTGGGGCAGAATGACAAGAAAGTGCTAATGAAATACTATTTGTTAATAATTACCACAGTGAATGGATGGATAGTTGAATAAATAAGCCCTTTTTTGGTTAAAAAACTATTTTATTAGTTTTGATTAAAGTTTATGAACTCTATTTGAGATGCTATCACAAGTTAATGATATGGAGTTATAGTTTTGCGAGCTGGAATCAGTGCATTATTTTGAGGTAACTTGGGTAAACAGAGAGAGGGAGGTGTTGGCTCTGCCGTGGCAAGCTGACACCTAGAGCCACAAGCCAGCAGTAGCCTCTATGTGGTGAGTGCTTTGGGAACACAGCCTTCCTTCTGCACAGCGCTCAGGCCTCTGAGGCTGCTGTCTTCTAACTGACCTCTCTTTCACTCCATTTGTTTGCTGGGCAACTTCCACTTTATCATCAAATGCTCCAGGCCGATGCCCAGAGAGGGAAAGTACTAATGGATCGGGTAAGCTTTCCTCCTAGATTGAGAAGTCTGTGGCTTTCTCCAGGGAAAGAGGTGGGCCTTATAATTGGCCACCATGGACTTGGCTAATGCAAGTATTTGGTGAGGATGTTTTCTTCTCAGCTTTACAAGTTTGCAGAGTTGAGGACCAGACTCTGGGCTGCACTACTAGGAGCTCCTCGTCCACAGCTTTTGTACAATGTATCTTAGTGTCAAAAGAGATAGCCCATACCTTTTATACAATGTATCTTAATGTCAAAAGAGATAGCCCATACCTTTTATACAATGTATCTTAATGTCAAAAGAGATAGCCCATACCTTTTGTACAATGTATCTTAATGTCAAAAGAGATAGCCCATACCTTTTGTACAATGTATCTTAATGTCAAAAGAGATAGCCCATACCTTTTGTACAATGTATCTTAATATCAAAAGAGATAGCCCATACCTTTTGTACAATGTATCTTAATATCAAAAGAGATAGCTCATACCTTTTGTACAATGTATCTTTATATCAAAAGAGATAGCCCATACCTTTTGTACAATGTATCTTAATGTCAAAAGAGATAGCCCATACCTTTTGTACAATGTATCTTAATGTCAAAAGAGATAGCCCATACCTTTTGTACAATGTATCTTAATATCAAAAGAGATAGCCCATACCTTTTGTACAATGTATCTTAATATCAAAAGAGATAGCTCATACCTTTTGTACAATGTATCTTTATATCAAAAGAGATAGCCCATACCTTTTGTACAATGTATCTTAGTACCAAAAGAACTAAACACGCACACCAAAGTCTTCGAGAAATACGTGAGAATCACATTCCAAGCACACAGGACACAGTAGCACAGGACTAAATGCAGACTCCATCATGTGATTCACAAGGTGTATCTTGGGATACACTATCAAGATTCAGAGTGGGCCACATGAGTGAGGATACTGAAGGCCCTGATTACCCTTTGAGCTTCCTTTCCTTTTATGGAGTTCAAGAGAAGGCAGAGTTTGGTTACTGAAGGCCATAATGAAGGTGGGCTCTCTGTTTTGACTGATAGATTGGGTCACATAATCATTTTTCTACAGTCTATATCTCTTCCCATCATACTTCTGACTTCAATCATATGCATTTCCAATTATAAACAGGCACAAGATGGTAAATAGAAAAGTATCTCTGCAAGCTTCCTTGAGAGCACAGTTTTGCTTTACTGTGCACACACCTTAAACCAGTTCAGGTTCAGAACCCCTGACCCACCCTCCCCTGACCTGCAGGATGTATTGAGAATAACTTGGAATAGACTCTGTCCAAGCTTAGGCATCATCAAAAGAAGAAGAAACATCGCGTGTTCACAGACAAAGGTCTGATCTCTAAAATGTATAAGGAACTCAAGAGACTAGACTTCAAAATGCTAATTAACCCATTTAAAAAAATGGGGCTCTGAACTGAACAGAGAATTCTCAACAGAAGAAGTCCAAATGACCAAAAGACACTTAAGGTCATGCTCAATATCCTTAGCGATCAGGGAAATGCAAATCAAAACAACTTTGAGATACCATCTTATACCTGTTAGAATGGCTAAAATCAAAAACACCAATGATAACCTTTGCTGGAGAGGTTGTGGAGTAAGGGGTACATTTATCCATTGCTGGTGGGAATGCAAACTTGTGCAACCACTTTGGAAAGTAGTGTGGCTATTTCTCAGGAAATCGGGGATCAACCTACCCCAGGACCCAGCAATACCACTCTTGGGAATATACCCAAGAGACGCCCTATCATATTACAAAAACATTTGTTCAACTATGTTCATAGCAGCACTATTTGTAATAGCCAGAACCTGGAAACAACCTAGATGCCCTTTATTGGAAGAATGGATGAAGAAACTGTGGAATATATACATATTAAAATACCACTCAGTGGTTAAAAAAAAAATGACATCTTGAATTTTGCATGCAAATGGATGGAAATAGAAAACACTATCCCGAGTGAGGTAACCCAGACCCAAAAAGATGAGTATGGGATGTACTCACTCATAATTGGTTTCTAGCCATAAATAAAGGACATTGAGCCTATAATTCGTGATCCTAGAGAGGCTAATTAAGAAGGTGAACCCAGAGCTGAGCCCTTAATCCCAGCACTCGGGAGGTAGAGGCAGGTGGATCTCTGTGAGTTCGAGACCAGCCTGGTCTGCAAGAGCTAGCTCCAGGACAGGCTCTAAAGCTGCAGAGAAAACCTGTCTCGAAAAACCAAAAAATAAAATAAAATAAAATAAAATAAAAAAGAAGGTGAACCCAAAGAAAAACATATAGTTATCCTTCTGGATATTGGAAGTAGACAAGATTGCCAGGCAAAAATTGGGAACTTGGGGGTAGGGTGGGATGGGGGTAAGGAGAGATGGGAAGAGAAAAGTGAGAAGGGAAGGAGGGGGAGAGCTTGGGGGAATGAGATGGTTTGGATAAAGGAAGGGTGGATATGGGAGCAGGGAAGTTTATATCTTAATTATTAGCCATTTTAGGGTTGGCAAGAAACTTGACCCTAGAGGGATTCCCAGGTGTCCAGGGAGATGTCCCCAGCTAGTTCCTTGGGCAGCTGAGGAGAGGGCGCCTGAACTGGCCTTATCCTATAGCCACACTGATGAATATCTTGCATATCACCATAGAACCTTCATCTGGCGATGGATGGAGATAGAGACAGTGACCCACACTGGAGCAATGGACTGAGCTCCCAAGGTCCAAATGAGGAGCAGAAGGAGGGAGATCATGAGCAAGGAAGTCAGGGCCGCGAGTGGTGCACCCACCCACTGAGACGGTGGGGCTGATCTAATGGGAGCTCACCAAGGCCTGCTGGACTGAGTCTGAAAAAGCATGGGATAAAACCGGACTCCCTGAACATGGCGGACAATAAGGGCTGCTGAGAAGCCAAGGACAGTGGCACTGGGTTTTGATTCTACTCCATGTACTGGCTTTTGTGGGAGCCTAGCCTGTTTGGATGCTCATCTTCCTAGACCTGGATGGAGGGGGGAAGACCCTGGACTCCCAACAGGGCAGGGAACCCTGACTGCTCTTTGGACTCTAAAGGGAGGCAGAGAGGAATGGGAGGCGGGGAGGATGCAGAATTTTTTTAATAAAAAAAAGCAGCTGCCTGCTGTGAAGAGTCTGAGGAGAACAGAAATGGAGACATGGAATATTTCCTCCCAGAATGCTGAGAACTATGGCCCTAAGTAGAATTGTGGTGCCCACCTTGAGTCTTCCCAGAAGCTCCATGTGAAGGGAGCATTGAGAACTGTTCTCGAGATGCACACGCTGGGACAGCTCCTCAGGGTTTGGGGGACGGAATTCAGTTTGGAGGATAGAACATAAAGACACTGACTCTTTCTACAGGTTTTAAGAAGAAGACAATAAACACAGTGACAAGTGGCTAGTACCTTCTGAGCATTGGATCATTGGATCTCCTTACCTGGAGCCTGTTGAGTAGCCCTGTTCATCTAAGGTGGCTAAGTACATTTGTTCAGGCTGCAAAGCAACCTTGCAAGCCCGAGAGCTAGAGCCCAAGTGATCTCAAAGGCGGGCCTCTTAGCCACTTCCTTCAGTTGCTTTTTTGAAGTAAATCACTCATTAGGGTGCTAGAGAAAGTGGCTGGTGGGAGTCAGTCTCCATTATTTCTCAGGGAGCAACGCCAAAGCATTGCCCTTAGATGGGATGTGAGCAAGCTGGTGATCCAGGAGCACAGAGAGCCCACTCTGTGGATGGTTGGGCTTAACTGTCTTCCTTTAAGTTTTTGTAGGCAGACTTTCCTTTCCTACCTGCCAGTTGCCAAATAACCACCATGGAGACTTAATATTAATTATAAATGCTTGGCTGATAGCCCAGGCTGGTTACTAGCTCACTCTTACATTTTAAATTAACCCATATTTCTTATCTACCCTCTGCCACATGGCTGTATCCTCTTTTAACACAGCACATTCATCTTGCTTCTCTCTGCATCTCTTGAGACTCCTGAGACTCTGCCCTTCTTCTTCCCAGTGTCCTTTGCATCTTGCTGCCCCAACTATACCTCCTGGCTAGCTGTTGGTCAGTCAGCTCTTTTATTAAGCCAATCAAAATGCATTTTGTGCACATCTTCACAGTGCACAAAAAGATTATTCCATAACACATTTCACATCAAATTGATTTAGCTCCTGAATTCCCATTGTATGAGCATTCCCCTGTAAACTAACACCCAGAGGGATGCTCGACTTCCTTTGGAAACATGTCTCTGCTGTCAAGTACATTCCATCCTCATGGTCTGCCACTCCTTTTTGCAAAGCCACCTTCTCACTGAGGATTAACAGTTTACTCAAGGTCAACATGGCAGCTTGGCAGCCATTTTTTTTTTTTTTTTTTTTTTTTTTTTTTTTGGTTTTTCGAGACAGGGTTTCTCTGTGGCTTTGGAGCCTGTCCTGGAACTAGCTCTTGTAGACCAGGCTGGTCTCGAACTCACAGAGATCCGCCTGCCTCTGCCTCCCGAGTGCTGGGATTAAAGGCGTGCGCCACCACCGCCCGGCGGCAGCCATTTCTTAGTATGTGTCATGGGCGAGAGGTGAAGTCACAGACAGGCATCGTCCGAGCCAGGGTAAATATTCGGCCCTCGTGCTCTAAGCCCATGTCTGGGATGTGCCAACTTAGTGCTCACTGTGTCCCCTTCTTCACACTTTTTCTTGTTTGGTCTTGCTAGTCACAGTGGTCTGAAGCATGACGCTGCAGTGTTGACTAACCCTAAGCACAAGATCATAATACAATCTGTAGAGAACACGCATGTTAGATAAAGCTCACTGGATAATGAGTCATCGTACTATTGACTGTGAGGTCAGAGTTAGTGAAGTTACAACACCATACACACAGGAAAGGAGGAGCATATTTGCCCATCTATCGGGGAAAGGGGCAAGGTAATGCCTATGGTGCATGATGGGATGGCAGGAAGGTGGAAAGGAGTCTAAATTATGGGTCTAAGAGATTAGTGCTGATTCTTAGAGCACAGTGAAGTCTACTGCCATGAAGTTAGACTCAAAGAGATTTAGTCACATTACCCAAAGGAAGAAAATCGGTAAGCGATGTGGGATTCCCCTTTGTATGCTCTGAATACCATTGGTTAATGAATAAAGCTGCTTTGGCCTACAGCAGGACAGAATTTGGTAAGGTAGGAATTCCAAGCAGATAGAAGAGGAAAGAAGGCAGAGTCAAAGAGAAGCCATGTAGCCGCCAAAGGAGACAGACAGAATGGCAAACCATGAGCCTCATGGTAAAATATAAAATAATAGAAATGGGTTAATTTAAGTTCTAAGAGCTAGTTCTGAATGTGCATAAGCTTAAAGGCCAATCAGGGTTGTAATTAATACAGTTTCTGTGTGGTTACTTCAGGTCTGGGTGGCTGGGAAATGAACAGGTAGCCTCTGCCTATAGGTTAGCCCATCTCTGCCTATGCTGGTTTGCAGATGTGCATGTGTGTATGAGTGCATGTGTGTATGTGTGTATGTGTGTGTGTGTGTGTGTGCACTCAGTCACTCCTGCCTCTGCTTCCCCAGTGCTGGAGTTCTAGGCACATGTGGCCAGTCCCAAGTTTTTATGTTAGTAATGGAACGGGGCCTGAACTCAGACCTTTGGCTTGTATGACAAACCTTTTGCCCACCAAGCCATCTCCCCAGATCGGACTTGCACTCTAAGAGTGATCTGATGTGGAAAACTCTCTGAGCAAGGCAGGCTCTGTACAGTCAGAGGCTGCAGAAGAAGGCTTAAAACATTGCTAAATGCGGTATGAGACAAATGGTATGTGGAAGAGCCTTTTCACGGGGGGATGCAGCTAGCTTTATTAATAAACCATGTGATACCACTGGCACTTAGGAGGAAGGTAAGTGGACAGCAGAGGCTTTCAAGAACCTGAGCCTGTTGTTCCCTAGGAATGATGGTATATCAGCTACTACCACTGAGGCGAACATGGAACACAATTGTTATGGATCACCAGGGTCATCTACCGTGTGTTCACCAAAAGGAACAGAATGCATTAACTGCCACCTGACTTCTCTGGAGATGAACACCTGTCTTTCAGTTTTCCTCCTCTGTTCCTCACGACAATGCAAACAAGAGCTTTTCCTGTAGACCCGACAGTCTGGGAGTCAAAGACCTTGACCTTTGCTAGCATCAAATGGTCATTGTCTTCAACCCATGACTGTAAGCTGGAGCAGAGCTTCACAAGGGTCTTTTCTAACTGTGCCTTTTGGAGGGTCCTCAACTTTAAGGATCTGGAAAGCTCACCCCAGTTGATGCACCTTTGGGTCACCACCCTTAAAGGAATGTTTTCAACATTTTATAAAGTAACTGAAGTCCATGGCCTCATCAAGGCTGGGTGGGTACTATGCATGTCTTATTTCATTCCAAACAAAAGGGTAAATGAATAACTGATAAATAATCAAAGCTGTGGAATGATAGTTATATATGTGTTTATTCACACACATTCACACGGAGACATAAAGTAAACGGTAGAGACCGTGGGAGTGAGATTTGGAGTTTGCTGTGATTTCCAGTATTTCTGACATATAGAACTGCCTTGACATATAAATAAGAAAATACGTTGTATCCTGATCTTTTTTGAGTTCTCCCTGCACTGTCAGAGCTCCCGAAGGAGTGTGAACTCCAAATGGACAGACGTTCTGTCTGCTTTGTTTGCAGATGTGCTTCAAGTTCCAATAGACAGTGCTCTATGCGTAGACGAAGCTCTGTTCTCACCTAGAAAACCCCTGACGTTTACTCTCTGTGTGAGACCGTTGCTGTCCTTTATTGTCCTGTATTGGCACATTGTCTTTATGTGTCAGAACCGGTCGCAGTAAGTGGGTCATGTTCTTCATAATGTCAGTCTTTATCACTGTTTGTCTAGGGGTTTACTGGTCCCGGGCATCCACTCTGGAAAAACAAAACTCAATACCTGCCTACCTCATCCAGTCACGTGGGAATACCTGTCGTTAGACTTTTCTGCTTTGCTCTGCTTACAGTGCTAGGAATGTGTTTCTGTAATTGACTGTCTGCCATCACATGGTAGAGGGAGAGCACTTTAAAGGCCGCTAATTTAAAATGGTCTTTAACCCACGTGCTTTCAGCGTGGCTAGTGAGGGGCAGGTACGAACAGGGCAGCTGTGAGGCTTGCCCAGCAGCGGGGCTGTGAGGAGTAACTCAGTGGTGGTAAGGAATGGCCATGCTCATGGGTGGCACACCCTGGGGAGGAGCTCCAATGATTGAACAGTTTTCTACTCCGTCGGTCTCACTCTCAGAAAGGGATACTGCTGTGACTTTGTAGCTGTGGAGATTCTTAGTATCTAATGTGGGGCTTTGGGTATCCATTCGGTTATTCTGTGGACTAGACTAAGAATCTGGATTGTTCTCCCCAAGAGATCAGAGTATGAGGTTGTGAAACCACAAAGAGCGGTTGTGTAGAGAAAGGAATTCATTCAGAGAACTGAACAATTACAGCTTCTGAAACCCAAGGCCTCTCTGTAAACATGGTTACGCGAGATTCTTCCCAATCCCTCTGCTCTGTGGTTTTGTGCCTAGGGGTGTAATGTGGACCAATGGAAGGTGACACAAGTTTGTGATCTGTTGACAATACGGTTGGCCACAATGCTCACCAAAGTCCAGATCCATCTGAAGTTTCCTTTCTGTTCTCTTTTAGGTTCCTAGTCAGTTGGAAGTATCACACGACTCTAAGTGGCACTGTATTTCCAGAAACTAGACTCAGCATAACTGGACAATGGTTTTGTTCGACATTAACAACAGTGGATGTGTTGTTATTGCCCCTAAGGTGAACAGTGACTGTTATTGATGAGTCTGTGGCATGTTGAGGGGCACAGTTGACCATCACGCATTTGGCCTGTAGGAAGGCTGGGAGCTGCTACCAGTCTAATGCAGATAAGTATTTACTAGAGAATCAAGCTGAGTTTCTCTATGCTCTGAAATTCCAGGAGTACATGGGCACCACACTGTATCTTTGCCAATGTTTTCGAACTGCTATCTAGAATTATCCTTTATTTTTGTATGTGAGCCACACAGTATTAATATGCATGCTGTTCTTCCCTCGGATTGCTTTCTTCATCCACAGAAACAGAGTTTGTATAGTTTTACTTATGCTACAAATATATTTTCTAATTCCTTTTTTATTTCCATCAAAAATATTTTTTAATTCTAATAATAACAATGCATAATACTCACTATTTTGTTGTGTAATTCTGTGTTAGGCAGTAAGCCTGCTTCCAAATCCTGCTGCTATGAATGTCCATATAGTATGATTGAGCATCCTTTGCGTATATGCCCAAGAGTGATATTGCTGAGTCTTGAGGAAGGCTGATTCCCAATTTTCTGAGAAATTGCCATACTGATTTCTCAAGTGGCTGTACCAATTTCCATTCCCACCAGCAATGGATGAGTGTTCCCCTTACTCCACATCCTCTCCAGAATAAGCTATCATTGGTGTTTTTGATCTTAGCCATTCTGACTGGTGTAAGATGATATGTCAGATTCATTTTGATTTGCATTTCTCTGATGGCTAATGATGTCGAACATTTCCTTAAGTGTCTTTTGGTCATTTGAGATTCTTCTGGTGAGAATTCTGTTTAGAACTGTACACCATTTTTTAATTGGATTAGTTGATATTTTTATGTCTAGTTTCTTGAGTTCTTTGCATATTTTGGAGACCAGTCCTCTGTCGGATGTGAAGTTGGTGAAGATCTTTTTCCATTCAGTGGGCTGCCTTTTGTCTTATTGACCATGTCCTTTGTTTTACAGAAGCTTCTCACTTTCAGGAGGTCTCACTTATTTATTGTTATTCTCACTGTCTGTACTACTGGCGTTATATTTAGCAAGTGGTCTCCTGTGTCCACGCATTCAAGGCTACTTCCCACTTTCTCTTCTATGAGGTTCAGTGTGGTTGGATTTATGTTGAGGTCTTTGATCCATTTGGACTTGAGTTATGTGAATAGGGATAGATATGGATCTATTTTTATTCTTCTATATGCTGACATCCAGTTATGCCACCACTATTTGTTGAAGATACTTTCTTTTTTCCACTGTATAATTTTAGCTTCTTTGTCGAAAGTCAGGTGTTCATAGGTGTGTGGATTGATATCTGGGTCTTTGATTCAATTTCATTGGTCCATCTATCTGTTTTTATTACAATACCAACTGTTTTCATTACTGTAGCTCTGTAATAGAGTTTGATATCAGGAATGGTGATGCCTCCAGAAGTTTCTTTATTGTACAGGATTGTTTTGGCTATCCTGGGATTTTTGTTTTTCTTTTTTTTTTTTTTTTTTTTTTTTTTTTTTTTTGGTTTTTCGAGACAGGGTTTCTCTGCAGCTTTTTTAGAGCCTGTCCTGGAACTAGCTCTTGTAGACCAGGCTGGCCTCGAACTCACAGAGATCCGCCTGCCTCTGCCTCCCGAGTGCTGGGATTAAAGGATTTTTGTTTTTCAATATGAAGTTTAGTATTTTTCTTTCAAGGTCTATAAAGAATTGTGTTGGTATTTTGATGGGGATTGCATTGAATCTGTAGATTGCTTTTGGTAGGATTGCCATTTTTATTATGTTGATTCTACCTATCCAAGAGCATGGGAGAACTTTCCATTTTCTGATATCGTCTTCAATTTCTTTCTTCAAAGACTTAATGTTCTTGTTGAATAAGTCTTTCACTTTTTTGGTTAATGTTACCCCAAGATATTTTATGTTATTTGTGGCTATTGTGAATGGTGATGTTTCTCTGTTTTCTTTCTCAGCCCCTTTATCATTTGTAGATTTTTGTGAGCTAATCTTGTATCCTGCCACATTACTGAAGGTGTTTATCATATTATTATAGGAGTTTCCTCATATAATTTTTGGGGCCACTTATCTATACTACCATATCATGTACAAATAGCAAAAGTTTGACTTCTTCCTTTCCAGTTTATATCCCCTTGCTCTCCCTTTGTTGTCTTATTGCTCTAGCTAAAACTTTGAGTACTGTGTTGAATAGACGTGGAGATAGTTAATAGCCTAGTCTTGTTCCTCATTTTAGTGGAATCACTTTGATTTTCTCCACATTTAATTTGATGTTAGCTGCCGACTTGCTGTGCATTGCCTTTATTATGTTTAGATATGTTCCTTGTATCTCTGATCTCTCCAAGACCTTTATTGTGAAAGGGTGTTGGATTTTTTTGAATGCTTTTTCAGAATCTAATAAGATGATAATGTTTTATCTTTCAGTTTATTTATGTGGTGGATTACACTGATAGATTTTTATTGAGTATTTTTGCATCAATGTTTATGAGAAAGATTGGTCTGTAATTCTCTTTCTTGATTGAGTCTTAGTGTGGTTTCAGTATCAGAGTAACTGTAGCCTCATTCAAAGACTTTGGCAATGTTTCTTCTGTTTCTATATGGAAAAATTTGAGGAGTGTAGTTATTAATTCGTCTTTGAATTTCTGGTAAAATTCTGCAGTGAAACCATCCGTCCTTGGGCTGGTATTGTTTTGTTTTGGAGAGGGAGACTTCTGATGACTGCTTCTATTTCCTTGCAGGTTATAGATCTATTTCAATTCTTCCTCTGGTCTTGATTTGATTTTAGTATGTGGTACCTATCCAGAAAATTGCCCATTTCCTTTACATTTTCTAATTTTGTGGAGTTCAGGTTTTTGAAGTGTTACCTAATGATTCTCTGGATTTCCTCAGTGTTTGTTATGTCCCCCTTTTTCATTTCTGATTTTATTAATTTGGATGTTCTCTCTCTGCCTTTTGATCAGTTTGGATAAAAATTTGTCTATCTTGTTGATTTTCTAAAAGAACCAACTCTTTGTTTCACTGATTCTTTATATTGTTTTCTTTGTTTCTGTTTTATTGATTTCAGTCCTCAATTTGAATATTTCCTGTCATCTACTCCTCCTGAGTATGTCTGTTTCTTTTTGTTCTAGAACTTTCAGGTGAGCTATTAAATCGTTAGTGTGAGATTTCTCCACTCTCTTTCTGTAGGCACTTAGTGCTATGAACTTTCCTCTTAGCACTGCTTTCATAGTGTACCACAGGTTTTAGTATGCTGTGCATTCATTTTTGTTGAATCCTAGGAAGTATTTAATTTCTTTATTTCTTCCTTGACCCAGGGGTGAGTCAATTGAGCATTGTTCAATATCCATGCATTTGTAGGCTTTCTGCAATTAAGTGTTGTTGTTGAATTCTAACTTTAAGCCAGGGTGATCCAATAAGATACAAGGGGTTATTCAAAATTTTTTGTATCTGTTGAGGATTGCTTTGTTGCCAAGTATGTGGTCAGTTTCAGAGAAGGTTCCATGAGGTACTGAGAAGAAAGCATATTCTTTTGTATTTGGATGAAATGTTCTATAGATGTCTGTTAAGTCCATTTGAGTCATGACATCTGTTAGTTCTCTTATTTCTCTGTTAAGTTTCTGTCTGGTTGGCCTGTTCATTAGCGAGAGTGCAGTGTGGAAGTCATCTACTCTTAGTGTGTGGGGTTTGATGTGCAATTTAGGCTTTAGTAACTTTTTTTTTTTACATATGTGGGTGCTCTTGTATTAGAGGCATAGATGTTTAGGATTGATACTTCATCTTGATGGATTTTTTTCCAGCTATGAGTATAACGTGTCCTTCTCCATCTCTTCTGAATGATTTTAGTTTGAAGCCTATTTTGTTAGATATTAGGATAGCTACACCAGCTTGTTTCTTAGGTCCTTTTGATTGGAAAATCTTTTCCCAACCTTTTACTCTGATGTGATGTCTGTCTTTGAGGTTGAAATATGTTTCTTGTATGCAGCAGAATGGATTCTGTTTTTGTATCCATTCTGGTTAGCCTGTGTCTTTGTTGTTGTTGTTGTTGTTGTTGTTGTTTTGTTTTGTTTTTCGAGACAGGGTTTCTCTGTGGCTTTGGAGCCTGTCCTGGAACTAACTCTTGTAGACCAGGCTGGCCTCGGACTCACAGAGATCTGTCTGCCTCTGCCTCCAGAATGCTGGGATTAAAGGTGTGCGCCACCACCGCTCAGCTAACCTGTGCCTTTTTGTAGGTGAATTTAGTCCATTGATATTAAGAGGTGTTAATGACAAATAACTGTTAATTTCTATTATTTTGGGGTGGCAATGTTTGAGTGTTTCCCTTGTTTGGGATTGCTGGTGTGAGGTTATCTGTTGCCTTTGTTTTTGTAGGTGCAGCTAATTTCCTTGGGTTGAGTTTTCCTTCTAGCACTTTCTGTAAGGTTGGGTTTGTGGATAGGTATTATTTAAATCTTGTTTTGTCGTGGAATACCTTGTTTTCTCCATCTATGGTGATTGAAAGTTTTGCTGGGTATAGAAGTCTGGGCTTGCATCTGTGATCTCTTAGAGTCTGCAGCACATCTATCCATGACATTCTGGCTTTCAGGATTTCCATTGAGAAGTCGGGTGTTATTCTCATAGGTCTGCCTTTATATGTTCCTTGGCCTTGTTCCTTTGCAGCTCTTAATATTCTCTCTCTAGTTTGTATGTTTTGTGTTTTGACTATTTTATGGTGAGGGGACTTTTTTTTCTTTTGGCCCAGTTTATTTTGATGTTCTGTTAGCTTTTGTACCTTCATAGGAATATCCTTCTTTAGGATACGGAAGTTTTCTTCTATGATTTTGTTGTATATATTTCCTGTGCCTTTGAGCTAGAGTTCTTTTCCTTCTTCAGTTCCTATTATTCTTAGGTTTGGTCTTTTCATGGTATCCAAGATTTCCTGGATGTTTTGTGTTAAGGATTTGTTGGGTTTAACATTTCTCTGACTGATGAATCTATTTCTTCTATCATATTTCAACGCCTGAGATTCTGTCTTCCATCTCTTGTATTTTGCTGGTTATGCTTGCATCTGTAGTTCCTGTTTATTTACCCAGATTTTCCATTTCCATAATTCCCTCAATTTGTCTTTTCTTTATTGACTTTATTTCATTTTTCAAGTCTCCTGTTCGAACTGTTTGCTTCACCTGTTTGGTTGGTTTTTTTTTTTTATTGATTTTCTTGGCTTTCCTTAAGAGATTTATCGATTTCTTCCATTTTTGTTTTTGTTTGTCTTTTCTTTCATTTCTTTAAGGGAATTTTTCATTTCCTCTTTAAGAGTCTCTATCATCTTCAGAATGTTTAATGATGTTTCTTCTGCTTCTGGGTTAGGATGTTCAGGTCTTCCTTTTGCAGGATCACTAGGTTTAGGTGTTGTTACATTCCTCTTTAGGTTGTTGAATGGATTCTTGCATTGGCGCCTACCCATCTCTTCCTCCAATTGATACAGGTAGGTCTTGTGGCTTAGGTGGTCACTCTTCCTTCTGTTGCAGGCAGGGCCCTGCCTCTGGTAGTCGCTGATGCGGCTCTGGGCCTGCTCTCCAGGAACAGTCAGGGCCAAGGCTAGGCTGGTCCTAGGTGCAGCTGGGGATGGTTGCAGGTGTGAGGAGGCTGCTCCAGGGTCTCTGGGGTTTGGTGGTTGGGGATGGGGCACTGGATGTCCTTCTGTGGGCTAGGACCTGGAGAGAAGGACCGTCCAGCTGGGAACCCAGACACTCACCTCTCCGGGGCAGTCTCTGGGCCAATGTTCCTGTGGGCACAGATGCAATGAGGAATGACTGCAGATGTGGGGAGACTGCTCACAGGTCCCTGGGGCCTATCTGGATGGGGTTGAGGCACAGGATGTACCTCTGGGGAAGCAGGGTTCAGAGAGCTGGGCTCTCCAGCAGCGAGCCCAGACACCTCTCCTGGGGCAGCCAAAGCCAAGGCTCCGGTGGTCATAGATGCCGTGACAGATGGCTGCAGATGTCATCTTTGTCTTCTGGAAGGGAACAGATATATCAATACAATCTTGATCAGATTGCTCCAAGGGCATTTTATTTTCTCTTCATCTTTGCAAAATGATTCTAGCTGTTGGTTTTTTATTTCTCCAGAGTGCCACCAGCTCTCTTCTTACAACAATGCTGTTACTTTTCTCCTATTTTTATCAAGGAAATTAGAATATATGCTGAAAGACATAAAACACGATTGTCTTTGACGCCTTCCTTTATCACCTGTTCAGGATGATGTAAGACTCTGACCTCTAGTGGCTGTGAGCTGTAGTTGCAGACCAGGTGCCACAAGCGTGAACCTGGAACCCACAAAACAGCAGCCTGCTTTAGATTTGAAGGGATGAACGCCCAATGGCTAAAACTCTTTTGATGAATTAAAAGGTTCTCCTTATGTCAACCAAGGCACCCTTCTTCTTCCTTGTCAAGGAATTCCTTTATAACGCTGCTTCCAAAACCCACACCACTTGGCATAGTGTTCTGAAGACAATAGTCTCAAAAATGGTTTTGTTGCAAGCCCACCCTGTCGAGCACGCCCACTGCCTGCTGACACCTATCAGAGACTGGAGAAGACAACAATGGACTGCTGAACTTTAGGAGACCCTGGAGACCCTAAAACTTCTTTCAGTGAAACACACATTGTTTTCAAAAATGATACCTCACAAAATTTAGTTGTATTTTTCAAGTAAAAGCCTGAAAAGTGGTGCTGGTATATTTGTTTATTTATCATCATAATATAAAGAACAGAAGCGCAGACCTAGAAGTTCACAGGAAGCTCATGAGAACACACACAAGATATTTTTATGTTTTTAACAGTTGTGTAAAACGAGGTGCCATGCTATCATTTGATTTATTTTGCTAAGCTTTTTATTAACCTGCCTTAATAAACAGCAATTTTCAAAGAGAGTGAGTGAATTAATAAGGCAAAACTAAACTGTCATAATCACGGAATGTGCGTCAGCCATGCTTGGGCAACGTCATAATCTTTGAATGTGCATCAGTCAGTGCTTGGGCAACGTCGTAATCTTGGAATGTGTGCCAGCCAGTGCTTGGACACATAAGCTATTGGAGAGTGGAGGGACTGAGTCCGTCCTGCCCTCTGCCTGGCTGACGTGGAAATGCAGACTGTGGGGCAGTTGACTGTGACAGTGACTTCTATTATTTCTACACAGACAGCACCGTCTTCTTTGCTCCTCCCTAAGTAGGTGTTTGTTACTGTCTCCAGTCAGAAAGAGAACTGTTAGTGACATATCCTTTGAAACTCAGTTCATCAACCCTCCCCCAAATTTGTACTGTTGACCCCGACTTCAGACAAACAGGGCCCATGCCTTCCAGCAAGAGAAGCTCCAGACTTTAGTATGATTCTCTTCAAAGTCACATGGTTAAAGCCTGATCGTTTCTTTGAGAACTTGCTAACAGACTCTGTGATTTTAATCCTGAATTGAATTCTATGCTGTAGAGATCGTCTTTGAATTTGTGTATTTATTGCACAAACAGTTCAGAAATCCCAAAGTATCTGCAGAAAACTAATACTCCATTTTAAAATGCTTGGACATTACAGATAATTTTTGTTTGTTTGTTAAGACAGGGTTTCTCCTTGTAGCCCGGCAACACTACTCACTCTGTAGACCAGGTTGGCCTCGAATTTAGAGATCTGTTTGCCACTTCCCTCAAGTGCTGGGATTAAAGGTGTTTAAAAGTGTGCACCACCACTGACTGGCTTATAGGCTTTTTTGTTTGTTTGGTTGGTTGATTGGCTTTTTGTTTGTTTTTTTTGTTTTGTTTTGTTTTGTTTCTGTTCTCTCCCTCCCTTCCCCCGCCGGAGACAGGGTTTCTCTGTGTAGCCTTTGCTGTCCTAGAACTCTTTCTGTAGACCAGGTTGGCCTCGAACTCACAGAGATCCACATCCTCTGCCTTCTGAGTGCTGGGATTAAAGGATGATTTTTAATGAGCATAGATTTCTTAACATTTGAGCAGACTTTGGAAAACTAAACAGGCGGAGTTTACTTTGTGATCATTGTACACAGTCTGACATCTTCCCACACATCATGTAGGCATTTGCACAGCCTCCCATTTCACAGGTTTAAAGACTGCATGGGATGTCGGCCAGCATCACAGTAAGTGGCTGCATGAGGACTAAACCCACATCTCCCGATTCAAAGATTACGTCTTATATATGATGTGAATTAGGTACGTGGGCTGCTTATCTGCCACAGGGCATGCCACAAACCACCCACAAATTCCACTAAACTGTAAGAAACCCAGGAGAAAGCCAACTTACTCAACCCAATTCTTCAGGTTCACTCGAATTCCTTTTCAACAGTTCTCACTTTGACCATTGTAAGAAAATAGATAGATTCATTTTAGCAGAGAGCTAAATTGTGTCAAAAATGATACACAAAAATAAATTGTAAACAAATGTTTTATAGAATCCTTACACAGAATAATGTTCATAAAATCCTTGAACAAACTAACAAATTTAAACAAGAGTTTCTAGAATATATATTTTTGTGATTAACTTGGTAGGATCTCTTAGGAGCTCTCATTTCTTACATTATATATTAAAAGCGACAGTTTGGGGATTTTTAAAAGGATGTGCAATCATCTAACTAAAATCCACCTGGAAAAGGTCTTTTTCCCTGTTGCTACCCTCTTGAGCCAAATGCTCTTCCCTGCTCAGCCATCTCCACAAGACAATGATGAGGAATGCATAAGCTCTTAAATACAATAATAATTATTTTTTGGTACACTTAAGGATGAGCTGGGCATGGTGGTGAACACCTTTAATTCCAGCACTTGTGAGACACAGGCAGGCAGATCTCTGAGTGTGAGGCCAGCCTGGTCTACAGAGTGAGCCCCAAGACAGCCAGGGTTACACAGAGAAACCCAGTCTTGGAAAAAATATAACTAAAGAGTAACTGACCATAATTAACTTAAATTAATGGAAAATACAAAGACATTTTAGTCATTAGACTACTAATTAGCATAATTATCTTCAAAAGATTGATACAGTGATAGGCAAAGGTATGAAAGCCTACGATAAAATCAAACTCGTTTTTATATAATGCTTAGGTGTGAGCTACAACGCAAGGAATAATTCCTGGAGATAATTAGTGCCCACCTCGAACCACTTACCAGCATTATATTTGATGATAACTGACTACCATCACCCTCTGCATCATTAAAAGAAAAAAACCTCAGTGCCCAATGACATTCATGCTTTAAAGCAATACAAGGGACAAGCACACAAAGCAATAATAAAACATAATAGAGAAGGAACAATATCTTGACTCTCTTTTCATGCCAATTAATGTAGGAAACCAAAGAGGTCATCTAGAAAATCTTTTGATGGACATAGACCATAGGCTGATCCAGAAGCAAATGTGGATAAGTGTTGTTAGAAGTATCCCACTGCTCCCCCTGGACCAGTTTCTCTCTGCCTGCCTACTCCCAGTTAACCATTCTGAGACTTACTATCAGTTACAATCGTTTGGCCAATGGTTTAGGCGTCTTACTGGCTAGCTCTAACTATAAATTAACCCATTTCTGATAGTTTATATTTCACCATGAGGCCGTGGCTTGTTGGTAATGTTCAGACCTCTTTCTCCTTTGGCAGCTTCATGGTGCATGGTGTCTCCTTACCTCTTCCTACTCTCTCTCTCTCTCTCTCTCTCTCTCTGTCTCTCTCTCTCTCTCTCTCTCCCTCTCCCCCTCCCCCTCCCCCTCCATCTCCTCTCCCTCTCCCTCTCCCTCTCCGTCTCCCTCTCCCTCTCCCTCTCCCTCCCCCCTCCTGTGTGTGTGTATTTGTTTGGACTTCCTGCCAAGCTATATTTCTATATTTTGCCTGTCCATTGGCCAAGACAGTTTTATTAATACCCAATATAAACAACATATATACACAAAGATATCTCACATCAAAAAAGAGTCAGTAAGGTTTCTTCTTCTGAATACTCTCTCTTTCAGCTTGCTATCTTAATAACATTAATGAGAAAAAACTAAGAATCTTATGTAAAGAAGACTTTTAGCCAGATGGTGGTGTCTCACACCTTTAATCCCAGCATTCTGGAGGCAGAGGCAGGCAGATCTCTGTGAGTTCGAGGCCAGCCTGGTCTACCAGAGCTAGTTTCAGGTCAGACTCCAAAGCTACAGAGAAACCCAGTCTCAAAAAAAAAATCAAAAAAAGAAAAAAACAAGAAAACTTTTAATACTTGAAGATTGAGTTTTTCTTCCATAACCAATGACTAGAACAAATGAAGGCTGGTCTGTTCAAGAGATATTAATTCAGATGACTATGTCAATCCATCTCCATAAATCTGTAGCACTAAATAATTCTAATGTTAAAATATAAGTCTTTATATTTGGAAACAATTCTTAACATCAAACAAGGAAAAATAATGCAAAAAAAAAAACCTATGGTATTTTGAAGAGGAAAAGTAACGGCTGAGAGAGGGCTTGATCAGTTATTAAAGCTTACTACGAATTCCTGACACTTAAAATGACACGACAACAAAAAAGAATAAGCAGACAAGTGGAAAAATGTGTGTGTGTGTGTGTGTGTGTGCGCACGCGTGTGTTTAATCGTGCATTATAGAATGGTATTGTTACAGTAAATTAGCAAGGTTAAATACAGGAAATCGTTAAGGTCAAATAAATGAAACTATTTTAAACAGTTTTCAAAGTTGTGTAGATTTTACATAAATTTTAATTTTGTCACATGAATTGTGAATCTGCAGAAGGAGAATTTACTGTGCCAAAGTCTCACAGGGATGACTCTTTTCTATTCTTGTTACCAGGAGTCATTGTTACCATCATTCCACCAAACATCCTTTGCCAAAGGCTCAGGAAGCCAACCCTGCAATAGAAGAAATCTTTTTTTTTTTTTTTTTTTTTTTTTTTTTTGGTTTTTCGAGACAGGGTTTCTCTGCAGCTTTAGAGCATGTCCTGGAGCTAGCTCCAGGTTGGTCTCGAACTCACAGAGATCCGCCTGCCTCTGCCTCCTGAGTGCTGGGATTAAAGGCGTGCGCCACCACTGCCCGGCTAATAGAAGAAATCTTAAGAGAGTTCTACAGCATCCTCAGTACTGTTGCTATCCTGCAACTGTGTTTTCCTCGGTCTAAAATAAAAGCCTTCCCCACATCCCACTCTCAGCATTATCACAACATATGTGTGCCCCTTGTGCTCTGGTCTGGTCACACCAGAATACTTGTACAGCACTAACGCAACCAACTGCGGGAGAATGCTCTTGTGTGCTGTAAAGATTTGTTACTGTATTGGTTTAATGAAATGCTGATTGGCTAGTAGCCAGGCAGGAAGTACAGGCGGGGAGACCAGATGAGGAGAATTCTGTGGAGAGGAGAGGCAGAGATGCAGTCACTAGCCAGATGCAGAGGAAGCAAAAGGAGAATGTCTTTCTGAGAAAAGGTACCAAGCTACATGGCTAAATGTAGACAAGAATTATGGGTTAATTTATATTGTAAGAGCTAGTTAATAATAAGCCTGAGCTAATAGGACAAACAGTTTGTAATTAATAAATTAATAAGCCTCTGTGTGTTTCTTTGGAACTGAATGACTATAGGACTGGGTAGGACAGAAATGTCTGTCTACAATGTATCTCTATTTATCTATATATGCTGTTGATGTTTTCCTTTGAGATAGGGTCTCACTATATAGACCAGATTAGCCTTGAATTCAAAGAAGTCACCTAAGTGCTGGGTTTACAGATGTAAGCTACCATGCCCAGTTCAACATTTAACATTGGTGTTAGGAATCATATAACTTCTTTGAATACAGTAGCCCAAGGTTTATTTTTTTCAAGAAGAAAGGATGCTATCCTAACTAATTTCAAACTCACAATCCTCCTGACTCAGCTTCCTGAATGCTGGGATTACAGCCTTGAGCTACCACACCCTCCCGGGAAATGGTATTAACTTCTGTATGTATATTAGTGGAGTTCACAAGCAGGACCCAAAAAGAGCAATTGTTTATACACAGGGATGATCGTTCTGAGGAATGCTTAGACTGCTTGACTTTGAGGATCTTCTGGTTATGAACCTGACTAAAAGCACCTAGAAACCATAAAATTAGTATGAAGCCTGGCTAGAATCTAAATTAGATGAATCACTTGCTGCTGTAATTTAGTATAGACCATACGACAACACCAAAGATGCACGAAGCTGTTTTCTGTTTAAGTGAGGCAGTGAGCGTGCCCTTCTTCCCACATTCCGAAAAATCTTAACTGTCTCCTGTCATCATCACTGCTCAGTTTGCCGTTTTAGACATTCTTGTTCAGTTTCCAAAAGCTTCCCTCCCTCTTCTCTCATTCACCTCAACCCCAAGACAAAATCATCATGGCTTAGTTATACATCCTGCTTCTTTGTCCCAGCCCCCCCATTCATGTGCAGGAAACTGCTGAGACCCAGAGGCCTCCTCTCCCTGTCCCCTAGCCTGCTTCAGTCCCACTTCTTTGGCTTAGCACAGCTCTGGACCAAATGCAGCTCAGTTACAGTGGTTTGGGGGGAGTTTTCTGCATATCTTACGTACTTAAAGCCCACACGGTGCACAGGAGCTAACTGCCTATCCTGCTATTTGATTCCTGTGTCCAATCAGTGTCAAGCTGCTGACTAAATGGTTTGCATTAGCATAACTTGACCTTTCTGCGTTGTGCAGAGCCTTACTCTGAAAGAGGAATTGAAGTCAGCAGCTCAAGCCACCCGACACCTGCATTATGCACATTTTTAAAAGGACGTCCTGCTTCTAGAACTCTCTTCCCTCTGGAAACCTTCAGCAGCCTCGCTAACATGCAGAGCTAAAGTGTGATGTATTCAAGGATAAGTGATGATGAGGGACATCATTTTTCCTCTGGGAAGTTCCATAGGAAGAGGGAATCTATAATGTGATTTTTCTGAAACTATATTTAATCGACTTTTAATATTCTAAACTTAGAAATAGAAATAGGATAACTTTTTGTTCTTAATGGTTCTTTATCATAGACTCCCACAGGTTACAAAAGTCTGCACTGTAATAGCCATGCTTGTAAGGATGGTGCTATCATTTAGACATAGATACATTTATGCATTTGCATTGCAAACAAAATGCCTAATTCCAGACATCTCCTAAAACAGACATATAGTCAATCCAGTGATCAGTTCAGTAAAAGGAATAGCTTAAGTATTTACATAAGACATCAGTTTTAGACAGGGAATGAAAACCCCGGGAAATAAAAATGAAACTGGGTGAAAAATTGCATTTACTTAATTTCTTGTTCCCGATGTGTTTCAGTACAGAGCATTTAGAAGTTCTGTCACATATTTCTGACTCCACGACAGGAGGTGTGCGTGAGATGGGTGTGGTCCCAAAATACACTTGCAGAGGTAGCTGTGCCAGGAGCAGGAGTCGGAGCATTGTTAAGAAATCAGAAACAGAAATGTCACTCAGCCAGCAGTGCACATGCACCCACCCGTGCAATGTGGGCAGAAGAGAAAATACTCATCCTGAATCCCGTCTGTCTAGTCATAGAAAAGGCATGTTGCTTTAAGATCAGAAGGGACAAAAAGGTAAGGCAGGGGAGCAATCCAAGGATTCAGAGACAGCAGACTGATAGAAGCCCATTGTCACCATCTTTCACAGCTGAACTCATTAACAAAACAAATTATAAAGCACCTAAGGTAGTCTTTTCTTAGACATCTGTGCTCTTTATTATGCTGTATAGTCTTTCTGTTAGATGTATTCTCTTATTTTTCTTAATATAGCAGATTTCTGAAAAAATAACACACAAAGAAAATGTGCTCCAAAATTACTGCTGTTATTACTTTTAGGAAAATAGAAAATTCTACTAGTTGTAGATAAGCCAATATCTGAGAAAAATGATGGTGCTCCTTCTGTTCCGATTTAGAAAGAGAAATTGCCTTGTCTTTACTGCAAAAGGAATGTGGCATTTAGCTTAGATTTTAAAATAGCTTATTTTAAATGACACTTTACACAGAAATTGGACTAGTGATCCTTTTTAAATGACTAATGCAGATTTGATGAAAGATAAAAACGGTCATTGGAGCCAGGCAGTGGTAGTGCATGCCTTAAATCCCAGCACTCGGGGCAACAGAGGCAGGTGGATCTCTGTGAGTTTGAGACCAGCCTGGTCTACAAGAACTAGTTCCAGGACAGGCTTTAAAAATATAGCAAAGTCCTGTCTCGAAAAACCAAAAAAAAAAAAAAAAAAACCCAAACAAAACAAAAACAAACAAACAAAAACTTCACTGGGAAAATTAAATTTGGTGATGCTCATGTTTGTATGAGAAAGTCCAGGCAAAGCTCCTTCTCAACTGCTCACGACTTCAATACATCCATGATGCTCTAAAACACAGGAATTATAGTACATAGTCCAATGCCTAAATATTAAAATTTTCATTAAAATTATTTTTTAAAAAATACTTTAGTATGATCAGAATAAATATATTTGTTAAATTGAAAACATTAGTGGAGGCCTTGTGAAGTGATGAGCTGCACATACGTCACATTACCAAGTGTGCAGAAGCTTCTGGGTAAAGTGGTGACTTGCACGTATGTCACACTACCAAGTGTGCAGAGGCTTCTGGGTTAAGCGATGAGCTGCACACATGTCATACTTCCAAAGATAATGAACAATAAAAGGTTAACTCCTTATTTTAAGCCAAAGTTTTGTAAATTATTTTCCTAATTTTATAAAAATGAATGAGAAGACCTTTCAAATGCTTATTCTACGGTAACTTTTAATTAAAATGCATTATAAACTGAAGGGAAATGAAAAGAAGATATTTGCCAAACTATCTATAATCCAAACAGCTGACTGCATTGTAATTGAAGCCATGACAATTACAGAATTAGAAACTGGAATTTTGCGTGTTTTACTATTAATTATGAATAATTTGCTATGGATTTGCAGTTGTCCAAAGTTTTCCAAATACTAGTACCTTTTTGAAAGTAGATATACTGTATTTACTCATGGGAGATGGTTGGGGGTTGCAATGATTTTCCCTTGAATATGTGAAGTTCTGGGTCCATACCTAGTAAGATGCCTGGGAACCCATTGCACTGCACTTGAGTCATATGAGTTAATAAATCATAACATCAAAAATTAGAAACATTAACTTTAAAAGCTCACCAATCATGAGTCTGCGAACATCTTGGAAGCCATTGCTTGTTTATGCTAACTGTATTTCAAAACCCTTGTCATCCTTGCCTAAAAAATTACGCCCTAAATCCAGTAGGTGGAACACAATAAGACTGACATCTGGAGCATAGGATTGAAGCAGGTTGAAGATGACCCGTACAGTATAGGGCCCACAGATCTTCCCCTCCTCCTGGGGCTCGTATTGAGGATAGCTTGCGGTTTCTGGAAAGCCACCTTGTTGCAGTTTCCAGCAAAGCATCCTGTTTGTTCCTGTGTTCCTCCTGCAACCCCTGGAGGTTAGCTATAGGGGAGTTGTTTATTCTCTTTTGGGCCTGGTAATTTCCCACCTGTCGGGGTGGGGGGGGGGGGGGGGGGGGGGGGGAATTTCCACTGTGCAGCAGTTAGGTATATAAGGTTTTTTCTAAGCTTGAATACATGGCGCTTGGCATTTGGCATTCTCTCTCCACAGATGACCCACATCTCTTGTGTTTCAATCTCCTGCCCCTCGCCCGACTCACGAACCATCCCGTAGTGCAGGTGTTACAGTTGGAGACCACCAGTGAGATCAGGAAGTAGGGACCCCTGGGAGATCGCCCTCGGAGGGCTGGTCAGCAGGTGAGATATTGATGGTGAGGGTGAACTGAAGATGGTGCTAGTAGTTCTGTTCCAGTATTGACAGGCCAATTGATTGACGGGCCAATTGATTGACGGGCCAATTGATAGGACTTCTAGAGAAGCAAGGCACCACTATTAAAACTAAGACGGCACAAGAGTTCATTAAGACAGGTGTAGAGTTTAGTCCTTGGTTTCTACAAGCAGGGGGGCTTTAATATTCTTGACTGGCAACATGTAAAAGCTGACCTTCAAAAAGTTTTAAAAGAGCAAGGGCCAGAAGAATTTCCCCTAACATTTTCACCATGGCGTTTAGGCAAAGACGCTTTTCTCAGTGATGACGTGAAAGTAAAAGAACGATTAGAGCATTTGGCCAAAACTTTTGAGGAGATTCAGGAGGAAGAATCTGTGAAGTCTATTGAGAGCTTTGAGGAGGGGAAAGTTAAAAGTACTAAAAAGGATATAGAAGAGGGAGAAGAGACTTTAGAAAGGGAGATTGTCCTGCTAAAAAAGAAGTTGGAAGAAGGAAGGAAGGAGGGAAGCAAACAGAGATGTCTCCATGAGACCTCCACGGCAGAATCCATTCCTTGCCACTTCAAATCCTTTTGCTGTTGCCTCTGCCCCTATTTACTTAGAAGTCGAAATCTGAGAAATCCAAGATAGACTAAACAATCTAAGTAGAGAAAGGCAAATTTTTCCTGTTGTGGAGGTTATTGGTCTACAAGGACAGCAGATCAGGCAGCCTAATCCTTTGTCCTTTAAAGACATAAAACAACTAAAAGAAGCAGTTATGGCCTATGGAACTCATGCCTCCTTCACTGTGGCTTTAATGGAATCCTTTGTGGAACTCAACCTTACACCCAGTGACTGGATGCAGCTTTGCAGAGCTTGTCTTTTGGGAGGAGATTATTTGTTGTGGAGAGGTGAAATACAGGAAATTTGCACAGATACCGCATGGCGTACCGCTACTGCGGGTTTCCCCCAGAGTAACCTTGACATGTTAACTGGCTCAGGACAGTACATGGGCTTAACAGCACAGATTACCTATGACCACGCTGTTTATGCTCAGATAGCTGCCGTGGCCTTTAAAGTGTGGAAAGCTCTAACTAATATAGGAACAGGGGAACAGCTGTCTAAGGCCCTTCAAGGACACTCAGAACCTTATTCTGAGTTTGTTGACCACCTGTTCAGCTGGGAGGTTGCATTTTGTGGATGTGGACATCGCTATGCCTGTCATAAAGCAATTAGCCTACGAAAATGCTAACAAATATTGCCAGGAAGCTATACATCCCCATAGAAATAGGAGTTTAAATGACTATATCCGGTTATGCAAGGACATTGGTAGCACTTATGTAATGGGACAAGTAATAGCTTCTGCTCTTAGGGGAAATCAAGGTGGAGCTAAATCAAAGATTTGTTTTCAATGTGGGCACCTGGGACATTTCAAAAGGAATTGCCCTGCGGGTAAAGGGGCAGGTAGTCAGCCCAAGGGAAATCCACATGTTTGCCGGAAATGTCAAAAGGGGGCCCATTGGGCTAATGAGTGTCACTCTAAAACTGACATTTAGGGAAATCCCCTTTCCATGTTGGGAAACGGGAGGAGGGGCCTGCCCTGGGTCCCCAAAATGCAAGTGTACAGGGCAATGAGTGGATTGGCTGTTCCTATCAGATTCATTCCTCAAAGAAACACCTCATTGTCCATGACCTTGTCCAAGGCACTCCAGAAAGTGCCAGACTGGACCTTTGTACCTCTGCCCGGGCAGTAGTGACCCCACAGATGGGTGTGCAGGCTTTGGGGACTAGAGTATATGGACCTATTCCAGAGGGGTCAGTAGGAAATGTCTAGAAGAAGCAGTTCAGCACTTAAAGGAATTAAAATTTCACCAGGAATTATAGACTATGATTATACTGGAAAAATTAAAATTATGATTGAAGCTGGGGTGGGAGTACTTGTCATCCTTCAAGGAGCAAGAATAGCTCAACTAGTGCTCTTACCCATGTTTCATTCTACTAATCCATTTTTTAAACAACAACGAGGGGACAAGGGGTTTGGCTCTATGGGACTTCCTGGAGCTTTTTGGATTTCTAGTTTAGAGAACTGCCCCACACTTACATTAACAATTAATGGGAAAAAGTTCAAAAGTCTTCCAGATACAGGGACTGATTCTTCTGTGATCACTGAAAAACATTGGCCCATGGCCTGGCCTCTACAACCGGCCTCTGCAGCATTACAGGGGATAAGAATGGCCAGTTCTCCAGAGTGCAGTACCCAATATTTAGATTGGAAGGATGAAGATGGCCATATGGGCATTTTAGGCCATTTGTCCTGGAACACCTTCTTCTCAATTTGTTAAGGAGAGATATTTTGCAAGCTATGGGAGCAGTTCTGACCACTGAACCTGTGCAGTGTATGTTAACAGACCAGGGCTTTGTCTCTGGGCAGGGGTTGGGCAAAAATCTGCAGGGAGACCTGCAAATTTTAGCAGACAAGAAAATAATACAACAGTCACCTGGACAGCATGCAGGGTTGGGAAATTTTTCTTAGGGGTCATTGCAGCCATGTGTGACCCTATTTCTTATCTACCAATTTTAGCACAGGTAAACCCACTGTGTCTTTGGATACCATCCAAAATAACCACACGGCTTTGGAAAATTCCTCGGTTGTAGGTCTCAAGAATCTATACTTCTGTTAGCAGAATTCGCCCAGTTCCACTCAGTCACTGCTGGCCTGGGCCCTTGAGTTATGATTGGAGTCCTTCTATACTTTGGGCTGAGTGTATTACTTCCTCCCCTTGGACTCTTAAATCCCATTCAGCAAAAAATTATACTTTCTGGGCAGGAGTTTGTATCACCGCCCCTTTCTTTTTGGTTGTTGTTGATCATCCTGCTAATAGCTAATATTTCTGGAGTTTTAAAATGTCCTAAGCAGGTTTGTCAACTGAAGAGTTTCTGGGGTTCTGAGGAGCTGGCTGTGGTGGTCTGAGTGCCAAGGATTGTTCCTCTACCTGGCAACACATTCTATGATGATCAACTCATCCTACATCGAGCAAGAAGAGATTTTGGCATTACAGCAGCCATAATAGCAGTCATTGCTATGGCTGCCACAGTGGCTATGGCCGCTGGAGTTGTCATTAGTCAGTCAGTTGCTACTGCTAGCACAGTGGATACCTTATTGGGGAAGGTTGCAATGCCTTGGCCACCCAAAATGATATTAATAGCTAAGGTTACAACTTAACCAATACAGTGAAAATGCTTAATGCTGCTATTCACAGACCCTGGAGTGCATAATTTAAAAATTGGCTCATGAGATAATTCTAGTTAACAATACCAGGGGTCCTTCCACCAGCACTGAGACCTTACTTTAAGGGCTCCAATTTGCAGGCAAACTCATCGAGGATTGAGTAGGCACAGCCTCCTTAGGAGTGCTTATATGCGCTGGAGCATCTTTTCATGTTTTCATGGCGCCAGAGCCAAAGGTAAGCTCAGATCAATGTCACCGCTCAGCAAGTCCTCTTAGCTATTGCTCCGGAGGATCCCTCAGAACAAATCTGACTGAACATGGGGAAGGGTGACTAGTGAGCCAATGACAGGAAAGGTCTTTGTGGGGGGTTGCCTCAATCTAAGACAGGAAATGTATTTTGACCGGGCCGCTTTCCCATGATGGGTAAGGGGTGTTTTGCCTGACATACAATGCCACCTAAGACAGGCCTAGTCATGTAATTTATTAAAAAAAGGGGGGGACCTGTAGGGCCCACAGGTCTACCTCTTCTCCCCCGGCTCATATTGAGGATAGCTTGCAGTTTCTGGAAAGCCACCTTGTTGCAGTTTCCAGCAAAACATCCTGTTTGTTTCTGTGCACCCTCTGCACTCCATGGTGGTTAGCTGTAGGGAAGTTGTTTATTTTGTTTTGGGCCTGGTAATTTCCTACCTGCCTGGGAGGATTTCCATTGTGCAGCAGTTAGGTATATAAGGTTTTTTCTAACCTTGAATAAATGGCATTTGGCATTCTCTCTTCACAGATGACCCACGTCTCTTGTGTTTCAATCTCCAGCCCCTTACCTGACTTGTGAACTGTCCCATAGCACAGGTGTTAAATGCAGGGTGTCAGGTCTCAGAATATTAGCATGCTGGGAAAAGAATCTTGTGATGGGAGTGGATGGTTTATGTCAGCCATCCAAGCTTTACCAAAATTAGAAGAATATCCATGTAGAGAGGAAGGGGAGTGTGGTTAGAGTCACAACCGAGCCTGATGAGGAATAAATCAATGTGGAGGGCTGGCCATCAAAGGAATTTGGATCCATGCCAGGATAAGAGAAGCCTCCCAGAAGAGGATGGCTCTAATGAAATTAGCACTTGAGCAGGAAGAAGAGGGTATCCTTGTTTGTGGGTGGGGACTAAGTAGGGTGGAGAATCTGTCAGAGCCTCAGTGGGATAAGGTAGCTGCATAGATTAATGGTGTGTTAGAACCCAAGTACAGTGAGAAGCAGCCTGGAAAACAGAATCCTTGCTGTCTTAGAGAAAGGAGGTAGCAGTGCCTTAGAGGAAGATAGTAGCAAACTGTATAGAACAGGACTGGCCAATTAAGTAAACATAAAAATAACTAAGACAGATTTCCCACTTTCAGATAAGGGAGTTACAAATCCAGAAAGGGGGAAACATTTATAAACTCATTGTTTGATTGAATCTGTAACTATCCATGTAAACTTTTGAACTGTTTATCCACGATGATGATTATAGAAGATGATAAGTAAATAGGTGGATAGATTGAGAAAGAGGATAGATGAATAGGGAAATAGATGATATATATATATATATATCTGCCTATTATCTATCTATTATCATCTATCTATCATCTATCTATCTATCTATCTATCTCTATCTATCTATCTATCTATCTATCTATGATCTATCTGTCTATCATCTATCTATCTATCTATCTATCTATCTATCTATCTATCTTCTATCATCTATCTATGTTTGTTTCATAGATGTCTGAACTGAGAGTAGATGGGATCAGGCGTGTTCAAATAGCAACAAGCACATCTACTGCTCAACTTTGAATTTTAACACTACTTTATGCAAAACCCCACAATGTGAGAAGAGGGAGTTTGGAGACCAGGAAAACACATTGCAGTTTGTTTTGTGCTGGGAAGCAACACAATGTTGTGAGAGGACACTTGTTTCACTCCCAGCTGCCCAGCCCAAAAAATAACCACACAGAAACTGTATTAATTAAATTACCACTTGGCCCATTAGCTTTAGCTTTTTATTGGGTAACTCTTACATCTTAACTTAACACATCTCCATTAATATGTGTATCTCCACAAGGCTGTGGTTTACCAGGTAAAGTTCTGGTGTCTGTCTCTGGTGGGGCTACATGGCTTCTCTCTGACTCCCCTTTCTTTCTCCCAGCATTCAGTTTAGTGTTCCCTCCCTACCTCTGTTCTTCCGTGCTATAGGTCCAAAGCAGTTTCTTTATTCATTAACCAATAAAATCAACACATAGAAGAAGGGCCTCCCACATCATTTCCCCTTTTCTGTTTAAATAAAAAGGAAGTTTTTAACTTTAACATAGTAAAATTACATATAGCAAAACAGGTTTCAAGGAAGAATTACATTTAACAACATTTATATTTACTTTATCTTTTATCATAACAAAAAAAACTATAAGTATAACTATATATTCCTCAATTCCATCAAAGACCCCAGAAGGATATAATATTACCTAAGTAAATAGAAAGTGCATCATAAGCAACTTCCAAAACTCTGGAAATGTCTCACTACCTGGACAGTCACCCAAAGTTCTTCTGCAATGTTGGGGCATCTAATCTTCAGCCTATAGGCCCATAGTATCTGGCAGACTTTTACATGAAGCAGGAAATTTCAAAGACAGTTCCACCTATATTGGCAGTTTGTCAGTTATTTTCCTCTGTGTCCTGCAGAATGTCTAGCAGACTTTTTCATGAAGCAGGAACTCCAAAGAATGTTCTCATCTTTAGGCAAGTTCAGCAGTCTTTTTCTGTGGGTCCTGCATTTCCAGTTCATGCAGCACAACATCAAGCAGTTCAGGTAAGAACAGTTTATTGCTCAAATGGCTAACAAACTTCATGAGGAGCCTCTTCAATGCTCATCATCCTCTTGAAGTTAGTAGTGCTGCCAGGAGCAGATGTGTCCCACTGTCATAAAAATTCCTAATTCTTAAACATTAAAATGTTTTAAAATGTCATATTCTGAGGTCTCTGAAAGATTTGAAGAATACCTATCCATCTGAAATACATCTCTATACATCTAGAAAGTCTAACACGACTACACACTTGACAATTATAGATGATTATCTATTAACTTATATTTCTTTATTATACATTACATTTTAAAATGAACTGCACAAACACAATACCTTAATCAAAAGCAGAAATATACATACATAGCAAAATTGATCTTAAATTTGCATCAACAAACCAAGATCCGTGCCAGTGCAAAATATACATCTCTATAACATATCTCCCTTTAAATATAAAGAAAAATTTATAAACAATATTTGTGAATTTGAGCCTTGTTCTCTCAAAACTGCTTACTACTTTTTGTTGGGCAAAGGAATTTTTGGGGGTGTTCACAGTGACCTTTTGGGAGATCTTAGTCCATCAAACCACATTAGTCTGGAAGGATTCTACAGGTTCTCATCTTCTGTGAAACAAAAGAAGACCCTCTTCTCCAAAGCAATATATCCTTAGATCCATATTTTGAAGTCAAAATAACTTTAGAGTATATATGCTGGTCTAGTTTAACAGTCTGTACAATGAAATGTCTCTCTGTACTTAGCTCATTCACAGTCAAAAAATTCAAAGAAAACACAATAGTATACATAATCCAGACCCTCTGTGTATTTTCCATATTTGTGTGGCTTAATTTTTTTACTTTATTACTTTTTATACAAGTTTACTTTGTCTCTTTAAAGACTTTGCTTTATTTTTCTAAAAAATTTACCTCTTTTTATAATTCTCTATACTCTTTTTCTTCTCTCTCCCAAGCCTACATACATTTATCCAACACTGTGATCCATTTAGAGGTCTTTTTTCATCTGAATTGTGTATCTGTAATTATTTTCTGATCAAAAGCTTCATTTTTTAATGCTAAGTGGGCATGGCTAAGACAAACTCCACAGTCCTGCCTGATTATGCTGCACAGTCCAACATGGCAGAGACATGTTCGCTGCCTCTGACAGCCATGCACATCGCCCATTTTCAGGCACACTGAGGGGCTATGTTTTCATTAAACAAATTGTAGCACTCTGCTTACAATCCCCATTTAAATGCTCAGCCTCCTGAAAAAGCCAGAGTTCGTGCTGGCAACATGGCCCAGAAAGCTGTCATTTCAAAACGAGGTGGCTTTTTTTCTGCTATCACTGAATCAGGAAAACCTCTCTTAAGGAAGCTGCAGCATTCCACCAGCTAAAAAAAATATGGCTAAACTTTGTTTTTCTGTGTTTAGAATTCCTTTCCAAGCTTTCTCATGTTTTACGTGGATGTAGTCAGCCCCACATTGGTACACCAATACAGTGATCAAATGGTGTTAGATACATGTCAGAAAGACAGAAGCCAGCTTGAGTGGGCTTCTTCTTCCTAAATTTGGAATGGTGTGAGCAAACAAATAATGGCAACAATGGGTTATGTTACATTGGAAAAATGAGAAATCTATTTAGGATCAAGTACATGGGTAATAAAAAAAATGGGAAGAGGATTTGGAGATGTATTTAGCTTCAAATTATCTGCTCACAAAATAATCATTGGTTGTCAAGACAAAAAGAAATTATAGTGGAGAGACAAAAAAGCCTTGTAGACACCACTTGCATCCATAGTATTGGAAATGGGGCAAGAAAGGTCACTGGCCACCTGATGGGCTTTGGTAAGAATGTGTCACCACCTCTGCAATATTCTTCCCCAAATGCACAATCTGATTCTAAGCAAAAGGAGACAGAACCATGCCAGCTGAGAAGTACACCACAAGGTAACTGCTCTGTGGGTCTCTCAAGTGTCAAGGTCATAAAACTCAAGGTTGTAATGAGGATGTCTGAGGATGAAAGAAACTAAGAATTGTGCCAATTGCATATGTGCTGTTTGAAGTGGTGCTTGGTACAAAACACTATACTGGGAAAATGTACACACCTTTATCTGAGTATTTGGTAGCACTAACGTTGTTAGTGTCCTGATGTGACACATATATTGGAGTTAATCAAAAATACATTCTTGTCTGTAGAAAATACTAAGAAATCCAGGGACCATGAAGAACCAGTTATACAACTTTCTCTCAAAGAGTAAAGAAACAGAAAACATTTTATTTATCAGCCATCCAACTTGTTTATGTTTGTGATCATTAAAACATAGAGAAGAACCCAAAGCTGAGTAGTGGTGGCACACTCTTTTAATCACAGCACTCAGAAGACTGAAGGAGGCAGATCTTTGTGAGTTTGAAGCCAGCCTGGTCTACAGAGTGAGTTCCAGGACAGGCTCAAAAGCTACACAGAGAAACCCTGTCTCAAAACAAAACAAAACAAAACAAATTGTATGGAGGAGCTGCACATGGTATATCCTAGCACTTTGGAGGTGGAGGCAGGAGGAACAGTGGTTCAACGTATCTTGGTTACATAATGAGTTTTAGCCCAGCTTGGGCTACATGAGATAGAGAAGTATAAAAGCATTGAAGGGAGACCAGCCTCAAGAGGTGGCATCAGCTCCTTCTGTAGCAGAGAAGGATGGTGCATCAGCTCCTTCTGCAGCAGGGGAGGTTGATGCATTAGCTCTGAGCACTGTGCGCTTCTGCAGCAGAGAATGCAAACTCCCACTAGTAGAACTTTCTCTGTGGAACAGACAGACCTTTTTGGCTTTCCAGAGAATGGAAAAATAAGCTCATTGCCCTCCTCTCTGGCCTCTTCCAAACCCAAGTCATCCATCCTCACATGGAAACTGCTGTCCCTTTTGTTCTCAAGTCATCTGACACTCTTCTACCCTTGTTTTAATATTACCTGCTCATGTAATTGTGCTCTTGTTTACTAAAGACTTTAGCTGCTATTTGCTTCATTCTCCATGCCCAAGTTCTCCCATTTTCTTTGTGTCTCTGTAATTCCCACCATGCAAGCTCTACTAAATCAACAGTTGTACCTTGCTTATCTTATCTTCTCTTACTGCTTAGTTAACTTGCTCACTCTGCACTCACTGGCTCACTCTGCACTCACTGGCTTGCTCACTTGCTCACTCACTCTACACTCTACACTCACTCAATGCCATCTGTGTACATTTGTTGAACAAACAGATGAGTCACTGAACCACTTTCAAGGTAGGACTGTATCACATTATAAGAAGAATCTTAAAATTTTACTTTTTAATAAGCTTTAACCTGTGTGTGGGTTGCTACTGCTCACATTGTCCTAAAATCAGCTTCCAAGATTTATGCCTATAAGTGCCAGATACAAATCCTAGAGCAAAATGTTATCCAGTAATTCTTATTGAATAAACAAATAAAACAGAAGTGGCCTTTGTCTTAGTCTCTTTTCCTGTTTTTGTGATAAGGGACCCAACTACAGCAACTTAGTGGAAAGAGGGTTACTTTGCTTCATAGTCCAAGGCACCATCTGTGACATGCCGAGTCAAGGCAGCAAGAGCCAGAAGCAGCTGGCACACACACAGTCAGGAAGGAGATAGAGAGAAAGGCAGAGGAGAGGGAGGTGCAGAGAGAGGCTTGTCATCAGTTAGCTTTCTCTTTTGAATACAGTCCAGGACCCAAGACTCGGGAATGGTATTGCCCACTTTTAGTGTGGGTCTTCTTACTTCAATGAGCCTAACTCATATAATCTTTCACAGTGTGCCTAGAGGCTTCTTTCCTAGGCAATTCAAGATCTTATAAAGTCAACAGTTAGCAATAGCCATTACATTCTTCAACCAGGTCTATAATTTTTCTTTTCATGATATTCTTTATTAAGAATGCAATCCTTGTGCTTATTCTGTTTTTTTCTTGTGGAGAATACCTAGTGTATATCATTATTATGACAGTATTTTTATGCCTTCATCTTCCTTGGTCAGGAGTAGGTGAACATTTTATTGAGAAGCTCTCTGCTGGGTGGTGGTGGTGCACACTTTTAATCCCAGCACTTGGGAGGAAGGCAATGGCAGGTGGATCTCTGTGAGTTTGAGGTCAGCCTGGTGTACAGAGTGCATTCCAGGACAGCCAGGGCTACACAGAGACACCCTGTCTCAAAACAAGAGATGGGGGACTCTCTGTTGAGCTGTAACTCATTGGACTCTTTTGGCTGCCTCTGTGGAAACACAATCTCAGAAGAACATTGCTTCTCTAAGCCTGTTATTTATAAAATCAGGACAGTTGACCTTCTTGGTTTTTTATTCATCAATAAGTTTTCCATTATCTACGTTCTCTTGGAAACAATCTTGCACACTCTTTCCCTTATCTTCTAAAACATATTTTGAACTGCTTGCTCACCCAGTTCTTCCCCCAGTTTTCTTCCCACTCTGTTGACTGGCTATGGAGGGAAACTGTGTAAGAATGAAACACGCCCAGCTCCCAGGGCTGCTGACCTAGGCAGTTCACAGCCCTAGGGACTTCTTCTCTCCAGGGCTCCAACCTCGCATTCCATTCTGGTCATGGTTTCCCTGTTAATCCTGGCTCCAGATGAAACTCAACTTAGAAGCCAATGATTCATTAAGTGCTGCTCAAGAGACTGGTTTTGGCTCTGATTTTTGATAGCACATATAATTTTTAACCTATGTACATGAGTTGAGTTGACTGTTTGTTGAGGAGTAAGGGCCCCATGCTACTTAATGATGCTTGAAACATTAGAAACTGATGCCAACCTAACAGACCTACCTGCCAGTGGCATACTTTAAGTCACTGTGCAAAAGTTATGCATTTTCTGCAGAAAGATATTTCTTCTCAAGGACCGTTTTGAAGAGAGTGCCCCAAATATGACAAAGATACAATGGAGAAGTTCATTTCACCACAAGAAAAGAAAACTACTCTCTTCATATGTAAATAACTGTGTTTTCTATGGTTTAGTTTCTAAAGGCTCATGGTCCATCCCCAGACATCTTTCAGGATGTCCAATCCCTGTTAAACATTTCCTGCATGAGTCTAATACCATCTTCTGAAGCATAGCTCATTAGAAGTTGAAATAAAAACCTGACTTTCAGCTACTGTCTCATTTATGCATATTTGTTTCTTTCCTCATGGGTAAGTGGTATTATAGGTGCCGACATATACCAGCAAACTAGCTAAAAGCCTTGCTCATGAAACAGGATGTTAACAAGAAAGATACCAGCTAGAAAGAGTGTCCCAGAGATGATTTCAAAAGAAGTTTAAGAAAAAAACTGAGAGGGAAGGGGGAGGAGGAGGGGAGGGAGGGGGGAGGAGGAGGGAAGGAGATGGAAATTTTTAAATATAAAAAAAATAAACCATAAAAAAAAAGATTTTAGATTACAAAAACTAAGACATAAAAGCCCAGATATTATTGGGTTTAAATAAATCATCTCCTCTCCCTATCGAGGACTATTAATTTTGTAAAATGGGAGCAATAAGTGACATGTAGATATTATAAATACTACAAAAAAAAAAAGAAAAAAACTGAGGTGTTGTAAGGGAAGGAGGAGGACCCGCTTGTTCATCTTGGCCACCCAGCTGGCTCAGTGGGTACAGAATGAGACTTTTAATCTTAGGGCCATGGGCTTGTGCCCCACATTGGGTGCCAATTGTTGCAGGAAACCACTTGTTTGTCCCAGCCACCCAGCCTCGAAATAATCACACAGAAACTATATTAATTAAAACACTGATTGGCCCATTAGCGTTAGCTTCTTATTGACTAACTCTTATATCTTAATTTAACCCATTTCTAGTAATCTGTGCATTACCATGAGGTCATTGCCTACCAGCAAAGTTTCAGCACATTTATCTCCAGCCGTGGGTCCATGGCGTTCCTCTCCTCCCCTTCCCAGCATTCTGTTTTGGTTTCCCTGCCTGGCTCTGTTCCCCTATAGCTCTTCTATAAGCTCAAAGCAGTTCCTTTATTAACCAATGAAAGCAGCACATAGACAGAAGGACCTCCTACACCACTGAGGAGACTGGGAAAGGGTGTTAGATCCAGTCTTGGAGAAGGCAGCCTTCAGAAGATGGTCAACTGCCAGCTAAAGATACACATGTTGGAAAAGCATGCTCCCCGGTGGCTCTTAGATGTAATTAAGCTTTCTGTGCTTTCAGTAAAGTTTTAAAAAGGATAGGAACTAGGTAGAAAAGATGGGGCTGGAGAGATGGCTCAGCAGTTAAGAGCATTGCCTGCTCTTTCAAAGGTCCTGAGTTCAATTCCCAGCACCCACATGGTGGCTCACAACCATCTGTAATGAGATCTGGTCCCCTTTAGAGGAAGAGAGGTGGTCAGTCGTCCTCATTAACTTGGACCATGAAACCCAATTTGGACAAGTTCAACAGAACTTGTACGTCATGTACGGACTGCCCGTGCATGCTTCAGCTGGTTACAGCATATAAGTTTCATTCAATTTCAAAAAAGGAGATGGTTTAAAAGAGGCCTGATAGAGCAGGGTAAAAGGCATGCATTTAGTTTGAATGTTTTGAAGAGAATGAAGACATTCATTGCCCCACATGAGGAAGTGTGTCCATTTTGTGGACAAACTGTGATAGATACTGTATGATGCCTGTGTTTCCTAATAGGTGTTCTCTTGGAATGTGTATACCACAAGAGAATACAGATGAGTGTATATCATCATGACATACACATCCATATAGTTGGGAACCACTGGACTATCTGTTCCTCTTCAGAGCTCTTATAGTGCACATCAAACTCTCAGACTTTGATAACTAGGAGCATGGTGTGAGAGGGTGCTGAGGAGCATGTAGATGCTTCCAACAACCTCACTGTCATCTACTGTCCATCCCTCAAAATCATAGTCCTCTGTGGGCCACGTACAGGAAGCAATGGTTTTTAAAATTCCTCATTTTTTAATATCATCATTGGTTCTGGGCTTCAAAAAATTTCCTCCCAGAACCAAGCACCTTCCAGCACTGTAGGAAGTCACCATGGGGAAGCTTCCAAAAAAAAGAACCAGGGAATCTATGTTTTATATTCACGCTGAACTAAAGAGATTCTCATGCACTTTTGTTCGTTGATACTCAACTTTAAAAAAGCATTTCCATTAATATAGAAACATATTATAAGCAATTAGTGACACCTTTTCTAACTGATATTTTATGGGAAACATCTACCATTTCATCTAAAAACATTAAATTTATAGTCTATGTCCTCAACTTTTCTTTCCGTTTTTCTTTTACCTTCCTTCCTTCTTCCATCTCTCCATCCCTCCTCTCTTCTCTCTCTCTCTCTCTCTCTCTCTCTCTCTCTCCCTTTTTAAAATATATTTAAGGAAAAGGCAGAGGCTGAGAGAGCAATGGGGTGGAGGAATTCAAACTCTGTGAAACTCTTAACCTTTAACATAGTTCAACAAAGTTTAGATTTCTGGCCCAATGCCTAGACTTTGTAAAGCTGCTCCTGGCTGAGAAGCCTGACCAGACTGGGGCTTAAATTAATCTGTCTTAAAACTTGTAACAATATGAAGAAGAAAAGAAAGAAAAACAACACACCCTCATAGCTTCAACTGGGCTCCCAGTGCAGAGTAAGTTATCGGAAGAGTGTTAAGAACCTACAGAGCCGTGGAGGTGTGTCAGCTGCCTCTGCTAAGAGAACAAACTAAACCCAATGAGAAAATGAGCTTGGCAAAAGGTGAAGTGGAGTCTGGAGTGTACACAACAAACCCAATCTGTCACAGCTTAGAAAGAATTCCATTTCACAGAAGCATGGTGATGATTGCCCTCATGGTTAATAGCAGAGAACACTGATTAGGTGGGCGTGTCCTGGGCATTTAGTCTGGAAAGAGTCATGCCACCCAGAAATGCATATTCAGGTTTCAGGCACCGACAATATGAGTGACAGCATCTTATAGCCAGAGGGGGTAGGGAGTTTGTAGGTAGCTCAGGTGGTCACATCCTTCACCACTGCCTGCTGTTTTTGGGTGTGTCAACAGTATGTTGATTGGGATTCCTCAAATGTCTCTGGAATGTGTCAGGTGTTGGAATCATTTGTAAATGAGGAATTGCAAGATGATCATTTTGAAAATAATTATGGATGGATGGGATCCATGGTTTCCCTGTGAGATCCTGGTTTTGATGGATGCACAGTAGATGACGGTGGGACTGTGGGAAGCTCCTGCATGGTCCTCAGAGTTCTCTCCCACCACACTCCTAGTTTTCAAAGTCTGTCATGATTTGGTGTGCATCATAAGAGCTTTGAAGAGCGGACAGATTGGCTGACTCTATCTGACCATGAAACCCCGCACTCATCTGTCTTCTCTTTTGGTGGATGCATTCCTAGGGCACACTTACTGGGAACACTAGTAATGCACTGTTACCATGGTTTGTCTACAAATGGACACATGTCCCATATAGATTCAAGAACAATAGAAAAGAAAATAAAGAAATAGAAATATGGAGACAGTAAGAAACTGAAGTCAGCAGTAAATGGGCTAGAAAAGTTAATCCATTCACCCACAGAAGGTGTAAGCACTACCACCCTGAACAACAAAAAGCCTGAAGACAGGTCGAGCCTCTGTGTACAAGCATGTGTATGTCTGTGTGTGATGCATGCCTGTGTGTGTGTAAGCAACTGTGTATCTGTGTGTGCATGCATGCCTGTGTGTGCAAGAATGTGTGTATCTCTGTGTGTATGCATATCTGTGTTAATGCATATGTCTGCATGTGCATGCAGATGTGAGCATGTGTCTGTGTTAGTATCTGTATCTGGTAGAGCATGTATCTGGTTGTGCATTTGTGTCCATGTTAGTGCGTGTGTGTGAACTTCACAGCTGACCTTGCACAGCCTTGCTGGCAGCATTACCCCTGCTTGTCATCCAGGCCCAGGCCAGCAGTTGCCAGGGGATAAGATGTTCTGAGGCACCTCCTTTGTCACTAGTTGACTTTGCTGCTTTTATTAGATTGGATCTTTCAATCCCACCCATGACTTCGGACATCAAAGCATTCTAAGTCACATGCTCATCAAAGTGACAAGCGACTGTGATAACTGCCATGATCTTCCCCTCTCTGAGGTCTTAGTGGGTTAGGCACTTGGTAGAGAGGTGTGGACATGCTGTTCAGCACAGACTGCCCTAAGAGCTGTGAACATGCTGCTCACTACGAACTGCGTGAGGGTTATGAACACCCTGCTCACTATGGACTGCACTAAGAGGTGTGAACATACTGCTCACTACAGACTGCACTAATGGGTATGAACATGCTGCTCACTACAGACTGCCCTAACAGGTGTGAACATGCTTCTCACTATGGACTGCACTAAGGGGTATGAACATACCGCTCACTGCACACTTCCCTAAGGGGTGTAATCATGTTGCTCACTATGGACTGCACTAATGGGTATGAACATGTGGCTCACTACAAACTTCCCTAAGAGGTGTGAACATGCTGCTCACTACAGACTGCCCTAAGAGGTGTGAACATGCTGCTCACTACAGACTGCACTTATAGGGAAGTCTTGATGGAAGCCACATCAATGACTTCCAGCTTCCTAGTCTGAAAACTAGAAAACCAAACCAAAAGAAAAAAAATTTGATAGAAAATTATCCCTCCTAAAAAGTGCTAGTAATGTGGGCATCTAACTCATATGATACGGAAGTTCTACTGAAAGTACTCATACGATACCAAAGTTCCCTTGAAGGTATGCTAACAGCAATGATGTGGGCTCTAGCTCACATAGTACCCGCTGAAGGTAGGCTGACAGTAGCAAAGGGGCTCAGAGAATGTGCCTTTTATACATTAAGTTTCTATTATAAACATAGTATAAGCTGTATTAGAGAGAGGGGGAGAGCAAGATGGGGGGGGGGGAGTTCTGGAAATGTGAGTTTTCTTTCAGCCCATGACCTGACTTGTAGCTTTATACAAACTTCTGCTATCTTCACCTTGAGTATAACCCAGCTTTCATCCATGGTACAACCCATATTACATGGCCCCATTATGGACAGATTGTTTCCATTCCCCCATTACTGAATCCATATCACAATTCCTCGTGGGGTAATAGTGATTTTCCCCAAGATGTAAAACTATTCAGTCATATCTCTTACCCTTATCTAATTTATTAAGTGTTTTTGAATGAGCACAAAGCAATGGAGATTCCCTAATTTATAAGTATCTGTGTGTAAGTACATAGGTTCATCCACATGAAGTTCGAAAGACTAACTGTTAGCCAAAGAGAGCTATAAAGAGATCCCAGCTCTTCAATGTAGAAGGAGCTGCGGGCAGGCCTGCTTTTCATCCTGCCTGGCTCCTGCATAGCTAGCTTAGCCCCGGAAATAACAACACACAAACTGTATTCATTTAAACACTGCCTGGCCCATTAGTTTCAGCCTCTTACTGGCTAATTCTCACATCTTGATTAACCCATATTTAGTAATCTGTGTAGCACCACGAGGTGGTGGCTTACCAGGAAAGATTCAGCATGTCTGACCTGGTGGCTGACTCCATGGCATCTGTCTCAGAGAGGAGAGGCATGGCATCTGACTAACTTCCCTTCTTCCCAGCTATTGGTTGGGGGAAGGGACACTGTCTGTTTGGTCATCACCATGCATTTGCTGTTCTATATTTAAGGTACGGAAGGTAGGAGTTGAGAGTAACTGCTATTTAAAATTTCTCCAACAAGATCCTCTTATTACTCAGCTTGGGGACACACACACACACACACACACACACACACACACACAATCGCTGTAATATGCAGAAATACAGGAAACAAAGCAACTGGCCCCAGTTTTGATATTAGTTAAGCAAATGTTCCCTGTCAGCAACCTCTGTGATTCCTTCTTCGCTTGGAAAGAGACATCACGTGCTTTGGGAACCTAAGAAGGAGAAAATCTTGCAGTTCATTAGTGCATTATGCATCTTGTTACTGAGATAAATGAAAAGAATTTTTATTAAAAGCTAAGCAGTACAGCTACAAGTGAGAAAAAATGCCAAACTCTTTGAAATAAATAGAGAAATTTCCAGCCCACCCAGGCTTGAGCAGGGGTTCTTTTTTTTTTTAATTTTTAATTTTTTTTTTTTTTTTTTTTGGTTTTTCGAGACAGGGTTTCTCTGTGGCTTTGGAGCCTGTCCTGGAGCTAGCTCTTGTAGACCAGGCTGGTCTCAAACTCACAGAGATCCGCCTGCCTCTGCCTCCCAAGTGCTGGGATTAAAGGCGTGCGCCACCACCACCCGGCTTGAGCAGGAGTTCTTTGACGTGATTTCACATATGTAACATTGTTTATACAGTTTCAAGTTAAGAGTAGAACAAACTCATCTCAGAATTGTTGCACGAAGGGAAAGAGACATGAAATCAGATTCAGCTCCAAACACAGAAAGGAAGAGACAGGGTAGAGAGTAATGGGTAGAAAATCACTGAGGAGTCAAATAAAGACAGAGGATTTCAGTCATTGGGGATTGTCTGGGGTGATATATATGTTTGCAAGGGATCGATCCCTGAGCTGCATCCATCAGAAGAGACCTGGTCGAACAAACTAAGAGGATTCTTCATAAAGACTGAGTGGATCAAATATCAAACATGGAAACATGGAAGATTCTTTCTAGACTGAAAACACATTTTGTATTGGTTACCTTGGTAATGCTATGACAACATACCTGAGAGAATCAGCTGAAGGAAACAAGAAATTATTTACCTCACAGTTTCAGAGGGTCTCAGCCCACAGCACTCAGTCCATGCTCTAGCTCAGAACATCATGTTTGCAGGAGTGTGGCGGGTGAGAGACAGCTCTCACTTGTTGGTGAACAGGAAGTAGAGAAAAGAGAATGCCACTAGGCTGGCTCTCTCCATTCTGTCCAGGACCCCATCCTAAGGCATAATGTCACCCACATTCAGGGAGTACCTCCTTCTTTAGCTTGTCCTTGTCAGAAACAGCCTCACAGACACACTCAAAGGTGTTCTTTGCTAATGCTGTAGGTGGGTCTAGATCTGGTCACACATTAATCATCACAGAATTCTTGCTACAAAGAGGCCATCAGACTCACCAAGCATGAGAGTCCAATTATGCCTTAATCATGAAGAGGGTTTAGGAGAGCTTGACTAAAATTAAGTCAAGGATAGTCTTCACTGTATATTTTAAGAAAATAGTGGCTTATCTCACCATCAGTGATGCATTAGAGTTAATAAAATATAATAAAACAAAGACAAAAAGGGTAAAAACCTTATTGCTTATGTTAGCAAGGTCTGTAGTCTCCCGTGTCATCATTACCAGCCTCTTTAAGTAGGTTTCCTAGTTCTTCTAATTGCTGGGTGAAGGAGAAGTGGAGGCAGAGGGCATCAATGGTACAACTCTTAGGGAAGAATTCATTGAATCCAAGCAGGAAGTAGTGCCCATAGCTGTCCTCTGAGTTGCTGAATAACAGAATAGCCTATGTTGCCTCTAAAACCCCAGAGGAGGGCCAACTAAAACCAAGGCACAATAGAACTGTGTCCCCAAACATTTCAGAGTTACAAAAGAGCATTCATTGAGAGCCCTAAAAGTTTTTGTCATTATTGTTGCTTTTTTTAAAATTGTTTTCATTGAGCTATACTTTTTTCCTCCCCCTCCTCTCATGCCCTCCCCTGCCCCCATGCTCCCAATTTATTCAGGAGATCCTATTTTTTAATCCTTCCTAAGTGAATCCATGTAAGTCTCTCATAGGGTCCTCTTTGCTGTCTAGGTTCTCTGGGGCTATGAACTATAGGCGGGTTATCCTTTGCTTTATGTCTAATATCTGCTTATGAGTGAGTACATATTATACTTGTCTTTCTGGGTGTGGGTTACCTCACTCAGTATGTTTTTTTCTAGTTTCATCTATTTGCTTGTGAGTTTCAAGATGTTATTATTTTTTACTGCTGAGTAGTACTCCATTGTGTAAATGTACCACAGTTTCCTTATCCATTCTTTGGCTGTGGGACATCTAGGTTGATTCCACATTCTGGCTATGACAAATAATGCTGCTTTGAACATAGTTGAGCATATATCCTTGTGGTATGATGGAGCATCCTTTGAGTATAAGCCTAATGGTGACATTGCTGTCTCTTGAGGTAGATTGATTCCCAATTTTCTGAGAAACTGCCATACTGATTTCCAAAACTACTGTACAAATTTGCACTCCCAACAGCAATGCAGGAGTGTTTCCTTTACCCCACATCCTCTCCAGCATAAGCTGTTATCAGTGTTTTTTATCTTAGCCATTCTGACAGGTATAAGATGGAATCTCAGAGTCGTTTTGATTTGCATTTTCCTGATGGCTAAGAAAGTTGAAAATTCCATTAAGTGTCTTTCAGCTATTTGAGATTCGTCTGTTGAGAGTTCTCTGTGTAGATCTGTCACTTTTTAATTGGACTATTTGGTATTTTGGTGTTCAGTTTCTCGAGTTCTTTGTATATTTTGGGGGTCAGTCCTCTGTCAGATGTGGGGTTGGTGAAGATCTTTTCCCATGCTGTTTTGCCTTGTTGACCGTGTCCTTTGTTTTACAGAAGCTCTTCAGTTTCAGGAGGTCCCATTTATTAATTGTTGCTCTTAGTGACTGTGTTACTTGAAATGTATTTAGAAAATGGTCTCCTGTGCCCATGTGTTCAAAAGTTCTTCCCACTTTCTTTTCTATGAGCTTTAATGTGGTTGGTTTTATGCTGAGGTCTTTGATTCATTTGGACTTGAGTTTTGTGCATGGGGATAGATACGAATTCTATTTGCATTCTACATGTCAACATCCAGTTACACCAGCACCATTTGCTGAAGATGTTTTCTTTTTTACATTTTATAATTCTAACCATTTTTTGCCAAAAATCAGGTGTTCATAGATGTGTGGATTGATATCAGGGACTTTGATTAGATTCCATTGGTCCATCTGTCTGTTTTTATGCCAATACCAAGCTATTTTCATTACTGTAACTCTGTAGTAGAGTTTGAAGTTAGGAATGGTGATGGCTCCAGAAGTTCCTTTATTGTACAGGATTTTGTTTTGACTAACCTGGACTCTTTTGTTTTTACCATGTGGAGTCAAGTATTGTTCTTTTGAGGTATGTGAAGAATTTTGCTGGGATTTTGATGGATATAGCATTAAATGTATAGATTACTTTTAGTAAGATTATTATTTTTAGTATGTTAATCTTACTTATCCAAGAGCATGGGAGATCTTTCCATTTTCTGATTTTTTTTTGATTTCTTTCTTCAAAGATTTAAAGTTCTTGTCATATAGGTCCTTCACTTATTTGGTTAGAGTTACCTCAAGATATTTTATGTTATTTGTGACTATTGTAAATAATGATATTTCTCTTATTTCTTTCTCAACCCATTAATCATCGGCATATATGAGGGCTACTGATTTTTTTGAGTTAATCTTGTATCCTGCTACATTAATGAAAGTGTTTACCAGTTGTAGGAGTTCCCTGGTAGAATTTTTGGGCTCACTTATGTATGCTGTTATATCATCAACAAATAGTAAAAGTTTGATTTCTTCTTTTCTAATTTGTATCCCCTTGATCTTTTCTTGTTGCCTTATTGCTCTAGCTAGAACTTCAAGTACTATATTGAATAGATATGGAAAGAGTGAGCAGCCTTGTCTTTTTCCTGATTTTAGTGGGATCGCTTTCTTTAGGACTGGATTTGTGCATAGGTATTGATTTAATAGGTATTGGTTTTGCCATGGAATATCTTGTTTTCTCCGACTATATTGATTGAAAGCTAGACTAGACATAGTAGTCTGGACTGGCAGTCATGGTCTCTTAGTGTCTGCATGATGCCTGACCAGGACATTCTGATTTTCATTGTTTTCATTGAGAAGTAGGGTGTAATTATGGTAAGTCTCCTTTATATATTACTTGGTCTTTTTCCTTTGCAGCTCTTAATATTCTTTCTTTAGTCTGTAGGTATTGTTGAGTGGCGAGGAGACTTTTTTTTTTTGGTCTAGTCTGTTTGGTGTTCTTCAAACTTGTATTTTCAACGGCATGTCCTTCTTTAGGTTGGGAAAGTTTTTTTTCTATGATTTTTGTTGAATATATTTTCTGTGCCTTTGAGCTGGACTTTTTCTTTAGTTCCTATTGTTCTTAGGTTCAGTTTTTTTCATGGTATTCCAGATTATCTGTATATTTTGTATTAAGGATTTGTTGGATTTAACATTTTCTTTGACTGATGTATCTATTTCCTATATCGTACCTTCAACTCCTGAGATTCTTTCTTCCATCTCATGCATTTTGTTGTTTATGCTTCCATTTGTGGTTCTTGATCATTTACCCAGATTTTCCATTTCCATATTTCTCTCTGTTTGTGTTTTCTTTATTATCTCTATTTCCCTTTTCAAGTCTTGAACTGTTTCTTTCATCCATTTGATGGCTTTTTCTTGGTTTTCTTTAAGGAATTTGTTGATTTCTTCCACGTTTTTGTTGGCCTTTTCCTCCACTTCTTTAAGGGAATTTTTCATTTCATCTTTAAAGGCCTCGATCATCTTCATAAAGTTATTTTTAAGGTCGTTTTTCTCTGCTTCATGTGCGTTAGGATGCTCGGGTCTTCTTGTAGAATTACTAGTTGCTGGTGGTGCTGTTTTGCTCTTTATGTTGATGGGTGTATTCTTACCCTGTTTCTTGTCTACCCATCACTCCCTCCAATCGGAACAGTTAAAGCCTGTGTTTCAGGGGATCCCTTTTCCTCCATTTGTTGTAGTTGGAGGCTTTTGTTCCCCTGAACGAACCTTCAGTTGTTAACTTCTGTAATTGTTCCTCCAGGTGCCCGAGGTTTCATGGCTCAGATTGGCGCTCCTCCTGGTGCTAGGGGTGGCTATTGCTCTGATGGTCTCTACTCCAGTTGCAATCAGGGTTCAGGCTGAGACTCTGGTGGTCAGATAGTCTCCCGAGGCCATGGCTGCTGCTGTGGCCTACAGCACTGCAGAGGCTTCCTCTCCTGACAGCCTGGGGCCTACCCTCCACAAGGCAGAGCCTTCCTCTCTGAGAGCTTGGGGGTCTACCCTCCACACTACAGAGGCTTCCTCTCTGCAAGCCTGGGGGCCTACCCTCCCACTGAAGAACCTTCTTCTCTGCAAGCCTGAGGGCCTACCTGCCATGCTGCAGAGCCTTAGAGGCCTACCTGCCATGCTGCAGAGGCTTCCTTTCTGTGAGCCTGGGGGCCTACTCTCCCACTGCAGAGGCTTCCTCCCTGAGAGCCCTAAAAGTCTTATTTGCAGGCACAGCTTTTGTTCTTCTGCTTATAGTCACCCAAAACTACAGAGTCACACCCATCCCTTGTCACATGTTAATTACTTAGAATAGGTGTCATGGGACAAATGTTCGCTATTAGCTGATGATTCATGGACCAGTTTTATCATCTGTTTTTCTGGTCCACTCCAATATAACAATTTTATGTTGTGCCCGCAGCTAGGGAGCTAACTGTGTGCCAAAGACATTTCTATTTTAGCTGTCATGGCCCCCAAAAGAACATTTTGTTTTAAAAAGGAACTGGAAAAAGTACATGCAAGAAAAAATGTAATTTCTTTTTGACATTCTGAAAACAACTTAAAGTGATAAACTAAATAGCAGTTAGATTCAACTGTCTTTCTGGAACGGGTGATCCTGATTTCAGCAGGATTAGAGTCAAATCCTCTTCCTTAGCAAGGGTCTCACTCCAGATGTGTGTGTGAGGGTTGCCCGGCTCTATCTCTGCTCAAAGGCGTTGCAAAGGGATGTTGGATGGTCTGAATTCATTTGGTTATCGTCTGTGTCTCAGCTGTAAACTGCGATCTCTGTCTAGTTAGCATGGGAATGCCTTCATCGTATCTCTTTTGGTGAAAATCTTTGACTCCCAGGCCTAAATAGTGCATTTTTTGTCTTGCTAAAACAAAATAAATGACCTTTCCTCAAAACCAGTATTATAAACAAATATTGCTATTATTAAGGCCCTCGTCATCCACCTTTCCAGCCCTCTGTCCTCTGCAGCTCAAACAGTGCGTCCACCACACCAGGCAACTGTAGGGCACGGCTGATGAGAAAGTAACAGGTCACTTCAAATGCAAAGTCAGGCCCCAGACTCCTGAACTTCCATCTCCCCAGAGAACAGAGGGTCTTTTTCCAGAGATTATGGCGGGAGGAGAAAAGCACTGTGGCAACTTCGCGTTTAAAAACTGTGAGAACTAGGAACTGAACCTGCGACTTTGGGTATGCAGGCAAGACTTCTACCACAGAGCTACCTTCCCAGCCCCCCCCCCCCCCCAACACACACACACACACTGATTTTTCACTTTGCATTTTGAGACAGGGTCGTGGGGAGACTCGGAGGCTGCTCTTTTAGTCACTATGTAGCCAACCATACACCCAGAGTCTCGAATGTTTGGGTGGAAGTGTCACCTCAGCCCCTGGCATTCATCCCAAGCCCCTTCCCTGGGAGTTGTCTCGGTCCAGACTCCACCTCCACAGAGGAATCTAAAATGGATGAAAGACACTTAAGGAAATGTTCAACATCCTTAGTCTTCAGAGAAATGCAAATCAAAATAACTCTGAGATTCCATCTTATATCTGTAAGAATGACCAAGATCATAAACACTGATGACAACTTATGCTGGAGAGGTTGTGGGGAAAAGGGAACACTCATGCATTGCTGGTGGGAGTGTAAGCTGGTACAACCCCTTTGGATGTCAGTGTGGTGATTTCTCAGAAAATTAGGAAACAGCCTTCCTCAAGACCCAGCAATACACTTTTAGGTATATATCCAAAGGATGCTCAGTCATGCCACAAGGACATGTGCTCAACTATGTTCATAGCAGCATTGTTTGTCATAGCCAGAACCTGGAAACAACCTAAATACCCCTTGACCGAAGAATGTGTAAGGAAAATGTGGTACATTTGCAAAATGGAGTACTACACAGCAGAAAAAAATAACGATATCTGAATTTTGCGGGAAAATTGCTCACTCATATGTGGTTTTTAAACATAAAGCAAAGAAAGCCAGCCTACAAACCACAATCCCAGAGAACTTAGACAAAAATGAAGACTCTAAGAGAGACTTACATAGATCTAATCTACATGGGAAATTGAAAAAGGCAAGATCTCCTGAGTAAATTGGGAGCATGGGGACCTTGGGGGAGGGTTGAAGGGCGAGGGGAGAGGCAGGGAGGGAAGCAGAGAAAAATGTAGAGCTCAATAAATATCAATTTTACAAAACAAGAAAGCAAACCTGCCAAAGGATAACCCCTCTCCAGAGATGCTCAAGACCACTCCCATAGGGTATTTAAACAGCAGCCCAGAGAACAAACATGTGGTTTTCTGGTCTTCCTTCCCTGTCTCCTGTCTGGGGGCCTGGAAGGCCACCCAGGAGTGTTGTATTCATTGAACCTGGGCTCTTTATAATTTGGTCTGATTTGGATTATTGCGTCAGTTTATCATGGTTTATCATCATTATTGCGTGGTTTATCATGGTTTATCATTATTGCGAGGTTTATCATGGTTTATCATTATTGCGAGGTTTATCATGGTTTATCATTAGTGCGAGGTTTATCATGGTTTATCATGGTGCAGCAACTTTTCACAAAGGACTTGAGATGCTCTGTGATGTGAGCCTGGGAGGTGAGGAGTTTATCAGTTAGAAGGCAAGAGATGCACCAGAGCAGAGCTGAAGGCCCAAGCTGTTCATCTGCCTGCGATGAGCCTCTGGCCTGAACCCTCTTGGAAAGCAGGGGTAAGGGAGCAATGGGTACATAGCCTACTGCGAGACACATGTAGACCCCCGGCTCTCTACCATTCTTCAGCATGAAAGGGGATTCCATTTCCAAGATACATGGTCATTTTCAAACAAACAGAAACCAGAGAGATGAAGAGTACCCACTATAGACAGAGATAAGTTGCCATACTTAGAAAACACGATTTAGAGACACTAAAAGCTAAGTGTAGAGGTCACTGTAAGCATCCATGTGGGAAATTCCTAAATTCCTTTGTGGCAAGGGCAGGTATGCTGCCTGTTGTAATCTGCTGGCCTGGTCCCTGTCCCTTTAAGAGACAAGCTCTGCCCACTCCCACCCCCCCTTCTACTTAGGCAAGGGGATCTCCCTCTTCCTCTCCAGCCCACTCTCTCTGTCAGCCCTTCTGGAGAAGCAGCTTCTACCTCTCTCTTCTCTCCCTCTCCCTTCTCCCCGTGGCCCTACTCCTCTCTTTCCCTTCCCCCTTTATAACCAACTAAATAAACTTTATACCCAGGCTTTCTCTGCATGGCATATCTCTGTCTTCCAGCCACCAAAGGGTGACTGCCTCCGGTGACCTGTGCTGCCCCTCGTAGGACTGCCTTCTCCAACAATCACCTTAAGCGTGGTCAGGACAGCCCCAGCTTCAGGTCCCTAGGTCACATCCAAGGTTCTGTCTCTGCAGCCTGCTCTGTCTCTGCTTCCTTTCACGCATGCTCTGTCTGTCCCTGCTTGTCAGCTCTGGGGGTGACAGGGTGTCCTTGGCAGCCTCCACTGACCTTGGCCCAGAACAGTCAGTGGGGGGATAGGTGAGGACTTACTTAGAGAGGGAGAGAAAGAGAAAACCACCTAGGACATCTCTTCCTTTAGCACTCTGCCGCAATGGGGTAGACTCAATCTATTCTTACCCCCTTTATGTGTTTCTGATGTCTTTTTGGTACACTAGGTAACCTGAGTAATACACTCAATTTTTAATTTTCAATTATACCCCCATGAATATAGAAAAAATGGACTGAATACAAGAGAGTTGTATCTTTGTTATTTGTGATTTTCCCAGGTAATCTCATTTGCAGAGGCAGTCAGTCTCTGATCCCCACTCACAGACTGAAGTTCCGAGTTTAGACATCTCTGGGTGACGAGATGGTTCTTCTGGTGTAGAGGCGCTCGTCAAATAAGCCTCCTGGTCTGGATTTGATCCCTAGAGCCCTGGAAAGGTAGGAAGAGAACCAAGTCCACAAGGTTTCCCCCGACCTCTACACACATGCTGCGTTGTGCGTGCATCCAACCCCACATCATGTGTGTGCCTGTCCCTGGCTGCGTGGCCCCATTGCTCTTGGGATTATGCTGAGACAGAACATAGCAGGGCAGGGAAAACTGTCCATTTCTGGACAAGAGAGCAGAAGGGCCAAGACTCAGTCCTGCTCAAGACATGCTGACAAGCGTCCTACTCTCTCCAACAGTCCCCACCATTCCACGGTAGCACCATCCGCCAGGAAACAACCATTAACACTCAAGCTTTTAGGAGACATTTCAACTCCGAGCCATAGGGGCTGCTTTATCTTTCTGAAGTTTGAGCACTGGTTTACTGAAATAACTTTTAAAATGACTTAAATTATGAAGGGCTTGGTAGAACTTTCATTTGATGCTGTAAACAGGGTCTCTTCCTTTCCCCGTTACCAGGCCACCTTAGCCTTATTCCCCAGGAAAAGGTGAGCACACTGTCTGCGCTATCTGCCCGTTCAGCAGCTCCACAGTGCAAGACAGTCAGACGCGATAGGGAGTCAAGTCAAAGCAGGAATTCAGTTTATTACTGTGAGCGTCAGCTTCTATAGCTTAAGTGACATCGTACCTCCAGCCAATGAGAGTCAGCCAAGCCCTCCCTCTGGCTGGAGGGGTGTCTGTCTAGATTTTGCTGTCTCATTCCTCCATGGTAGACTCCTTCAAACTCAAGCCAGGCTTTCTTCTGTCCTACGGGCCTCGAAAGACAGGCCCTGAGATAATTTTGGCCCAACACACATAGCTTTGTAAAAGACACAGTAAGGAAATGGAAGAAACAAGAGTGGGCTGATGTGATGCCAGTGGGCATCTGTGGGCATTGCTGCCTGTGATGGCACTGGGCATCTGTGGGCATTGCTGCCTGTGATGGCACTGGGCATCTGTGGGCATTGCTGCCTGTGATGGCACTGGGCATCTGTGGGCATTGCTGCCTGTGATGGCACTGGGCATCTGTGGGCATTGCTGCCTGTGATGGCACTGGGCATCTGTGGGCATTGCTGCCTGTGATGGCACTGGGCATCTGTGGGCATTGCTGCCTGTGATGGCACTGGGCATCTGTGGGCATTGCTGCCTGTGATGGCACTGGGCATCTGTGGGCATTGCTGCCTGTGATGGCACTGGGCATCTGTGGGCATTGTTGCCTGTTATGGCACTGGGCATCTGTGGGCATTGCTGCCTATGTGGTTTTCAACTCCACTAAGTGCAGTTCTTAAGTAAGACACTACTGAATTACTCTTCAAGGAAGCTCGAGTTTAGACATTAAAAGAAAATGGTATTAAATGATGTCAATGATACTAAATTTGGGTCCTTGTCTCAACTAAGCCGATAGTGTAAAATCATGGGCCTTATTAATTAATTGGGGGGGGGCTGATCTATTTCCTAGGTTGTCTAGAGAAGTAAAGGTTGAACACATAGTTAGGTAGGTAAGAAGAGAAAGGAGGCCACACCTCTGAGAAGCAGAAGTTCCAGCAAAACTAGGGTGCAATGACCAGAAAGTGGGTTTACTGAGGGCTGAGAGGATTGAGGTGGGGGTCTGCGCTCACAGAGTACAATCTAAGGTTGCATAGAAACCCTGGAGAAACCCTGGACAACCTAACCCGTTTCCCAGCATGGCCTCTGGAGTAGAGTAGAGCACCTCCTCTCTGACCCACCACCCTCCTCAGGAGAATTTTTTTTTGACCTGCAACTTGTCTACAAGCAAGCTGTTCTCAGGCTGTGCTGTATCCTCATCGGGAACAGATCCCAAATAAATCTTCAGGGACAACCAAATGCAAGCGGGAACATTGGAATGAGGCTTTATTAATAACGCATACATGTCTGGAGAAAAATACAAAAAAAAAATAGGCATACAATAAAATGTCCCGACTTTAAGAAATTGCTCTTTTCTGGAGCAGTGGTCCAACAGACACAGGTCTGTGGAAGGTGACAAGGGGTCCCCTTCCCGTATCACCAGGGGTTATCCTCTCATACCTCTCTCTCCTCTAAGCTTGGAGAGATGCCAAGCTCAAAGTTGTGGCTTTTACTGTGGACTGTAACTTCCTGAAGAGTAGACAACACATCTGTTTTTCACACATTCCTCTGCTGAACAGCATATCACCAAGCACTCACCCTATGCCAGATGTCTGAGAAACCAAAGAGACAAGCAAAACACTGGTTTAGCAAAATCCAGACAGTCAGAATACATAACAAAGAAGGTTGGTTAGATTGAAGTAAGTGTTGTGGGGGAAATAAAAGAGCACATTAAGAATGACTGGAAATTGTGATGGTGAATTTGTGTGTTTAGTGGGATGGGAGCTGGAGTTTTGTGATGCAAAATAGGAGAGCAAGGGGCTATTGACAGACGAGTGGAAGCCAGGATTTGAGATCCTATACCCATTATCTCTGCGTGAACAGAGCAGGCTCTCCAGGCAAAGACGAGGACCAGAGCTTCCACAGAGTTGGCATGCCTAGTTAATGAGAGGAAGCATCCAGGCCACCGTGGCTGCAGTGGAGTGCACCAGGAAAAAGGGCGATGACGTCACAGAGACAGGTGTCCTAGAGTCAGGGGAGTCTGAGAAGCCACTGTGAAGTCTTAGACTAATCTCGGATGAGATGTGAGGCCCCGAGAGGAGTTAGAGCAGAGGATTGGCATGATCTGAACCCAGGTTCTAGCAGAACTGCTTGAGGCACTGTCCTGAGGATAGGCTGTCGAGAGGTAAAGTAAACCCAGAGGTCTGGGGATGGAGGATGCTGCTGTATCCACGAGAGAACCATGGCGAACCAGCCTTGGGCTACACAGATAGCAGGAGGAGAACCAATAGGATTTACTGTTAGATTAGAACAACAAAAGAAAGCCAGTAGCTCCTCTGGGCCAAGCAATTGCAAGCAGAATCACCATCAGCCGACAAGAGCACAGTCAGGGACCATGATGGGGAGGTGAAATGTGAATTTAGCTGGCCATATATTAACTCAGAGGTGCCTATTAAATACTGAGATAGAAACAAATTGCCATAGAAGTATCCTCTTTCTTTAAACTGAGTTTGAACCCTTAGTACCCAGTTAAAAGCAAGACAAGAGTCCCCCCAGGGTTTGGGAATGGAGACAGGGAATAAAGGGGACTGATAGTGGGACACTGGACATCCTCCTTTGGCCCATAAGTCAGTATTGGACCTACAAATGTCCCCCAGGATCTAGAGAAGGTTGAAGGTGAACGACTAGGTTGCTGGTCTGGTCTTACTATTAAACTTCCTCCTTCCCCTATAACCTTTTGTTTTCCAAAATAATAAATAAATAAATCTTGTCCTAGATGAGGTTGCTTACCTATTAAAAAGAACTGGTGTAAGTATATTTCAATAATACACATCTTTACTTTCCCTTGTCCGGCCCAGACTCCTGTAGATCTGTGCCCACAATATATTTCTGCAAAAGTAACTAAAGCAACTCGAAAGAACCACCATTTGAGTGGGAAGCCTTTTAAAACCACCCCACTAGTTTGTTTATGAATGTGGCTTTGAGATAAATGCTTAGAATTCTTTGCAAATAAATATTTGCACAGTATTCTGTGCAAAGATGAATTTCTCTGGGATAAAATGAGGTTTGAGGAATACTCTCTTACTGAGTTCTAATGTTGTTTGGTGGTGACATTGATGGAAATATTTTTGTTAAGGAGAAACTGGCACCTGGAATACATAATTTTGTGAACTTAATTTAACAGGTGTGCTGTATCCGGACTGTGGAGGAATAATTCTCAGCAGAGACAGAGGAAGAGAGGAGCGCATGTGGGCTGTGGTGGTTTACCAGATGGCCGTCTGAAAGCTGTCTCCTGTCACTTAGCCACTTTCTATGAGACAGTAATTTCTGAGGCACAGCCAGACACTGGAGGGGTCAACCACGCATATCTGGCAGTGACTACGTATCTACACATTTTCTAAAGGTGACTCATCTTTTTCTAGAAGAAAGCAGAGTTAGTGAATGAGATGATTTTACACTTAGAACATGAAGAGATCAGGGAGTTTGCTTGAAGATTTCCTTATTTTACCCCCTGTGATCTACTTTCTTTCATCTTAATTGTTGCTATGGCTTAGAAAAGAAATAAACCCCCCAAAGGACTCCTGTGCTGAAGGCTTTCCTTGTGCCTAGTGGCACTACTGAGAAGACATGGCAGCATAAACTGGATGAGCTCATAGCATCACGGACTTTGCTTTGTGGTGGGAGTCCTGGGAGAAAGGCCACAGCAGCATGTCTTTGGAGAGCATATCTTCTTCTCACATCCTTCTTATCTTGCTCGGTGCATCTTGGCCCCTGAGGAGAGATGTGATGTTTTGCCATGACATTCCACCTTGCCACAGGTCCATTGAGTGACCCGGCACCCCCAAACCTCTGTGACCACGGCCAGAGCCATCCTTCCTTTTTTAAGCTGACCTTCTAGGTCTTTTTGCACCGTGGAGGAGACTAACAAAATTATCTTTGGTTGTTTTTCTGATTTGTTCTGATACTTCATACTGTTTTTATTTCCCAGCATTCCATTTACTTGCTTGTCAGTCTTTCATTGGAAAGACTTGAAATATAGTGCTTGATGTTTGCAATGGGAACTCTCTGAGTATTGTCGCACATTGAATTGCATACTATCACGCAAGAGGTGGTCAAGCTGAGAAGGAAACCTGCGTAGATAGCACCCCTAAAACGATTTCAGTGCAGCACCATAGCAACTAATTTGGGTAAGAGACTAGGTCTGAACTCCAGCATCATTTTAACCACTATGCTTGTAGATTCAACCTTCAGAAGTTTTAATGCCTACAATATACGAGTTCGTAAAGTGCTCCTTCCCTAACTAGGAGCTTGATAATTTTGAACACAGACACAACAGCCTCAGATAAGGTCAGAATCCTGACAGGGAGCAGAGAAACCCAAACAGTATTATGAAGACCTTGCTTTGGGGGATAAAAAAAGTGTGTGTTTAGAAGGAAACCAGATCTAATGCAAGACTTTACCCCGTTTCTGGCAGCATAATTAAGCTTGGCTTTACTCCTAGAACTTAGTGGGAGGGTGTCTTAAAATGTGCCCCGGACACTGTGGGGACTGCTTTCCTTAGGAATCTTCTTCCATCAGTTCAGGTGAGCTGTCTCCTTACAGACATCCTTACAGGCTCCAGTGGAGATAGGCTCACAATTCGAGGGTGGGGGAAGCTTCATTAGCAATTCCTCTCCACAGCATATCTCTCTAGGTTTCTCCAATAAAGAAAACTACCTTAGAGGAAGAGAAACTTTACTCATTGCTTCCAGGGTTGCCTTCCCTTGTCCCCAGAAGATTGAAATGGCTGCAAAATGGGACCAGACAGGACCAATCAGAGAGGAGATGAAGTCTAGAGGCCCAGGAGCCTATAAAATGTCCAGAGCATAATCCCCTGGTCTTAGTCAATGTTCTATTGATGTGAAAAAATACCATGATCACAGCAACTCTCTATTTTATTTTTTTTTTTAAAAATAACAAACTATCTTTTTTTTTTTTTTTTTTTTTTTTTTTACAAACCAATCCCATTTCCCACTCCCTTCTCTATTCTCATTCCTGCTTTCTCCCCACCCCTACCCCCACCCACTCCTCAGAGAAAGTAAGGCACATTGCTTTGGGCAAGGTCCAAGGCCCTCCCTACCATATCTAGGCTGAGCAAGGTATCCATCCAAAGAGAATGGGTTCCAAAAGCCAGTTTATACAAGTAGTAGAGATAAATGCTGGTGCTACTGTGAGTGGCCCCGTAGTCTGCCCCAGCCATACATACAACTGTCAACCACATTCAGAGGAAGTAGTTTGGACCTATGCTGGTTCTTTCCCTGTTTGTCTAGAGTTGGTGAGCTCCCATTAGCTCAGGTAAACTGTTTTGGTGGGTGTTTCCATCATGATCTTGACCTCTTTGCGAATATTCTCACTCCTCCCACTCCTCCCACTGGGAGTTGCAGATCTCTGCCTCTGTTTCCATCAGTTGCTAGATGAAGGTTCTATGGTGACATTTAAGATACTCATCAGTCTGACTACAGGGCAAAGCCAGTTCAGGCACCCTCTCCTCTATTGCTTAGGGTATTAGCTGGGGTCATCCTTATGGATTCCTGGGAATTTCTCTAGTGCCAGGGTTTTGTTTTGTTTTGTTCTGGTTTTTTTTTGTTTTGTTTTGTTTTTTGCTAGCCCCATAATGTCTCCCTCAATCAAAGTATCTCTTTTCTTGCTCTCATCTCTGTCCTTCCTCCATCTCGACTATCCCATTCCCTCAAGTTCTCTTCCCCCCACAGCAACTCTTATAAAAGAAAAGAAAGCATTTAACTGGGGCTTGCTTACAGTTTCTGAGGTTTAGCCCATTATCAGCATGGTGGGAAGCATGGAGGTGTGTCAGCAGACCTGGCGCTGGAGAAGGAACTGAGAGTCCTACATCCACTTCTACACCCACTCCCCTCTTCCCACCTCTGGGGCCCTCCCCTCCCTTTGATTGGAGCTGTTTGTCTGTTCTAATAAAGAGTGTTTGTTCTCTTTTTCTCTTTGTGGCTAGTGGTTCTCTGACCCATGTCCGCCTATAACTCTTACTGTCAGCTGCTCCCAGAATCTGTTGTGGTGGCCTCATGCCTGGGAACCTTGACATCTCTACTCCAGCTCCCTGGTAGCTGCTGCTTTCTGTTCCTGCCTCAGGTCTGATACTTTCTACTAAGGACTCTGAGCTGCCTGTCACATCCCTGGCTTAGATCACTAGAAATCCCAGTCTGTCCATGACCCCTGGCTCTCCCAGCGGTCACTTCCCTTTCCCGTCTAAGTGGATCTTCTTTCCAGGATATACAATCCTTTGGCCATGTCATGGGATGAACTTGGCAGCACCTCTAGATAGCCATGCTCACCCGAGGCCCCGGTGACGGAGGGCAAGCTGCAGTCTGGGAGAGCAGAGATGGTCAACTGAGAGCGTGTACAGGTGACAGCAATCTTTTCTACTTATTATGCTTACGGGTCAATGCCCTTTGTGGTTAGGACCGACTGCCTTCAGCAAAAAGCAGCCACAATTTTTCGGCTCCATGAACAGAGCTGGGGTGGCAGGGGACTTGACTGGGGTGGGGACGAGCAGCTGCACTGTGGTAGATGTCTTAGCCACAGGGAACTCACAGGCCAATGAGGACCCAAACAGTGGGAATTCCACGGCAGTGGTTGGCCTCCGCCGTCCGTGATTGCTCTGGCCCATATGTTGCACACTCAGATGAGACAGGAGCAGATTTATGCTGGAAAAACTGAGCAGCGTCGTGTCAGATAAGAATGTCCCAAGGACTGCACGTCTTGACTTGACTGTAACATTTATAGCCTCCTTAGGACGTAGCTGCTCTTGAAGAGCAGAGTGTTCACGAGAGGGTGTTGTTCCCTTCTACGTTCTCCGAGGGAGACATGGCAGTAAGACTGCCTGGAGAAGACAGAGAAGGGCTCTCACCTCTGCCTCGCCTTACCAACGTGTTCTTCAGATGCCTCTTCACGCAGGCAGGGTTTGCGATTCGTCCTTGGGAGACAAATATGCCTTATTGTATTTCACTTTTGGAAAAGTCTCGCCTTTCAAATTGCTAATGTGGATTATGAAAGTGAAAGAATGTTGATGGTAGCCCAAGGCCACAGAATTATCTAATTATTCCTCTATTATCCCAGCCCCGACGGGCTGAAGCACAAAGTCTGCTGTCTGCTCTCAAGAAATGTGTTCTCTAAACGAATACACGATTCTAAGATGGGTTCTCTGCAGTAAGAGATTGCTCTGTGTAATGGCCAAAGGCTAGAGTTCATTTGCAGAGGCAGGAAAATCCGTCAGACACACACACAAGGATAACCAGGTATCCGATTTGATGAAGTGCTCAGGGGCCATCCCAATCATGGAAAGACTGGAAGGCAGTGAGGGCTGGAGGTGGACTTATTCATGAACTCACAGCAGCTGTGATTGCCTGTATGAGGTCAGCGCAGGCCAAGCACATGAATATTCCAAAAAGTGGGCAGTGTCTCAAGAGTTCCCATCCCTAGCTGAGGTGCTATTGGCTGTCAATGGCTATTGGGGGGTCATTTTTCTTTAATAGGTCAACTGACCAGTAGGTGACCTAGTAGATAATCCCTCACCCATAGGTATGTAATGTGGACATTACAAACTGATCTCAGTGGGTTGTACAAGAAAATAGAGGGCATGGATTTAGAAGGGAGTATGGGAGGATGAAGGTAGCCCTGGGAGAATGAAACTGGATAAAAAAAAATGTATGTTTATAAAAAATTCTCAAAAATTTATAAAAATGTTCTAGTTTTAAAGCTGATGCAGTGTTTATAATATTACAATAGAAAGTCTCTCATTTCATTTTGAATACCTTCTGCAGAGAAAACTCACAATCTCAGAGAAAACTCACAATCTCAGAGAAAACCCACCATCTCAGAGAAAACTCACTATCTCATAGAAAACCCACCATCTCAGAGAAAACTCACCATCTCAGAGAAAACCCACTATCTCAGAGAAAACCCACTATCTCAGAGAAAACGCACTATCTCAGAGAAAACCCACCATCTCAGAGATGTATGTTCCATTTTACTGTATATTTGTCTTTTCTTGGGACTTTGGCAGATGAAGGGACAGTCACTTGTGGAAAGGAAACTCCTGTAAGGTAAATGTCACATCTCATCGGTCTCAAATGCATTCTGGACAAGTGGCTAGCAGAGGTGCCTCTTTAACACATCAAAGCGGATGCTGGCCCCAGTTTCTCAGCAACCTCTTATTAGAAGGATATTCTGGCTGGCAGCCCCTGCCCGCTATCCTAAACTTTTCATCCCAATGGCTGGGCTGGGCCCTTTTCCCCAGCTTCTGTTCCCTATATAAGCCAGGCATGTTGGCTATGCTAGCCTCTTGGTCTCCTGATTCTCTCCTGACCTCTTGGCTCCTGGCCTCTCCCCTCCACAGTCCCTCCCCCCACACTCCCATGGCCTGGTTCAGTCTGGACCCTTCCAGATGCCTCTGACTGCTCCTTCGTATCTACAAGAAACCTTCTCCTTAGTCCACACCTTATGAACAGTCACACCTTCATTTCAGTTTGTGCTTTCATTCCATAGGTAATGTTCTATTCAGTTCAGAGCTTCAACTTTCCAAGGAATTCTTCTCCTGCTCTTTCTTAGTTACGGATTTTAGACAGATCCTTAGCTAGTTATGCTCTTTGTAGCTGAGACAAAAGAGGGTGCAATGTGACTGTCAGTAGCTCTGTGGGATCAGTGCAGGGCACACACGGGCTACCTGGTGCAGGCATGCTGGAGAGGGAGTAACGTAGCATTGAACATTTTCATGGAACTGGGACAGCATCCCTGCTCAGCATCACCAGGGGCACAGGGCTGTCTGTGCAGAAGGTAGAAACAGCAGGAGCCTGAATGGGGCCAGGAGAGTAGAAATCAGAACAAGGCCAGAGATAAGCCTACTAAAATTTTGGGCCCAAAGGAGAAACTCAATGCTATTTTTCTATTTATTAAGATGATTTAGTAGTAATATGTTACAGAATGCCACCAATTCTATTCACACCCCCTAAACATTCATGTTTAAGATCAAGTTTACATATCTTCTACTGTGGGGGGGGGGGGGGGATAAAGAGCTGAGCGACGGTCTATTGTTGACATGACCATTGCCCTGTGAAGCTCCTCAATCTCTAGGAATCATGGGAATGACGAGGCCTTCCCCAGGTCAGGCTCAGTGAATGAAAGATTTCCCTGGTCTCAGTACAGATGCTGACGAACCGTTGGCATTCAGCTAAAGACAGTGTGTGCAGAAATTATCTATTAGGAGCTAGGTCCCCTCAGCCTGCCTTCAGCAAGTCAGCGCCAGCGGTCACGCCATCACCAGCTGCCAAAAGTCCCCGCCATTGCGGCCCACTCTGTCTCTTGTCCCCTCTCAGAGTTGCCCTTTCCCTCCCCACCACACCCCCAATAAATCTCTTGTGTGATATCTATTGTGTGGTGTGATCTCTGTGGTATTCCTTGGCCCCGATCCACCAAAAATCTTCTCCTGATGCAGCAACCCTAACAGCATCCATCACAGTTCCCTTGGCCTGGATGCTGACAGTGTGTGCAGAAACTACCAACCTTCTCCCAGGTGTGGGCCTCCTGAGAGCGCTCCTCCTTAGACACCTCCTCCCACACTGGCTGCCCTCTCCTCGTCCATGCTGTAGATTATTATACAGTCACGGGGTGGAGCTCCTGGGCTGCTGCTGGAAGCCTCCCTGCGAGCGCATGGCCCACCCGTGCCAGCTTCTCCGAGTGTATGTCTGTGGTGTCTCCATTCCCTGTCCCTCCAGTCAGATGGATCCCAGAGCAGTGTACGCAGCAGCACACTGCGTTACCTTCCATCTGGGTTTGAAAAATGGTCATCGAGGAGGAACTTGAGTTGTGTGCAAGATTTTAAGGTGTTATGATGAAAATTTCCAGGCAATTACACCGAAAGCATCAGAAGAGGTCTGTGTGTTAAGGATTTGTCAAGTATGAGAGGAAATATTTTACATTTCCATAAGGTGAGTAGAAAGGGAAAGAGCATGGAGTTTTTGAATTTGATTTATTTTCAAAATATGAAACAGTGGGTGAATAATAAAGAGACGAAAAGACACAACCACTCCTGGGTACGGTGGAGGATTTTATAGACATGTGGGAGAGCGTAGCCATAAGCAGGGACATATGAGAGAGTCCAGAGTGGACATGACCATGAGTCACGTGAGCAGAAGGGGGAGGGGAAAGGATAGGGGAGAGCAGGAGAACCAAATTCAGCCACCAGGAGGCCCCAAAGAAAGTAGATGAAAATGATCAGGTAACCAAAATGGTTGGATAAGACAGGGAAGGGAAGCTGAGGGAAGGGCAGCTAAGCCCCTGGGTTGGCAAAGCTTAGGGTATGGGCAGGGTGTGCCAGCCAGGAGGGCCCTGAAACACCTAGGGATTGAGGGACAGGGAGAACCCGGCAGCCAGGTTTGCTTTAATGAGTTAAATAGGCACCTCAGCACCCCTCCCAGTATGAGACCTAACAGTGAGATCATTGTCAGAGGACAAGGAGATCTGCGGGAAAGTCACCACCAGATTAGCAAAGGTCCCAGTGATCCCGGGAAGGGGCAGGAAGCAAAGGACTTGAGATGCTCTGTGATGTGAGCCTGGGAGGTGAGGAGTTTATCAGTTAGGAGGCAAGAGCTGCACCAGGGCAGAGCTGAAGGCCCAAGCTGTTCATCTGCCAGGATGAGCCTCTGGCCTGAACCCTCTAGGCAAGCAAGGGTAAGGGAGCAATGGGTACATAGCCTATTGCGAGAGACGTGTAGACCCCCCGGCTCTCTACCATTCTTCAGCATGAAAGAGGATTCCATTTCCCAGATACATGGTCATTTTTAAACAAACAGAAACCAGAGAGCTGAAGTGTGCCCACTACAGACAGAGATAAGTTGCCATGCTTAGAAAATACAAGATCTGGAGACACTAAAGCTAAGTGTAGAGGTCACTGTAAGCATTCCATGCGGGAAATTCCTAACCTTTCCTTTGTGGGATGAGAGATCATAGACTGATTGCCTCTGCAAATGAGATTACCTGTGGAAATATCTTAAATAACAAAGATACAACTCTTTTTTATTCAATCCATTTTTCTAGATTTATTGGGATATAACAGACTGTTGCAAGAAGGCCGCTAGTTAGTTCCTAGTTGCTCAGCCCCAAAATAATCACACAGAAACTGTATTAATTAAATCACTGCTTGGTCCTTTAGCTCTCGCTTCTTATTGGCTAACTCTTACATGTTAGTTTAACCCATTTCTATTAATCTGTGTATCACCACGAAGTCATGACCTACCAGCAAAGTTTCAGTATGTCTATCTCTGGCAATGGCCTCATGGTGTCTCTCTGACCCTGCCTTCTTCCTCCCAGCATTCAGTTGGTGGGAGGCAAACGCTGGGGTGTGCATGGACTTGAGCACTCACCCTCCCCCACTGGCTGTTCTGGGTCAAGGTCAGTGGCAGCTGCCTAGGAAACTCTGTCCCCTCTAGAACAGGCACCGTGAAAAACAGAGGGACACAGTCTGGGTTACAGACATGCAAGCAGGGACAGAGCAGGCTGTGGAGACAACCTGGGATGTGACCTAAGGACCTGAAGCTGGGGCCGTCCCTGAGCATGCAGGAGGTGATAGTTGGAGAAGGCAGCACACCGCCCAGTGCCTGATCAAGCTGCAGAGATTCCTGAAGTCTCCCCGGGACTGAAGCCAGGCACAGACCTCCTATCCACCATGGTAAACAGGCCTCGGTTCCATATCGCCTCGGGTCATCAGTCAAAGAAAGCCCCAAAGTGGACAGACCATTTCCAAGCATTGCAGACAAGGCTCTAATTGGCAAGCATGGGTCCTCAGACCAGGGAATTCTGCTAGTGCTCTTGTCAGGAAGGACGCACCGTTTTATTCCTTTGAATTCCCGAGAGAGTAACCACTGGCCTGCCACTTGTGGAAACTGACGTAAAGACAGTGCAAGGGGAATTAAAAACCACGTCTTCCCAATCTTGAGAAATACTGGCTGAGGTCATCAGTGCCCTCCGTTTTATGGCATATTTCTCTTTTATACTCTACTCCCTCTTTTCTTCTTTCCCAATCATCCCCCATTTTATGACTTACGTGTTGCTATCCTTAGCTTTAAAACTATAAACTGCCCTCTCCCGTCCTGCCCTGACTTCCCTCAGCCACGGAAGATGAAATAAACCCTTTCCTTAACTAAGATGGTTTTGGCCAATGCTTCATCAGGGTAATAGAGAAATCTAACCAGAGAAGAAAAGAAAAACCAGACAAATAACCAAAGCGCCAAGCTCACCGCAGCTTGTTTGAGGAGCTTGAATGGTACCCTGAATACTGATTCCCGGAGATGCTTTAAGATGCAGTGTTTTTTGTTCCTCTCCTTTGATATAGAATTGGATGGTAGTGCAAAGTAATGGAGACTGTGCTCCTGGATCTTGAAATTATCTTGAAATAAAAACCAGACACTAGCCGGGCGGTGGTGGCGCACGCCTTTAATCCCAGCACTTGGGAGGCAGAGGCAGGCGGATCTCTGTGAGTTCGAGACCAGCCTGGTCTACAAGAGCTAGTTTCAGGACAGGCTCTAAAGCTGCAGAGAAACCCTGTCTTGAAAAACCAAAAAAAAAAAAAAAAAAAAAAAAAAAAACAGACACTAAAGATCTTAGTTTAAAAGTGGGTTCAGGAGTGTGCTCTGTCTTCACCCCATTCATTAGCTTATCAAGAGTTAATGTATCCATCTCTTAAATGGGAGTGTTACTGCTTGGAGCTCTGAATAATTTATTACAGAGCACAGAAGACTCAGCATCTCGGCACCTCCAAGGTGACTTTTGAAACCAATGTCTCTGTGTGTATTTCTGGAGCACATGGGCTTTCCAAGCATTTACACTAAACAGGCTAGTCTTTCTCCTGCTCTGGGATGTGGGAGACGGCAGATTCCAGCAGTAAGTCAGTGACACCCAGTGGCTGATGCGTTCTTATTTATCTCTCTGATATTTTCAAGTTCACTTTCTCAGATCTGTCTCAGAATAAGCTAAAGAAGGTGATGGGAACAGAAAAGCAGGCATGCCCTCCATGACAGATCCCACGATGTGACGTCCCTGGACATGGGACCGATCTAACTGCAGAATGGAAAGCGGTCTGAGAACAGGATAAAGATGTGGGAAACCATGCCGGGAAGTCCCAACCACGTCATTTGCATGTTATTAAAACATGTCCTCAAGATTTCCCAAGTAGCATTCCTAGCAGTGACAAGACCACTGTCCCTGTGAATTCCAGTCTGCTGGAGACTGTTGCGAACAGTTCCTGTAAGCTAGACAACCCAGGAGAGCCAAAGGTAAACGCAGCACCTGCTCCACTCCCAGCCCTCTCTGACGTGACAGCCACACCAAGTCTAAAGATCCGCACGTTCCTGCAAGTGCCTTGCAGCCTCACACGTGAACTGACAAGAAACTTAGCATGTTAGGATGTGCTGGGCTCACACTTGCCTTCTCACATGTGAGCTGACATGAGGCTTAGCATGTTAGGATATGCTGGAACCAGGCACCCACTTGTGTATTCTGTAATCCACTGATACTTAGAATCCCAGGAAGACTGGTCTTTCACGTACATGAGGGTATATGTGAACCGCTGAGCTCATAAAATAACATACCTGAGGTGTGAAGCGCCAGGCATGTAGCAGGCACACTCAGCATGGTGCTGGCTTTTGTCAGCTAAAGCCCCCCTTGGCCTTGTTGCATGACAACTTCTGAGGAGGACTCTTCCCTGAAAGAGCTTCTGGCTCTTTTTAGGTACTGTGTCACCAGACCCCTCTCGGGTGACAGTTTGAATGGAAATAGGACAGTTCTCCATATGGGACTAACACTAAAAGGCTCAAAAGTCTTCAGAGAACTAGGATACTGGTCCGGGGGCTGGAGAGACGGCTCAGCGGTGAAGAGCACTTACTGCTCTTGCAAAGGACCTGGGTTCAATTCCCAGCACCGACACAGTGCTCATCACCATCCGATTCCCAAGAATCTGACAGCCTCTTCTGGCCTCTATGGATACCAGGTATGCCTGTGGTACACAGACATACATGTAGACAAAACACTCATACACATAATTTTTTTAAAAAAATTAAAAATATGATTAGCCAATAATCCTTATTTTAATATCTAGTATATTCCTCATACAAAACATTGGAGAAGTCTCGAGTCACAGCTGACCCTAAATAAAGCAATTAGGTACGAGTGTGTAAATGGCTAGTGAACAGGACACATTAAAATAAGACGTGAGTGTTCACAGCTCTTCTTAACTACCAGATGCGCATGTTACTAGAGCTGTTATTAAACTGTGTAAATAGAAGTTGGGTCACAAGCAAAGCTTACAAAAGCTGACCTTTTTCATATTTGTTACACCAGCAAAATGCACGAATGGTCAAGGTATTACACCTGGCTGTCAGTGACTTAATGCATGAATGGTCAAGGTACTGCACCTGGCTGTCAGTGACTTAATGCACGAATGGTCAAGGTATTACACCTGACTGTCAGTGACTTAATGAATGAATGGTCAAGGTACTGCACCTGGCTGTCAGTGACTTAATGCATGAATGGTCAAGGAACTACACCTGACACATAGACAAGTAGCACTCGGGCTGGGTGGGGAGAGTGGAGACTGCTCCAAGCAGTGGCTCCCGAGCTCATCCTGCGCTGACCCTCACCATATGACAGAGGTTTTTATCTGTAAGTAAAAATTGCACGTGTATATTCTCTATCACATCGTGCTTTTATATATGCGGACACTGGGAAAATGGCTAAATTAAGCCATTCAACAAATACATACTTAACACTTGAAATCTACCATCCCAGTAGGTGTCTCAGACTTATTCCTGAGTCTGTGACCAAGCTCTTCCTCATCCTCCTGCCTGCCTCAAAACTGTTTTTATTTATCCCTCAATCTGAATTTAGAGTTGAAATTAGATATAGATTAAAATTTAGAGTTAAAATCAGCTGGGGTCAACATTATTTTGAAAGCAATGCTGCATTCTAAGTATCAATACGAAGAAGGTAAATTAACTTTGAGTGCAATGCATGTGTATGAGGCTGGCTCCAGCAACACCCAAAGGCAAGACCTGTGCCCTGTCATGGGCTCCTCTTTGGTGGATCCCGCTTCTGCAGGATTGCTTTGCGTGTGGCATCTCACCAAGGAGTCAACAGTGACTCAGATGTGACAAACAGCAAGTTCTAGTCTCGGCGACCTTTAGGAAGACCTCTTTCTAAGGTCTTTAAATGAGAAAGTGACCTTCCATGCTTATTTAGTAACTCTTCCACTGGGAATTTTATATTGGTTTATGCAAACCAAATGTAAGTTTATATTTAAATCATACGAAACTATTTTGCTAGAATTAGATTCTAATCTCAAAATTGTTACCCTACCTTTTTTAAACCTATATAAAATTCAAGAAGAAATTATTCCCCCCCCCCCAGTACAACATATTGATCTTCCTTGATAACCACCTCCTACATGCCAGCAATCCCAACCAACTTTGGTACCAACCAAAAATAACCCTGTAAAACTTCCCAAAATGTTTCCTCTAAAGTGGTGCCATCCTCTGCAGGAGCCAATGTCTAGAGGCATTGAAACTCCAGTGATTTTTCTGAAAGTCTTACCCAAACCCAGGCTTTGGAAAGTCAGGCTATGAAAAGCAGGACTGAGGAATCGCCATGCTTCCCTGGGATTTCCTGAGGTGGAATTAACAGGTTGCTGCGTTCACCTGAACAGCACTGGCCATGCCTGGGGGAGTCCCACAGCCTTTCCCCACCAGGAGTGGCGACTGTGTGAGATCTGTAGGTCCCATCTTTTGTTTTTCATATGAGGTGCCAGGGGAAGACAGGTTACAAGGTCTGAGGATCAGCATCCCTTGCTCACTGGACAACACAATCCCAAACATCTGGAGGGGTTGGCAGGTGGAGGTGGGATCACTGTGGCAGTTTTCATCACGGGCAGGATCAAGTAGGAGGAGGAACAGGCTTGGAACATTTTTTGGATGGCTTTGGATGTGCACGGGACTTATAAGGAGGCCCCAAGACATCCAAGATGAGCGAGTGAACGGGAGAGCAGAGGGCCTCTTGCAGCTGAATGGAACAAGGGCCATGGCCAGGAGGATCAGCATCTGACAGACTGCAGCACCATGAACACACAGCAACCAACCCCACAGGGCAGCCTGGGAAAGACAGTCCTGCAACAAGGAGAATCAGAATAGAGATGCAGTTAGGACGCCAGCCTTTCCACTCAGCCTGCACGAGTCACCGTCAGCACGGAGGGCACCTCCTGACCCTATGCCATCATCTGACCGCAAAAGCCACGCTTCAGCTCATTAAACTGGAGCTGCTGGTGGACAATGGTGAAGATGAAACTTGACCTAGAGAGCTTAGCACCTGACCGAGGGGACTTTTCTAATTATTGTCTCAGACTCCATTGATTAAAGTACTTTCCTCTCATTACCCAGCAGGTGGAGGCTCGCGAGGAAAGCATGTCGGAAAGGGAGAAGCGATAGTCTTTACTTCTTATGATTGCAGCATGAGTACCTTTGTATCCCTCTCTGCCATCATCAGCCAGGAGCCGAACCCCAGCATCTCCCATGTGAGGAAGGGGTGACGCTGAGATGACTTGACACATGCACCAGCTGGATGCACTCTGGGCCTCACTGTTTGCCTTGTTAATCAATAAAAGCAGCACGTAGGTGGGTGTCGTGGCTCACGCCTGTAACCCCAGCACCCAGAAGCCGAGGCAAGGATCTCACGGCTACATACTGAGCTCCACAGAGTCCGGGATAAGAAGGGAAACTCCGTTTCAAACGAACCAAATTTCCCCCAAAGGCGACTCAGTGGCTTCCAGCGAGACAGCACCGTGGAATTCTTTAAGGAAAACATGATGTCAGCTCTTCAGTCTCGTGTCCAGCAAGTTGAAGTTTGTATTAAATTTAAGTTTTCTGTTGTTGGTACAACCACACTAATGTCTGTTTACCTAATATCCATGTGGGGCAATTTTCAAAAAGTCACTCTGCAGTTCATTTCATGAAAGTAGTTCTTGAAGAAAGTGCCCTGCGATTCCTACCTTCCCATTGGTCATGGGTGAGTAACGTACATGATTAAGAGGCAGAAAATAAACAGAGGACAAAAATATCCCTCCTTGGTCATGGGATCACCACAGCCACCCCTAGTCCCTAGCCTGTGAGCCATGCCTTGTCTACACATGCGCTACACTTTTCCTGGGGTCACAGGCCTGAGCAGTGAGGGAAACTGTACTCTCCCCCTAAGCAAGGCCCCTCTGGGACGCTGGCTCCCCCAGCTCAGCAGCTCCCCCTTTGCCCTAGGCAGCCTCCAACCCTCTGACAGACTTTCCCACCAGAGAGGTTTGTGTGTCCCACCGGATCCAGCTGAGCTCCCACAGTTATAAATAGATCCTTCTTGGGTCTCGGAAATACAGCAGTTTGGGGTGGGGTGGGAACCTGAGGCCAGAAAGTGGCAGAAGCCTCTGATACAAGTTAAACTGAGGTCAGGACCTAGTGTTTTTATCTCGGATGGGAATAGAGATGGGGCAGGGGCTCCTGGTGAGCTCTCTGCTCTAATGCTGCCTCCTGTTTTCTCCCGCTTCCTGGAAAGTTACAGCTGATTTAAGCCATGGTTCCTCGTGGCATTTTTCTTCAGGGTGCCCGTGGGTCATGGAGTTGCTTTGCCTCTGCTATTTTACATGACTATTCAATATAGATTGCATACACATGCATAACACATACAGAACGATCATGAAAAACGATGAACCTGCAAAAATGACAAGAAAGTGTTCATTGTAAAACAATATCAAATGAAGAAAAAGGCTCTAAAAAATGAATAACCCCCTTGTCCAAATTACGTAATATTACCCACATAAATTGATGTTTGTATATACAGATATACAGACAAAAGTATAATTTCCACACAAAGCCTGGTGGAAAGCATAGCAAAATCTTTAAAGGAATATATAATAATAATATTAATAATAATAAGAAATTATATAATATAATTATTAGCTGATTTTTGAGAGATTTGTTATTTCAAATTATGTGTATGAGAGTGAGTTTGTGTGGGGGTATATGCATGTGAATGTCAGTGTCCACTGAGACCAGAGGCATATGACCTTTCTGGAACTGGGATTAAAGGTAAGCTTTCAGATAGGGGTACGGGGACTTGAACTCAGGTCCTCTGGAAGAGCATCGAGCACTCTCAACCACTGAGCCATCTCTCCACTCCCCTACCAGTTACATTGGATTTTAATGGTTTTCTTTGTAATTTTATTCACTTCTAAATTTTTCTATATTGGTCATATGTATGTAAATTGAATTTATTATTATATTAGTTAATTACTTAATTTTTGTGTGTGCAAATTGGGTAGGGTGCCGGAGTATTACTGTGCGTGTGTGTGTGTGTGTGTGTGTGTGTGTGTGTGTGTATGCATGCATGTGTGTGTGTGGAGACAGTTTGGTCCTAGGGACTGAACACAGGCCATCATCAATCAGGCTTGCCGGGAAGAGCCTTTGACCTTTTGGCCATCTCCTCATTCCTGTATTGGGGCTTTATAACAAGAAAAAGAACTTACTTGAAGACCACCAGAAAGTACTTGTTTTCTGTTAGTCAGTGTGTAGAACTGATTTGTGCTGCTGGTGGTAGTGGAGGAGAAACACTAGCGGACGAAGAGGGAAGGGAGCCAACGAGCCTCCACGGGAAGTGTGCGCCATTGCTTTCTGCAAAACCATAGAATATGAATTCCCTGAGACCTTTTCTTAGAATGACCTTCCATGAGTGCTAGCCCAGTTTGGTGTCTCCAAAGTGTTTCGCCCTTTAAGAATACACAAAGAAAACAAAGAAAACAAAATAAAGTTTTCTTTCCGGAAGATGCTTCTCACCCAGCCTTAGTACAACTGTTACCAGATATCAGTTCCTATACTTGACCCAGTTTGCTATAGAAATCTTCCATTGACTGATTGATTGATTGTCTTGGTATGTATCCTTGGCTGGCCTAGAACTTACTACGTAGACCAGGCTGGTCTTGACCTCACAGCTAGCTAGCTACTGCTGCTTCCTGAGCACTGGCACTAAAGGCAGGCCCCACCACATTCGTCTTAATTTTTATTCATTTCTAATAGAAGAGCTGAAAATTCCCTTAGAGGGCGTAGCACCTTGTCATTTCCGCATGCCCTAGAAGAACCTGGTTAAATTCCTGTTCCCACAACCACGTAATCGGTTTTGTTGCTTGCTGTGAAAGAAAGGACTTGTGGGTAATTGTCAGTTAGATGGCGGCACCTCTGAGCTTCTTTCTGTAGATACCTGGATGGATGGTTTGCTGTGACTGTCCAGTTCCTCAAGCACTTCCTCCTCTGTAGATGGGAAGATATGCAGTGTCAGGTGAGCTAACTGAGGCTTAAGGAGCCCTTGAGGTGAGCAGCTGGGCTCCCCCAAGGAAATCCCGGACTGCTCTGTGTTGATAGCTTCCTAACCCTAACCGGTCAGCCTGACTTGGCTAACAGGATCCGAGGACATAAAAGGCCTTCCTGGGAACTTCCGCCTAGAGGTTCTATTATGAAGCTGGTAGAATCTGGAGGGCAAGCACCTCCATATGCAAATGAAGAGGATTGGTGGCGCTGGGACTTTGTGCAGCCACTTTCTCCTGCAGTCCCATATTTGTGACTCTTATTCAAAACGAAGAATGTGCTCCCCATCCCGAGTGCTGGCTTACAGGCATGTGCCACGGCACCTGGATGTCTGCATATGTGTGCGTGTACTAATCTTCAGGATGTCTGCATACGTATGTGTGTGTTCATCCCCAGCATTGTCTGCATATGTGTGTGTGTACTAATCTCCAGGATGTCTGCATACATATGTGTGTGTTCATCTCCAGCATTGTCTGCATATGTATGCGTGTACTAATCTCCAGGATGTCTGCATACATATGTGTGTGTTCATTCCCAGCATTATCTACATATGTATGCATGTACTAATCTCCAGGATGTCTGCATATGTATGTGTGTGTTCGTCTCCACCATTGTCTGCATATGTATGTGTGTACTAATCTCCAGGATGTCTGCATACATCTGCATGTATTAATCTTTAGGATGTCTGCACACATATACGTGCATTAGTCTCCAGGATGTCCACACAAGTATGCGTGTCTTAACCTCCACAGTGCTAATAGGCTGTTATTATCTTCCCATCTCCAAAAGTACCCAGAAGATGTCTTACAAGTAGTAGGTCCTCAGAAAACATTGTGCAAATGTGAACATATTTATAATCTACCAAAAGCCCCAGAGATCTTATGCCTTTCTTTCTGCTTTAATCCTGGGATTTTGAGAGAGGAGGGGGAATGAAGTTTACCCTGATATGAGACAGGATGTTAACATCAGCTTACATCCTCATCTACACATGGAAAGAATTCCAGAAGCACCTTCTCCCCACTCTCCTCCCCTGCCCTGCGTCTGACATCTGGATTCTACCCTGGGCCTAGCAATCACCCAGTGTTCTAGACAGCAAGAACTTACTGTATGAAGTATGCACTGCAATCCAGCATCTGCTCTGAAGCCTGCATTGGGTACCACCCTTCTCCTGGTTATCCCTATGCATGCTGCCAGATACCACTCTTTCTTCTGGTTATCTCTGGGCATCCTGGTGGGTACCACTTTCTCTTGTTTGCACCGCAATCCAGCATCTGCTCTGAAGGCTGCATTGGGTGCCACCCTTTCTCCTGGTTATCCATGTGGTCTAACCACATCTTCCCAGTGCTCACAGATGGGAGCAGGGAGCATGCAATGCTTTCTTGTCTCTGTGATTTTGGGGTACTTGACAACTCTCTAAGCATTTCAGTTGGGGTTTCCGGTCAGCCCATTCTTTCAAGCTGCCCGTGCAGTTCTTAATTTGTCTGGGGCTGGAGAGAAAACACAGACATATTTGTCCCGTTTGTCCGCCCTAAGGGACCTTGTGGCAAGTGTGAAAGACACATTATTTTATTGTAGTTTCTTGAAAGGTAACATTATACATTTTAAAAAATACGGTGTCCCCAAACCACTCCAAGGTCAAAAGATGAAGTTAAAACAACACTTGAGCGTATGACGTATCATGACCTTCTTAAGATTTGTTTAACCCAAGACAAATATTGAAAATGGTAGTAGGTAATATAGCTTGACTTTCCTCATTTTTGATCACTTGTGGACAAGCACACACACACACACACACACACACACACACACACACCACACACCCCATCCGAAGGATGATTCTGTAGACTAGAGACTAGCTGTTGGAAGACACAGTCTAGGACGGTGTGTAGACAAGCTATGTGGGGAAACTGCGTGACCCTCTGGCAGATCAGGGAGGATGCTTGATCTCTGAGTCTCCATGACAGAGGCCTCTCGCAGCTCGAGTGACTGGTGGGAGCCAGTGGACATGGCACACTTTGGAGCTTGGCTAGCCTGGCTGATGGTTTCAGAGCTGATCAGCACCCGCACAGGGTGCACAATGGTATTTCTAGAGTCAGATGGAGTGCAGCCTCGCTGTGAATCCATATGAGAAGCTGCTACGGGACTTGGGAGAATCTTGGAACTGTATCTTGTGGTATTTGACTTTCTGTTTAAAGTCTTTTTTAAAAATTTATTTATTAAAAATTTTATTAAAAATTTCCACCTCCTCCCCTCCTCCCCTCCTCCCATTTCCTTCCTTCTCTCCCTCCCCCTCCCCCTCCCCCTCCTCCTCCCTGTCCAGTCCAAAGAGCAGTCAGGGTTCCCTGCCCTGTGGGAAGTCCAAGATCCTCCCCCCTCCATCCAGGTCTAGGAAGGTGAGCATCCAAACTGACTAGGCTCCCACAAAGCCAGTACATACAGTAGAATCAAAACCCAGTGCCATTGTCCTTGGCTTCTCAGTCAGCCCTCCTTATCAGCCATGTTCAGAGAGTCCGGTTTGATTACCATATGATCATTTCATTAGATGCGGAAAAAGCATTTGACAAAATTCAACACCCCTTTATGATAAAGGTTTTGGAGAGGTTAGGGACACAAGGATCATACCTAAGTATAATAAAAGCAATATATAGCAAGCCAACAGCTAATATCAAATTAAATGGAGATGAACTCAAAGCCATTCCACTAAAATCAGGAACAAGACAAGGCTGTCCACTCTCACCATATCTCTTCAACATAGTGCTTGAAGTTCTAGAAATAGCAATAAGACAACATAAGGAGATCAAGGGGATTCAAATCAGAAAGGAAGAAGTCAAACTTTCGTTATTTGCAGATGATACGATAGTGTACATTAGTGACCCCCAAACCTCTACCAAAGAACTCCTACAGCTGATAAATAACTTCAGTGATGTGGCAGGTTACAAGATCAACTAAAAAATATCAGTCGCCCTCCTATGCACAAAGGACAGAGAAGCAGAGAGGGAATTTAGAGAAACTTCACCCTTTACGATAGCCACAAATAGCATAAAGTATCTTGGGGTAACTCTGACCAAGGAAGTGGAAGATCTATTTGACAAGAACTTTAAGGCATTAAAGAAATTGAAGAAGATACCAGAAAATGAAAGGATCTCTCATGCTCTTGGATGGGTAGGATCAACATAGTAAAAATGGCAATTCTACCAAAGGCAATCTATAAATTCAATGCAATCCCCATTAAAATGCTGACAAAATTCTTCACAGACCTTGAGAGAACAATAATCAACTTTATATGGAAAAACAAAAAACCCAGGATAGCCAAAACAACCTTATACAATAAAGAAACTTCTGGAGGCATTACCATCCCTGACTTCAAACTCTATTACAGAGCTACAGTATTGAAAACAGCTTGGTATTGGCAGAAAAACAGAGTAGTCGACCAATGGAATCAAATAGAAGATCTGTCCAAAGTCTTTACTGAAATTTGTTTATAGTCTTTCCTGAGAATTCTTTTCCTTAACTTGAATTTTCTGAATTGGTCATATTTCTTACTGACCACTAGATGGCAATATTGTTCTTTTATGTGATAGCATTTAGTACAATTAGGATGGATTTCTTTTTTTTCAAAGTCTTTTTATTTTGGCAAAAATGAGTAATTTAAAGACATTCCTCTAAAACGGAAACTGGGTAGAGTGTATTTGCTTATTACTCTGCAAGTTCTTACTTGTAAGATACCATAAACAGCACTGCATTTCCGGTCTTTTCTGGTGCTTACAGAGATGTTGCTGCCCAGCCCCTCTGAGCTTGTGACTATAGAAACCGGTCAGGTACTGGGCGGGAGCGGGATGGGGAGGGGGGCGGGCTTTTCTCTCAGCTCACTTTACCATCTCTTCTACAACATCTGGAGCACCGATTTTCAAGGCTGAATTAGTCCTGTTAAAGAAACAAAGATTTTAGGGATGTATCAGAAATTGAGTCTCTGTAGCTGTGGACTGGGAATGTGGATTTCGATGGCACCTCTGTGCTTCTGAACATTAGCAAACTTGGAGGTGGCTCATGTGCTTCTAATTCCGCCAGTAACGGGATCACCAAAATCATAGGAACTTAAATTCAATTAAAAATTGCCATGCCCTTGGGTGGGGGGGGGGGCAAGAAAGTACATCATGCCTAGAAGTAGCCACATAGCTCAGTTCACTGTAAAAGTAGCAGAGCTTCAGAAATTGAGATATTCTTGCTTTCATATGTCCACAGAAAACCAGCCCCTTAAGACACTGCCCACCTTATATCTCCTGGGCACAGGGCTGTGACAATGGCGGCTGGTGGATTCTGCAGAAAAACAGCAGACATTTCTACATTTGCATTATTAAATGTTAGAATGTGCCACTTAAAAAGCCACGGCTATTTTGGGAATTTTTAAAAACCCATCGGCTGCAGAACAAGTACTTTTCCTTGCCATCACCTCTTCCTTTCCCCCTTTCCTCATTCCCTCCCCCTCCTCCTGGCTAATTTTTTCCTGCTATTTTCTCTGTGTCATTGTTTACACATTGGTTTAAGTTACTATACGGAGACCAATCAATCTTTTTGATACGATTTGCTTTGAAATTAGACTTCACATGTTTCTTTATCTAATAATGCCTTACCTTTCTGAGGTAGGATATACCACAAAGCTATTGTGAAATGGGTGTTTCCAAATGATAGCGTCCTTTCCTGGGATTGTTAAATGGTTCTATGTACAGGACCTTACAAAAGCAAATTGAAGAAGGGTGCGTCTTTGAATGGGTCTCAATGAAGCTACATTAACGCTATGGAAACATTTCTTCCCATAGGGGAAAGAACACCAGAATGCATGACTGTGGCTCTAGTTCATAAAAACCTTTAAGACCGTGGCAAACACAGAAAAGAAAAGGCTGCCTGTCTTCGTTTTGTGCATCGCCTTTGGAGTCAGACCCACAGTGAGAAGCGATCGGTTGGGTGGCTGCTGAGTTTTCATTTTGTAATTGGAGCTCATGTTTCCCACTCCACTGTATTCCAGTCCTTGCTCCGGGGCAAGAGTCAGCACCAATCTCCTAAAGAGTTTTAGTTTGTGGGGCGTGCCCTCCCAGCCTGACCAGCAGAGGGACCTGTGGCTCCGCTCAGGGGTCTGGGGTCAGGCATGCGGAACTGATGTAGCCAAATGAGTGTTTATTTTCTCATCATTTTATTCTTTATTTCTCCCCCTTTAAAAATGCAATAGAATTATCTGTAGGCACACATTCAGATTTAGATCAAAACCAACCAACGAGGCAGCATTCTCTAGTGAGGGCTAAGCCCCGCCCCTTCCCCCCTGCAAAGGTGCCAGTGATTTTGATTAGCAGGGATCACTGACATGGCCAATCAGTCCTGTTTTAATTTTTAAAAGACACCTGAGATGTGTTTTGCAGCACCTTGCGCCCGTGCAAACTGAAAAATTAAAATAAGATAAATTTTAAAACGACTTTTAAATGCGGGGGAGGCATTGTGGAGGTGTGCGGGGAGGGGCCTCCAAATTTAGAAGGCGTTGAGTTTTAAATACCAGCAAACCCTGTCCTGGTTTACAAATGTTTACCTTTCTGCAAAGCTGGCCCACAGAGTACCAACTCGCTTCAAAAGAAAATCCTGGCACCTGGAAGATTGGCCTGACAGTGAGCATTAAAATGACTTGTTTAATGAGCAGTGTGACTGAACCACGCAGGGAACGCTGGGGAGTTTCTCTCGCAAGGACTCGGCTTGGTGTTTACAGTTTGTTATGTCGCACGCTTCCACTGTCCCTTATTTTGACAAGCTATCCAAAAGTTTGGAATGAGGATGGGCATTTTTTTTTTTTTTCAAAACCTGACTGCTAAAAAAGAAAAGGTGCGTGTGCTTACCCGCTTCTCGTGGAGCGGGAGCTGCGCCATTAAGGAAGAGAACTTGGCAGGAGAAAAAGCAGGGAAGACTCTTGTATTACTGATGAGCAGGGGCCATGATAGATGCCCTTATGCTTTTAAAGTGCCAGGCAGCCCTCCGTGATGTGAGGACACTAACTACGGAGTAGGTAAATTTCCGGTCTTGGAGGTGGCAGCTCTGCTCCTCGGTCATTTAACTGCTTGTCTTTATTTTTCTCCCCTCTCCCGCGGGTCTGTGTTCCAGACCTCTGCTTCCTCCCTGCTCCAGCATTCATTCGCCTTTGTTCTGCGCGTTTGTCTGATTCTTTCCCACCGAATGGAAAATTGTTTGCTCTAGAAGTTCTAACTTAAATTTTTAAGTTTCATATGTATGAAATATGAGATGATTACTGTTCTCAGCACAAAATTGAGGAAAGAACTTTATTTTTTGCCAGGACCAAGATATTAACTTTTTATGTTTGTCATTTTTTTTATAAAAGTATGGACCTGTCTTTTACTGAGTTCAAATTGCTGTGCCCAGGGATTTTTTTTTTTTGAGTAAGTTATCATTTCCCTTAATTATGGAATGATTAGCAGAAAATAAGACGACATGAAATCATTGGCAATTCATTAAAAAAAACTCCACATATAATTTTAAAAGCCATACATGAAATATGGTACAAATCCAGACTGTAGAATCCTAACTTTGGAGGCATCTTTTAGAAACAGTGAAATTGCCTCTCCTACAAGTAGAAGGTTTTAGCATCTCATGTGTGTGATAGAATCAGGTTTACAGACGTACAGAATTTTCTGGAAGCAAACATGTGGCTTGTAAGTAATCTGATTCTATCCTTTATTCTTTATTCTACGGTTTCTAGAATTTTCCATACAATACTTTCCTCTTTATGTCTTCAAAGGTAAAAAGGAAACCTCTATGGTCCACAGACTTTATTTTGTTTGCCTATGTCAGTCATTTGCAAGACTGAGTTGAAGGCTGGGCCACATCACGAATGTCTGAACAGGAAAAACGGCCTCTTTCTTCCACAAAAGCACACACAAAGAAAGGACATACAGACGAGCAGGACTCATTCTGTGGAGATGCTACTGCGCAGCCATCAGTGGGGAAATGCTTTCTCTGGACCGGTTTCTGCCTTGCTGGGTTCTGGATTTCTATTTGCATTGTAGCAAATGAGGTGGGATAAGTTGAACATGGTGAGATTTTTAGAGCTTTCCGGGGTCGTGACACACACAATGCATGTAGGCATAATTGGTGGAAGGTCAGTTGTTTGGGAGAAACTCAAGAGGGTTCAGAAGTACTAGGCGTGCGAATGGAGGCTTAGCACAAAATAAAGTGTGTGAGTACACACACCTATTGTGTGTGTGTGTGTGTGTCTGTGTGTGTGTGTGGAAAGAGAGAGGAAGTGTATATGTGAGTGTGTGTGTGAGTGTTTGTGAGTGTATATGCAGTTTGTGTGTGTTCATCCCGGGACTATCTGCATCTTTGGCACACAGAAGAAAAAGGAGGAGACAGAGAGAACCGCCGTGCTCGACTGTTTCTTTGTCAGCATGTAGAGACGTACCCTCAAAAGAAAATGGTACTGCCTGGGGTGAGTGGGCAAAAACCCTGGATCCTGTAGAGCAGAAAGGACCCCAGAGACACTGAGCCCACAAGCTTGTGGGGAGCAGGGGCTGCATGCAGTTCGTGGCTTTCCACAGTGCCACAATGGGACCATGCTGGCAAAGACCATGTCCTGCACACCTGCCCTTGCCCTTTTGGGTTGGGGTGGGCCAGCTTCTCTCTCCTCTTCTCCTCCCCTCTCATGGGGAAATAATTGCGAAGTGACAGGGTAGATACTTGCTGGGCTTGATTTGGGTGACCAGCCCTGAAGCAGAGCTGGAGGATGTACCTGCACCGATGACTTTGTTTCCAATGGGGCCACCAGGAAGAGGGTCTGACGACTCATATTACCAACCCCAAATTAGGCCCCCGCCAATAGGTCTGATTGGAAATGCGGCATAGGAAGAAAGTGCTTAATTATAGGTACCCACCCCCACAATTGCTTTTTCCAGATGTCATGAGTTTTGTGAACTGAACCCTTCTCTTGGGTCACACATGCGGCTGGTAGGCCTCATTTGCCGTGAGGAAGGCAGCACAGGCCACTAGGTAGAGAACAAACTTTCAATTCTTTTTTTTTGTTTGTTTTTTGTTTTTTGTTTTTTCGAGACAGGGTTTCTCTGCAGCTTTAGAGCCTGTCCTGGAGCTAGCTCTTGTAGACCAGGCTGGTCTCGAACTCACAGAGATCCGCCTGCCTCTGCCTCCCGAGTGCTGGGATTAAAGGCGTGCGCCACCACCGCCCGGCTCAAACTTTCAGTTCTTAAAGAATCAGGCTGGCGCACACAGCCACCACCAAAGCTTTGTACACCTTATCTGTGACACAGAAGTGAAGATGAGCCTCCTCGTGGCTTGCTGCACCGCAAGGAGTGCGGGGGAGACCGTGAAGGTAGGACACTAAGGATCCTCCTGCTCCGGAACACTTAATAGATACCAGTCGTTTGTCGTTGCTTTAGAAGTATTGCTGTTCCTTATGGTGCTGCAAGTCACAGGTGCTAGGCAAGCTGCATCCCAGACTTCCTGAGCTGCACCCGAGACTGTCACAGTTATCTCGTCATGACCCAAACGATAGTATATTAGCAATGGTGCTCTGTCGGTGGGGGGGGGGGAGACACCAAAATGAGTGGGAGAGCAGACTCCAAGCCTCGGAAGTCCACGACAAAGCAGCCAAAGCAAGCAGCGAAGTACGCGCCCAAGTGCTGGCGGAACCGGAAGCACCAGTGTGAAGTATGGACCCAAGTGCTGGCGGAACCAGAAGCACCAGTGTGAAGCCCAACAGAAACACTGCTGCAGCTGGAGGAGTCTGACCTAGAGTGCAGAGGCAGGGAAGCCTCCTGACCCAGGAGCACAAGGAAGGATGGAGTCTACTTGCCGAAGGAGGTCTGGGGTGGAAGGGAGGTCGAGGCAGCCAGAGGCTGAAAGCTATGGAGTGCCTAGCTGTGAAAGTATATGCTGTGGTGACGAACAGCGGGAAGTCCTAACTACTGTGAGCAAGGCCGTGCTTGCCTTTCATCTGCTGACTGTATGCAAGTAGCACTTGGTCTTGGGAAGCGGGTAAATGGCCACCTGGGACCGTGCTGGGGTGATTTAGGATGGTGGTCTGTGTAAAGTCAAATGTGCACAGAGCAGTTTGCATTCGTGAATTTTAGAAAGTCTCCTTCCTTGTTCATCGGCTCACCCGTTACCCCCTGCGTTCTAGAATCGGCCATTTATTTTACCATTTTGTGCTGTGGTCTTTAAGCTTTGATGCCTTAAAATCTTTTGTGAGGTAAAGCCAGGGAAGGAGGAGAGAAAAGACGGAAGAAAGAGTAGCACAAGGATAATTAGAAATTGTACTTCCTTCTTTACACCTATTTGTTGCAAAATAGATGTGAGGTGTCTGTCTGGGGTTTGGCACAGACACTTTCTTGTCCCATCAAGTGCATTATCACTTTATCGAGGACACCACCTTGATAGTGATGCCATTTCAGGGCCAACTCCAGATTTTCTTTTGTTTAGCCCCTGACAGTATGTGCGCACCTGCGTATTTAAATGGGGGCAGTCAGAACAAGTTGGTGAGCTCGCTGCTTCTTTGCACGGCAGGGGTTGAAGAAGATTTGTGCAGCCCGTTGACACTAGAATGCACGATAGGTTCCCGGGAGCCCTTTGAACTCACACCAAGGAAGTCCTCAGCCTGATTACAATTAACCAAGCCTGACTTGACTTTCTGCTTCATCTTTGGAAAAGCAAAGATGATACCAGTGGGCAGGCGGGGCCCCTGACGGGTGTTAATGGGGGGTTTTCAAGTTTGTCTTGCTTTCCTTAAACTATTAAGAAAGGACAAAAAACACTACTTAGAATAGAATCAATTTCCAGGAAGGGAAGAAAGAGAACTGAGAATTTATTATTAAAGAAAGAAATAGAGCCAAGGCGGAGGGGAAAAAAGGCCCTTCTCACATCTCCTGGCCAGGTGCTCTGTGCATATAAATGTTTCAGGTTGAGCTTTAAGATCAAGGGAAAGTCTGTAGGGAGCCTTGTTTCCTAGCGGTCTGCTGGCTAGCGCTGCTCCAGGATACAGGCTGCCCATTTTTATTTCGTCATTAAGGATTAAAGGAGGCGAAGATTCTGGAATGGTAGCTCCTTGGTTTCCATTAACTTTGTACAAGACACCGAAAAGCAGCCTTCTAAGGGACGGTTTGCATATGGATTTCCGACTAAAGCCTTACCTCCTTCCTGTCATCTTGTGAGTCTGTTTAACACAAAATTGCCCTCCTCTCATGAGCTCAACCGGGAAGAAAGCTGCCTCGTTGCAAAGACTGAGAATCGCTGTGCCTTTCAGAAGCCCTCCTGGTTTTCACAAGAGAGTGGAGGGAAGATGAAAAGAATTTCACATTAGATCCTGGTCACTCCAGATAACTGTGCGCGGCAATTGCCTCCAAGAGCTCCTTGCTGTTGCTGAGTTCTCTGGGCCGCCGCCGACTGAATACACACACGGCTGCTCTCAGAACAACACTGCTTGTCCAGTTTTTGTTTCTTCTCTTTTGGTTGTTTTGTTTCGTAGCCCTTTGTCCAAACTGAAGTGGGTCTGAATTATCTTTCTAGAGGTTGACAGAGTGGTGTCCACCTGCGGAGGGGTTGGGACAGGGCCCCCAGCACTCGTTTCAGGAGCAGCCATTACAGAGAAGGTGCCGGCAAAGAGCCTCACCCCAGCAAGACGATGGCTCTGTGATCCCAGCACTGGGGGGGGGGGGCTGAGGAAGGAAGATCAGAAGGTCAAGGCCTGTCTGGGCTATGGCGTGAGTTCTAAGTCAGGCAGGGGAACTTAGTGAGACCCTGTCTCAGAATTCAAAGTCAATAAACACTTGGGAGGTAGCTCAGAGGTGGAACTTCCCGGCAAGGACAGGCAGGCTCTGGATTCAGTGCCCAGTGCCAGGGCAAAACCAAAGAAGCAAAGACATAATGAAACGGCTTCCTATTTAATCCCAGCAGAGCATTGTGGGAGACTGAGAGTTTGCACAGATATGTCCCGCCAGCCGTCAACACTGCCGAGTCTCAGTCACGGAGCCTTCAAGGTAGAGCATAAAAGCCTGGGTCTAAGGAAGCACGTGGCTTGTCCGTGTCGCGTGGGCAGCTGCTAACTGGGAAACCTGTGTCCTTTAACTTCAGCACCTGAGATGTGGAGCGGCATCCCTGTGGCTTTAATAACTCACACTTTTCTTTCATCATTCCCAGGTTTCTCAGCACTGAGGCAGATCAGGATATGAATGCTGGAAGGCAGCAAGAACAGCCAGCTCAGAACGGTGGCTCTTAACTAGTGTACGCTTTCGCTGAGATTCTCTCATGATCAGTACCTTAACTTCTTTCATTCGATCACATTTTCACATCCGTGATTATTTCGTATCATGGCTATTTAGTCATTATTGTTCGTGACTGAAGCAATAAATCATAGTTACAGACACACACTTACTGGCTGTGCTGATCTGCTAAAAATGCATGCTCCTTCCCTACGAGAGAGGGTGACAGCATAGAAATAAATAATACTGCAAGATTTAATCCTGTGAGGCACACTTTAACCCCCTCTGATTTAAAGACTTTTAAAAGTTATCTTTAAAACTGTGTGTATATGGCCGGGCGGTGGTGGCGCACGCCTTTAATCCCAGCACTCGGGAGGCAGAGGCAGGCGGATCTCTGTGAGTTCGAGACCAGCCTGGTCTACAAGAGCTAGTTCCAGGACAGGCTCCAAAGCTACAGAGAAACCCTGTCTCGAAAAAAGAAAAAACAAAAACAAAACTGTGTGTATATGTACATGTGTGTGTGTGTGTGTGTGTGTGCGTGCATGTGAGTGTTGGTATCATTGGAGTCCAGATGTTCTCCTGCAGGGTTACAGGTGGTTGTGAGTTGTCTGATGTGGGTTCTGAGAACCAAAGTTAGGTCCTCTGCAAAACATGTATCATACACCGCTCACCCACATGGGCGCCATTTTTCCAGCTCCCCCTCTCTGTTCTGAAATCGTCCCCATGCACTGCCTCTTTCTGGCCTGACTTGGGGTGGGAGCATGAGAGAGAGAGAGAGCAGCAGTGTCTTCAGATGAATGGATTCCATTTTGTTCAATAGTCACGGCATCTTAGGAAAAAAAAAATCACATTTTCTGGGCACAGAAATTAGAGATTATTGAATGGAGTTTGGCCATGGCATGTGTGTGAGATCTTTCTCTTGCAATTGCCCTGCCAACAGTGTCTAACTTTGCGGATCTTTAAGGAGATGAGCCAGGCAGCCTTATTCACTTCTCCACCGTTCTCCTTCAGTTTCTGTACACTTGGGAAGCATTGCTGATCCACAGCAGTGCAGCAGCCAACTGGGGGAAGAAATCATTGGTCCCGGAGAGCTGAGAGCTCACAAATGCAGCGACAGTGGGAGTGTGCCAGTGGGCATGGACCCCCAGTAGGCCGGTCCAGGAAGCGCGCTGTGAAGAAGGCCTCCGGTGTCGCCATTGCCTGTGCCACTGTCTAGGGCAAGAGCTTTTTTTTTTTTTTTTTTTTTTTTTTTTTTTTTTTTTTTTTTGTGGAAATTCCTGGTCCAGCAGGAGCACCAACAATTTATAAGTCCCTAATATTTTGGCCATGTTTCCCCCTAATGATTATTATTTATTATTATTGATCTGACTAAGATTTGGTTGAGTTATTTGGGTAATAAGCATGAGAAAAATAATACGAAGAGAATTGATTTGACAAACAAACGAAGATTATGACAGTGGTGCTCAGATGATCATTTCCAAAAGGTTTCAGTTGTTTCTGGAAATGGTATGTGTGAGGGTGTCGGTGTCTGGTGTGGCACATCACTGAAGGTGCCCAAGAGGCCAGAGAGGACATTGGCGCCTCCGCAACTGGAGTGACAGGTGATGGGGCCATTTGCAAGCGGAGCATCTCAGCCAAGGCGCCGTCTCCCCAGTTTCGTGGATGTCTGTTCTACTCCCCTCCCCCACCAGAACGCTCAGTCCTGGATTCCCCAGTCCTGAAGGGCTTCCAGACTCCATCTGAGACCATGCTATGATGGGAGCCATCAGTACAGACTTCAGTATTTCCATTTTCGAAAGGTGTAAACTGAGCTTAGTGGTAAGTCCTCAAACTGTATTCTACACATAATCATGTTTCTCGGATTCTCTCCCTTTATGCTATCAATTCGAAATCAGGTCTACCACAAATCTAAACCCAGTTAGCAGCCGTGTTTAGAGTTTTAAACACCCAGCCCACCCAGGTTAAGTAGTTATTAATAAATGCCCTAATATTAATATTAAGTAGTTATTAATAAATGCCCTAATATTCCAAGTGACTCCTGGTCAGACCCCAGAGTAAATGGGGAGCCTCCTTTAGCTTCACAATAATCAACTTGAGAGCCGGGCGGTGGTGGCGCACGCCTTTAATCCCAGCACTCGGGAGGCAGAGGCAGGCAGATCTCTGTGAGTTCGAGGCCAGCCTGGTCTACAAGAGCTAGTTCCACGACAGGCTCTAGAAACTACAGGGAAACCCTGTCTCGAAAAAACCAAAAAACCAAAAATATAAATAAATAATCAACTTGAAAAATGATTGTTTGAAATTTTGTGTGTGTGTGTGTGTGTGTGTGTGTGTGTGTACAGGTGCACATGGCACAATGGAGGTCAGAGACAGCGCGCAAGAACCACTTCTTTCCTTTTACCGTGTGAGTCTTGAGGATTAGCCTCTGGTCATTGGACTTGGTGGCAGATGCCATCATTGGCTAAGCCATCTTGCCAGCCAAAGAAAATAATTTTGATGATTATGACTCACCAGCACATTTTGAGTGCCATTAAAAAAGAGAGAGAGAGAAACCATCTGGCAGTTGTAGCTCGCTTCTTTCTCCCGTTGCTGGCTGGACCTACACACATGCAGACCTCCCACAGAAATGCTGGTGTCTGCACAATTTTACTATGAGCAGACATTTTCAGTCAAAGCAGAGAGAAGCGGGGCTCTGGCTGTCTGTTGCAATAACATTAATATTATCTCTGTACAGGTGTTGTTAGAAGTATGGAGCTAAATGCAGAGCCCTGGAGATGCCCAGAAGCACACACGGGGTAAGCACAGCCATTCACGGAAGCCCTAAGAAGCTGGGGAGTAGCGGGATGAACTTTTTACCATGACAAAGTAGACTGATGTTGCCTATTCCAGTATGAGATTGACAGCAGGGAACAATGACAACCAGGTGAGCGCAGGATGCATTCGTGATGCGCAGAGGCGGGACAGACGTGTGGACTTGGTCAGAGTAAGCCAGGACAGTGTTAGCTACCCATGTAAAACTGGCCTTGGGGCTATGAAAGCTGAAGGCTGCAAAGTGCAAAGTGGCTCTCAGTGAGCTATGGGAGATACACATACACATATACACACTCCTTACAGGCCCTTTGACAAGAAAGATCGTTATATTAGTGGGTAGCATTTCAGAATGCAAAGGAGCCGAGGGTCCTTCATAAACCAAAGAAAGGACTATGATGAGCATACTGGCCAGAGATGCACTTCATGACAGCGAGGTAGAGCTGATCGAGCTCCGCCAATGATGATGGAAAAATTGATGCTCAGGGCACCTTCCTGTTTCATGCATATGCTTCCAGCTGCTGTGAAGAGAGAGAGAGACACACACACAGAGGCGTGTGTCTGCACATAAATACATTCATGCATGCACTCGCACACATATGGGCACACATGTGCATGTGTACCTGAACACATACACACACTCACACACAGACATATACACATGCATGCACACACACACATACATGCATAGACAATACATGCATGTGCTTTTGTACACATTCAGATTTACCTGGAGGCAGCAATGCATATTCTGTTTGCCTCCCACCCTCCTGCTTCTTCTACCAGAGAGAAAATTCCAGGCATGAAAAAGATGAGTAAAAGCAGAACTGAATTAAGTTTTAGGAAAGGAGATGAATTTTGATCCATGAGTTCCTGAGTCATGGTTTTTGTCCCTGAAGGATGCTTGGTAATTTATTACTAGGGATAAAATTGAGTACATCCAAACTGAGGCTGAGATCTAAATCCCTGCATTCATTTGTTCATAAATTCAGTGTGAGGGCGGCACTTACACAGTTATTTGTCCCTTTTGTGGGCCTTGCAGGGGACAGTTTTCTTGCTGAAGATGACGATGCCAACCTTTGTAGCATCCGAGATCTGATATTATGTCCCCAAATTGTAACCTTACACTAAAGAGTAAAATGGAATGTTTAGCAATGAGTGTTTTTAAGATATCAATGATGAGCACTTAACAAAGATTTCACTTTGCAAATTCAGGTCTTGCCTGTTATTTTTCAGCAAATAAAAACTGCTGAAACCATAGAGTTGAGAGGTCAGAGCCCCAGAGCTTCAGAGAGCTGAGGTTGAGCCCTTACTTTTACCTGAGTCAATACTGGTTTATTATATTTAATAGTTGGATCATGACTTTATTCTACACAAGAACAAGGTTAGCTACATGTAAGTAATTTATTCACATTTCCTAATTGCCAACTGCATGCCAGGAACTAAGTTTGAAGAACACATGAGGAAGACTAGACCTCTGCCTTGGTAGAGTTCATACTAAAATACAAAGAAGGATGTGCAAATGAAAATACCAATGCTTTCGTTGAACAGGACCAGAGTTTTATGGTAATGTAGACAGCCCCTGTTTTGGAGAGAAGAGTACCTTTGGTATGTGGCTCTGGTACATGTGGAGGCCTAAGGCTGATGCAGGGAATCTTCCTCATTATTCTTCTGCATTAATCATTGAGGCAGGATTGCTCAATAAAACCCAGAGCTCACTGATATAGGTAGTCTTCTTTTTTTTAAATTTTTATTTATTTTTTAAGAAAAGAAACTATCTTTTTTTCATTATACATACCAATCCAAGTTTCCACTCCCTCCCCTCCTTCCATTCTCTCCACTTACCCCTCACCCCCCCCTCCATCCACTCCTCAGAGAGGGAAACACACATTGCTTTGGGGAAGGTCTAAGGCCCTCCCTTATATATCTATATATCTATATATCTATATCTATATCTATATCTATCTATCTATCTATCTATCTATATATATATATATATATATATATATATATATATATATATTAGGCTGAGCAAGGTATCCATCCAAAGAGAATGGGTTCTCAAAAACCCAGTAAAAGCAGTAGAGATAAGTCCTGGTGCCACTGCCAGTGACCTCCTCAGTCTGCCCCAGCCATGCAACTGTTGACGACATTCAGAGGGACTAGTTTGGTCCAATGCTTGTTCCTTCCCAGTATGGCTGCAGTTGGTGAGCTCCCATTAGCTTAGGTAGACTGTTTCAGTGGGTGTCCCCATCATGGTCTTGATCTCTTTGCTCATATTCCCACTCCTCCCACTCTTCAACTGAACTTTGGGAGCTCAGCTCAGTGCTCCCATGCGGGTCTCTGCCTCTGTCTCCATCAGTTGCTGGATGATAGGTAGTCTCCTCAATCAGCTTGTTTCAGGGATCCCCAGCCTTCACCTTCTAAGGATGGAACTATAGAGGAGCTGCTATGCCCAGCTGGCATGCAAAGGATGTAAGGATCTGGATTCACATCCTCTTACTTACCTAGGACCTGCTTTAACGGTTGACTCATCTTCTCAGTCCTTGAGAACTGTGTGAAGCCTCTCCAGTTCTCTCCAGGAAAACCGAGCAAGTGGTGCTCTCGCCTCTTAAGCCTTGCCCACTTTCTGGAACACTACACATGAGTGCATCCGTAGGATTTTGTTTTTCAGTTTACTGACTGCTTTTCCTGTAGAGATCTTACACATTATGGCTCTGTGAATCTCCTCATCTCCACTTTACAAGTCAGAAAGATGAGCAAGTCAATCCCTGGCTGCTCAGGGGTTCTAATGCCAAACCTTGGCTGGCTTTGGAAGTTAGTCTCTGATTAAGCAAAATCTAACAGCATTTGACTTGCTATTGATGGTGGAACAGTTTATACATGCTTCTGCATATATGAACGAGGACTTAAATGTTCATCTAGCTGACATACCAATTAGCTAGAGAGCACAAAGGGCCATTCTGCCGGGCAAGCACCAGGTTCCATCCTGCCCAGCATCGTGTTGACAACTCAGGCCTAGAGGGATTCACCAGGGAAGACAGCTTTTCTCACTGACATTAACCTTAAAGGTTAGGTGTACTCTGAGTAGCCATTTATGGCTCTGACATTCATAAATTTGGTCAAAACCTTTATGAATCCATTTATATTCCTTGCCTGTACCTCTTTTGCGGTAATGAGCTCTATCCGTTTACTCTTTTATGTGTGAAGTCAGGTTTCTCTTTATTTGTCCTTAGCCCACATTATGCAGGTTTTGAGGGGTCTGACTCTTTCTGGGCAGAACTGAACATCACAATGACCGTTACTGTGTTCACATTACACACAAGTGCCAAACAATACATGAAATCACATGTCACATTTCTGTTGTGGAGAGACCAATATTGTATTTAAAGATCCGGATTCTGTTTCCTCCACGGTTTTCTCAGCACACTCTCTGGTGATGCCAAATAGGTTCCAAGGTTGCTTTAGAATAATCTCATTTTTGTCTTCATGATTCATATTTTCATGTTGAAGGCAGTGCTGATCTGGCCATGTGGTAGCGGGAGGTAAATTTTGTTTCTAATCTACCACACTTGAAGAGTAAGCATCTCCTGTGTTATGTTATGTGTATTTATAGTTGATTATAACCAAGGAAAGTATAGAACATCCTAGAACAACAGAAACATAAACCTAGATGTCAAGAATTCAGTATACTAAAACCAAGTCTGGACCGAAATATTCACAGAGATTAGAGGCTAGCTACATATTTTCCTAGATCTCACAACTCTGTGGAATTCGGAGTTCTCCTTTCCTTGCCGGCTGACTTGTGCATAGTCAGGATGGTCTCATGAGGTCCGACAGCCTTCCTTCCATTCCAGAGTGATTCGTTTTCTTCCGTAGTTGTTGGAAGCTATTAGGTGAATCACATGTGACTTTCTTCCACCCAGGAAAAGATCTCAGCAAATAAAGAAAATAGCAAACGTCCCCCTCCCATGCCCTCACAGAAGTAACAGAGTTATTCCAATGATGGGTTTGTTTTAGGCTGTCCTGAGTTGGGCAGTCAGGTGAGAAAGTGTCCCCTGGATCCCTTCTCCTTCAACAGGCAAGTTGGCAAAAATCCTGGTCACTCTTTTATCCAATAGACACTAGCTAGAGTCATTTGAGAACGGGGAACCTCGGTTAAGAAAAGGACCCCACTCTTTTGTTTCTATAGAATTAAAATAAAAAATGTAGCAACTTAAGAGTGCTTTGGAAAAGAATGAATTACTTCATTTCAGAAGTGGCGGACTGTGTGCTTATGTGCACAGATATGCTTAAGACTCCCGTCAGAACGTCTGCTGCTCTGTAAACACTCAGTGCTGTCTGCTCTGCATGGGGACCCTGGGGGAGGGTTGAAGGGGAAGGGAGAGGCGGGGAGGGGAGCAGAGAAAAACGTGGAGCTCAGTAAAAATCAATAATAAAAAAAAAGAAAACCTGTCTGCTCTGAGAAAGTGAGGCCTCGTGTCTCCATGGGACCTGACTTCTGGTCTGTCGTACACGATAGCAGAGTTGCTGGCTCACATTGTTGCCAAACTACAGGTGAATTTGGCACGAATCTTCCTGTATCCTGATGGATTTCTGGTGAGAGCACTCTGGGCCGAGGGAGTGGGCATCAAAGGCACATCTATTTGTAAAGTTACTTCACTAGAGCTTGGGGACAACTGTTTTGATTTGAATGCTCAAGTGGCAAATGACGGAAGCATTGTCTCCTTGGGTTTTAGATAAAGTGGCTTAGCTTCCTCACAGAGCAGCTGCCTGCTGGTTGGAGGAACCTTCCCCATGACACACGGCCACGGCCACCGCCGATCCGGGCGACATGTCCACAAACACAGCAGACACAAGGGAAGGGGATCACAGTGCCAACCTAGGACAGAGCCTAATGCAGACAGAAGCAAAAAGGGCAAACACAGTCGGATGAGAATATTCTCCATTGCAGGGGTCCGCTGTGATGGGGAGCTTCCTGCTCTAGCGATTCTTTGAAAGAGAAAGAAATTCTTCCTTCTGTTTGTCAGGTTGTTGTTGTTGTTGTTGATGATGATGATGATGATGATATTTGTTTATTTGTTGATAACCATCTTGCTATCCCTTGGTTTGCTCTGTAAAATGAAGTATCCAAGAGTTGCCTAGGCAGGTTAGAGAAAAGCCCACTAAGTCTGCCTGATGCTGGGAAGTCAGAGCCTTCCCTCTAGCCCAGGGCTAGGCTCGCCCTGCATTACTAGAAGAGCTGCATTTCCCATTCCAGTATTTATAACCCTCTCTTAGAGGAGAAAATGGTTGTACTAGGAAGTCATATTAAGACGGCGAATTCGGGCAGACCCAGTAGTAAAAAGATAAAGACATAATTTAAGCTCATTTGGTTGAAAAGATAAATGTAGCTAAAAGCCAGCGAACAGGAGCCAAATGCCTTGGCACAAGAAGCTCACAGACAATGGACTTGGCCATCAGCCACACAGCCGTCACCGTCTGCTGAGGGTCTGTTCCTGAGCAGAGTGAGCGTCCACAGAGGGACTCTACCCTCATGCTGGGAGTCCTGAGGAGCCTCTGGACAAGGCTGGGCTGGAAGGGCTGCAAGGCAGAGACAAAGAAGCCAGCAGGAAGGAGCCTGCAGTTTTCAGGGACTGCTCAGTCAAAAATTGCCTCAGGCCTCAGTGCTCAGAGAGGGTTTTCAAATAAGACCTTTGCTTTCGGATAGAAAGTCTAGAATCCTTTGTCCTTCTTAGTAAACATAGGTTTTAACGAGTGGATGTCTTTATTCAGAAATACCTGCAAGACATTGTTGACATTGCTTGGGTTCTTGGTTGCTGCTGGAACTGCGTCATCCTTGCTGTGGCTCAGATCAATTCATTACCCTTTGGCTGAATACGCTGTGGAGGAGGATCTGTGCTGTGTTCTGTTAAGACGAAAAAAAGCAAGGCTCCTCTCTGGAGTGGCTTATATTATGACTAGAGGCACTTTCTCCCTCATGGGACATTGGAAATGTCTGGTGAGGTTTTAGTTGCCACAATTTTGAGGGGGTTACTTAAATCTAGTGGGCAGAAACCAGAGATACTCTTAAGGACAGTACCAATAGATAAGTAATTGGCCCACAGTCTGAGTAGTTTTGACACTGAGAGAAACTCTGCTATGAAGCTACACTGTGGAAAAAGTAGTATGTTTATATACTCTGTGTGTGTTCATCTGTGTGTATGTATGTGTGTGTGTGTGTGTGTGTGTGTGTGTGTGCGCACATACACGCACACAAAAACAGGTTGGCCAGAGAGCTTAACTGAGAAAATGCTTGCTGCACAAATATGATGATATGAGTTTAATCCCCAGTACCGACACCAAAAAGCCAGGCCTGGTTGGTACATAGTATATCCTGGTATTTGGGCTTTCATGCTAGCCAGTTGGGAAACTCCATGAGTCTCATTCAAATGAGAGACCCTGTTCAAGAAACCAAGTGGACAGTGCTCAGGGAAGAACTCCTGAGGCTGACCCCCAAGCCTATACATACAATCAGATGCATACGCATGTGCCTTCCTACACATGTGTGCCTGGACACACAGGAATAAGCACACACTTGTATGTATGGACAGAAGGAGGAGGAGGAGAAAGAAAGAAAGGAGGAGGAGGAGGAGGAGGAGGAGGAGGGAGACAGGAAGGAGGAGGAGGAGAGACAGGAAGGAGGAGGAGGAGAGACAGGAAGGAGGAGGGGGAGAGACAGGAAGGAGGAGGAGGAGAGACAGGAAGGAGGAGGAGAGACAGGAAGGAGAAGGAGGAGGAGGAGGAGGAAGAGGGCATGGCTGTGGACTGTACAGAAGGTAGAGCACCCTAAGCACAGGGCTCATTACTTCTTTCTGAAGGAGCCCACGAAGAGGGGAATGGCACCAGGTGTTTGGTGGGATCTGAAAACTGATTATGAACCAGACAGATGCTTGGAGTGGATTCCATTTACGCAAAAGAAGAGGAGCCTGCGGCAGAGCACAAGGGAAAGTTCAGGAATGTTTCAGGTGAGGTGGAGGAAGGGTTGAGTCATGTGCTGGAAGTTTAAGCCAGATTACGTTATTAGTGACCCAGGGATCAGCCTAAGGAGTTTGGACTCATCCCTACAACTGATGGAGAGCAACTGTCAGGGATGCTACAAATTATTACACAGAAATATCATACAGGCAGATAAGATGATTTTTGTGCCCATGCTGAACACACACACCTGTGGCAAAATGGGAATCTGTCTCCTCTTTGAGGAACTTTCCACTTCGCTACATAGCAACTGGGTGACCCACCGTTTAATTGAATTCTGACACAACGGTGTTAGATGTCAGTTCAAGGACCAGTTCCACAGGAAGTCAGACGACAACAACAGACAGCAGCCTTCCAAATTCTCCGCAACTCCTGTCCGGTTTGGTTGCAAACTGCTGCTCCCATGACCCCCTTGGGCGTGACAGTTTGCTGTAGTTGTCATGGTGCTCACGGTGCGCAGGAAATCAGCTGCTTGCTGGGCACTGGCTTACTATGGAGGATGTCTCACAGGAAGTGGTGGAGCCACCAGATGCGTAAATATGTGGGCAAGATTAGGAAGAGTTTCGTTGTGGCATTTTGAGGGTGGTCCACACTCTTGACATGTGGATACCTGAACCCTTAACTGGAAGCCCTCTGAACTCTGTTTGTCCTTCTGTGGAGGCTTCAGTCCATAGTAAACATGCTAACGCCATTGGCCATCAGTGTCTAACTGGACCTGCACCCTTTACCTGCCCTCTGGAGAGGGAAGGGTGGTGACAGAATCACACTTAGAACTTTACCATCAAGCCTTATCCTAAGTTTGCTCACAAGCCTTGCTGCTGACTATACAGCATACAAAGAGACATAGGACTTGGTTTTAGGATCTGTGTGTCAGCAAATGGGAACAGAGAAAAAATCTGTCTTTTTGTCTCACAAATCAATCGCTGTTACTGTCTGAAATAAGCACAAGGGGTTGTGGAACATTCTACGGGCTCCCCTTTTCTTCTGTGTCCTCAGCCTCATCCTCGCACACACAAGTACAAGAATTCAAGTGCAAGCGTCCTTTGGCAGCAGGGGGACACTGGCAAGTGTCAAAGTTTCCACAAATATTTTGGATGTTGAAGTAAAGGCATTGAGGGATGGTTGGTAGAAGATATCCCATAGTTTGGCCTCATGAGCAAATGCTCTACTAATGAGCTACATATCGTCCCAAGCCCACAACAAATGTCTTTGGTGACAGATCCCGCAATCTTTTACAATTTTGCAGCCCACCTCTACTGAAGGGAAATGGTTTGGTGAGCAGTTATGAGGACCCATCAACTTAAGGAAGCAAAACCTCAAACATTCTAATCATCAGAAGAATGTGAGCATGGAATACGTAGAGATCTACATAGAACCAAAGCAAGGGAGAAAACTTTGGTAGCAAGGAGACCGTGAGTCTAAGAAGATGGCTGCGCAGTGCGGAGCTGGGGTGGTAAGTGCTCAGGGGAGGGAGGGGGAGCCAGGTGAGACAAGGTCCTTTGATTCTTAAGAACGTAAAACAGAGTGGCCGCTTGTCACTGGGTTTGAAGAGAGCCATGAATGAGTCTGGGAGGGTTGGAGACTCAGTCATGGCCGCTGAGTATGATGGGATGGCCAGGGGTAACGGGGTGGAGGATGCTCGAAGATATCTGATTGATCGATTTCCTGCGTAAAAACACATCATGCCACACTGAGAGAGCGCAATGACAGCGTAGCGGATGGAACCTGATTCTGTGAAGCTGGAGCCACATCGTTAAGAGAGCGAGCACTGAGAGTGAAGAGAACGAGTGTCATGAGGAAAGCAAAGACGAGGAAGAGTTTCTTAAACACAGAAGGGGGCTCAGGAGTCATCGTTAAAGCATTTGCTTTCTTTTTCATTAGGATGAGAGCAGCAGGAGGAATGTATTTGCAATGGTTGACATCCTTCACCAACAGTACGGCTTAAACAACACAGTCGTGTTTTCTGAGAAGCAGGTGTTACCAGAACTGGTCACTTCTGATATGTGAATATCATGCCCAGTCTCTGGGAATCCTTGGCTTTCTCCAGCCCGTAAAAGCAACATGCTGATCCTCCCCTCCACATAAATGTTATGAAGATGCTGCTCATATTGAATTGAAACCATCCCACACAGATATAAATTCATTGTGATCAATTAGATTGGCATCGGTGCTACTTACAAATGAGGTAGCATGCTGAAGTACTGCGAGTTAGAACCGTGACACCTTTTCTAAAGGGAAATAACCCAGTCCATAGCATGGAGGAGTGAATCCATGCTGTAACAGACCAAGAAAGAGGAAAGCAAGTTCAAGAGGTCATCTTTTGCCAGTAAAGATGATGTTGGTTTCTGCTCACTGAAGAATGGCCGTAGGATGAGACTCAGGAACGTGCTGCTCAATACAAGGCTGGCCCAGGGAAGGTACAGTAGGAGTGGATGAGGGGAGCCTGTGCTGGGCACAAAGCTTACTTCTCACCACCCAACTCCAGGGCCCTGCTTTGTAGAAACAGTGTGCAGGATGCATTTTTGGCTCAATCACACTGTGTTGCTCTTACAACACAGGAGAGGAAGTTTGCAATGCACTCTCGGCACTTCTAAATTGGGATTTCTTAAAGTCTGAATGGGACAACCCTTACGAAAGACTTTTTTGAGGCTGCCTTCACTAAGGTAACCCCCTGCGGACAGCAGCCAGATCTTCTTTACCCATGTCTAGTATTCACCTTCTGGTGCAGAGAACTCCGCAAATACACAAACAGCACTTCCGAGTGGTAATAATGTGCTTACTTGGTTAACAGTGAATTCATCGGGAAATGATGAAATTGAGATGAGCAGAAGCTTAGAGAATAGCACAAGATGTTTGAGGATATGGAAGACATTCGGAAGAGGCAGTGTGTCTGTAATCCATAGCTTTTCTTCCCTAGGTCAATACTGAGAAGCAGTGTCGGTTATGAACACACACGTGTGCATGCACACACACACACATGTAACCCCGGCTGGCCTGGAAGTCTTCATACAGACCAGGGTAGCTCAACTTCAGAGAAGCCCACCACCTTCAGCTTCCCGAGTGTGTGCCTAACACTGCGTGCCTAACACCTGGACTCTTGAGTAGTTCAAAGCAGTTGTGAGATGTTAAATTTGGGCAAGGGATTGTTTTCTCTTCCCTCTCATATTTGTCCATTTTATAACAGCTTTGTTTAGTTGTGAAAAAAGGGGGCTTCGCATTATTGTTCTCTGTAACAAACAGGAGGTAATGAGTTACTTAAATGGCCTGTAGGGCCCAGGGCAAAAGGAAAGAAATTCAAGATGCCAACAATGGTACGTTGAAGCAAGCCCAGGGGCCTTCCTTACAAGGAACCGAACAGGCTCACCAGTATAGCCAGCCCTGTCTGTTATCCACATAGCTACTGGACGATAGCACAAAGGTTTGCAAAGGGCAATTCTCGAAGTGTTAGAGGCAATAGGCAACATAAAGGTTCCTAGGCCATTGGGCTTTTGGTTAGGGTCTTGCTAGCTACAAAGAGAAATAATGCCACCTCGATTTACTGAGTGATTCCTTCTGTTCTAAATCCTTACAGGTTTCTGGGGTTAAATCCCTTGTTTGTAATCTTGCAAAGCATGACCTCAGCTTCTCTTGCACACACATCTTTCGCTGTAGGCCCTCTAACTCCTGAGCATCTGACCCATGTGAGGCTTGCCTCTCTCCCTTCACCTGCCCCTGCCATGGGGTCTCCTCCCTTCCTCCTCTGGGCTCTTCAGCTATGCTTTGGCTCTAACTCACGTGGTCATGCCTATATGACCTGTACCTACACTTGGGAGAAGCCAGCTGTGTTCAGTACCCGATGTGACTGCTGATCCTGTGGATTTGCTGTGCTGCGCCCAAGTCTCCTGTATTCCCTATTCAACCTTCTTGATTTGAGGGCTGTGCTTTTCAGGGACACTCATTCATAAAGTGATACTGAAGTTCACACCACTGGTCTCCTCTAAAGAAAATGTGATGAAATTTGACAGTTGTCTCAAGATTTATTACTTGTGGATGTATTTCCCAGCTTGCCTGGAGTTTAGCCATGTTGCTAATGGTTATAATACCTCACCGTTTACGTAGGTGGGGAGTAACTTGAAGTGGTCAATAGTGCTGCATGTGAGTGAGCATTCGGAGGCTGGCTACTCATCTTCAGATATTTTTGTTGCAAATGGCAGGATAGAAAAATTTCATGATTCCTTAGAATTTGATGACCTCACATATATATGATCTTCAAGATTCTCTCTCTCTCTCTCTCTCTCTCTCTCTCTCTCTGTGTGTGTGTGTGTGTGTGTGTGTAGCTATATGGTTAATGTATAATTTTTGGTCAAAATTGAGACCCTAGCTCCCTGACACCTCTATATCCAAGGAGTCTGGGATGGATTGGAAGTGGCACCCCAGTTCCTGGTATCCATCCTAAGCCCCCTTCCTCTGGGAGTTGCCTTGGTCCAGACTCCACCTCCGGGAAGCCTGCCAAGTGCTAACCCCTCCCCAGGGAAAGTCAATACTACTCCTACAGGTTATTTAGGCTCACGCCAGAAAAAGGAACATGTGGATGCGGGTTTTGCATGATCTCTCCCTCTCTGTCTCACCCCCATCCCCCCTCCCCCCGGCCATGCTCCTGCATGCTCCGAAGCACTGCATTTATTAAATGTGGGCATCTTTGATTGGTTTAATCTAGTCTGATTGGAGTTATTTTGTGTCGGTGGAGAGGCTCATCTTAAGATTTTTCCTAACATAGAATACAGGCAATAGTTAGCCACATGTCAACCTTCACTCTGGTAGATACAAAGTTAAATAAAAATGATGATGAATGAATCAAAGGTTTTTATCTCCTAAGACATCATGATGATTAATGTTTATTGTCAACTTGACGGGATTGGATATGAAATAACCTCTGGCCACATCTGTGAGGGATTAGCTAGACATGTTAGTTAAGTGGAAGACTCACCTTAAATGTTGGTGGGACCATTCCCTGGCCTAGAGCTCCAGACTGGATAAAAAGGAGAAAGGTGTCTGACAGGATAGGTCCTCTCTCTCTTCTTCCTGACTGTGGCACAGCGTGATGTGCTGCAAGCTGCGGCAAGCTCCCGCTGCTGCGATTTTCCCACCTTGATCCACCGTGAGTCACAGTCAGCCTTCCTTTTTAACTTGACTTTGTCAGTGTTTGCCAGTGTATTTTACCCCAGCCACAGCATATTCTCTCTCTCTCTCTCTCTCCCTCTCTCTCTCTCTCTCTCTCTCCCCCCCCCCCCCCCCGCCCCGGCACACACACACACACACACACACACACACACAATCCTTCCATTTCCAGTGGTTTTCCTCTCCAACAGAAGCCAATCAAGAGCCCTGCTGGTGTGACCGCTCACCTGTCAGACCAACCTGGATGTCGCTGTCTGAAATGAGGACTTCCCATTTTTATCTTGCTTTGATTTAGAGTGTAGTGTGCAGTGACTGTAGGATCCTAGGACATTGCTTTTTCTGGAATGAACACAATTCCCATGGCTTATAAATCAGGGACAGTCAATTCTATGGGAATCGTGGTTCCTAGTGGAATCCAGTTTTCTATGCAATCGTCCTCATCGTCATTGAGGATTGTAAATTATCTGACTATGTTAAAGCCTCTTCATAATTTGCCTTCTTCCCCTGTATTATTTGGCCCAGTTAAGCATCCAAAGGCCCATCTAATTATGCTTACATTATTTTAAAATTTTAAGTGGAGACGTTAGTTTTCTTCACAAAAACCACTATTGCGGTTCGTCCACTTTTGTTTGCACAAGTTATTTCTTTCATGCTGTCTGTAACCCTCTGATCCCAGCTGTCACTTGTGACAAATTAGGGCTTCCAGACCCAGAAATGCAGATCCCATAGGTCACATGTCCCAGAAATGGAAAATGTGATTTCTCCCAGGGGCCAGATACTCAAACCATTATATCATCTCACACTCTGAGAGAGCCCCTCCCCCTGCAGGCAACCAAAGGATGTGCAGCATCTTTATCGCTGACCTCCAAACAGGGTCACTGATGTAGCGGTCGACAGAAAGCTTTCAGGAGTGAATGAGTGCGTAGCGCAATCAGGTAGCGTGCTCGGTCCAGCATGGTGATCGCTTCTGACACCACTGATAGAGGGACTTCTTCTGCAGCCATTGATTTCTGTGTCAGGCGGATGAAGAGGAGCATATTGATGAGCTTTCGTCATTACTTTGCCAAAGGTGTCTTGTCAGATAGAAGACCAATAGAGGAAGTCAACTTAAGACAACCCATCAAATCAATTTTCCTGGTGCTGAAGGGAAGAGAATGAACTGTGATATTTAAACTAATCGATGCCTGTGTAGGTACTCTTGAACTCTTACAACAAATTGTTTTGATTTGCAAAAAAAAAAAAAAAAAAGCCACAAAAAGGATAAAGGAAAACAGGCAGCTGAAGTTGTAGTAAAAGTTTGCATTCAGGGAGATGCTGTATTTACAAGAAAGAACACTCAATGTTCCCTTACTCTGAAGGTCTTTCTGTGTAGCCTAAAACACATAGAGCCTCCTACTTA